>NC_069500.1:868351377-868726377 GCF_027579735.1 Bombina bombina
GATCCTGAAACATTACTGTTTTCACTCAAAAAAAATGTTCAAACTTTCTACAAATCAGTGCAAACCTCTCCACTACTGGATATACACACACACACACACACACACACACACACACACACACACACACACACACAAACATATATATATATATATATATATACAGTATACACACAAACATATATATATATATATACTGTATATGCATATACACACACACACATTCATATATATATATATCTTGTCTAAAGAAGGAGAACTGAGTTCCTGAAACGTCACCAATAATCATCATGTTTACATAGTGTGTGTGGATTCATGTTGTATATTATAAGTATATACAAACATACATATATACATACACACATATATATCTGATGAATAGGCTGTGATCCTGAAACATTACTGTTTTCACTCAAAAAAAATGTTCAAACTTTCTACAAATCAGTGCAAACCTCTCCACTACTGGATATACACACACACACACACACACATATATATATTAATATAGGATAATTTCATTTTGGTAATAGGACAATTTGCTTTACATCTAATTAATGTCACTACACAAATAATTAGCTTTTCTCAGAATAATAAAATTAATGTGTGACCTAATAATACTTAGTTTTCGGCTACAGAGCAGGACTGCGCTTTAGAGAAATGTTCCTATTCTCAGATATTTAGTCCTCATTAGTTTCTGTTTGTATCATGTTCCCTGAAATGTCAGCTGCCATCATTGCTTTCAACCTCTATCACTTCCTTCTTTATACACATCGTAACCCTTACAAACTCGCTGTCTTTCTCCCTTGTTCCTTAATTACAGCCTTTTCACATAGTCATAATGCTTTTCATTTGATTTGAGAAGACAGCAAACATTTACCGTAACCTGCAACGTCAGTTGGGTAAAGAAAATAGTCTGTAAATTGCTTTAACATTTATCTTTTTTCTTCTCTGAACTGTTTTACCAATTATTTTTTTTCACGTGAAAGAAAATATTGTTATTATTGTTATTTTAATCCATATGTAAGCATAGTAATTACGTTTTTACTAATCAATGTGTTTCAAATATGGAAACCACTAAGTTTTTTTATTTAAAATTATATTCAGAATATAATAAAGAATTTCATATTCACTGTATATTACGGTGCTTCCCCCCCCCCCCCCCCCATTTCCTTCTTCTATGCTTTGGTAACATAGAGAGTGGTTCCACTTGCTCCCCAAGTAGAGATCAATGTGAGTTCAACCAATGAACGGAGTTTCAATGTGTGTGCGGATTCATAGCGCATGCGCCGCTCTGTTACTGGCTTTTTTTTTTTTTTTTTTAAGAGGTGCCATATCTCTAAGGATTAGATGCTGCAGTTAATTTAAAAAAAACACCACTCAATGGTCAAGTGGTCGGTGGTGCTCTCAGAAAAGGAACCAATAATACAATATATCTTTTCAATGGTGTAATAAAAGTAATGAATGAACCTTGCACTAAATTTTTTTTAATGTATTTTAAGTTTTTATTTTGCACAATGTCTAAATTTACCATCAGTTTAAACATTCATGATTCAGATAGAGCATGCAAGTTTAAGCAACTTTTCAACTTGCTTTTCTTTGTTCTCTTGGCATCTTTTGTTGAAGAGTAAAGCGAAGTAGGATAATTGGAGCTTAGGAGTGCGAACGTGTCTTTAGCAATCTATAACAGCAATGTCTGCAACATTTGCTATAAACATATTTGTAAACACTGCTGCCAGATGGCTAAAGGCACGTGCACACTCCTGGGCTCACCTAGGATTACTTTATAACAGAGGATACCAAGAGAACAAAGCAAAATTTCCCATAGAAGAACATTTTAAAGTCGTTTAAACTGTCATGCTCTATCAAGCCCATGTAAGTTTAATTTTGACTTTACTGTCGCTTTAAAGCTGAGTAAAAATAAAAGTAAAAGTGTCCATTTTATTGAGAATTCTTTTCAATAGAGAATGTGACAATTTTGTACATACAGTATATGATTCTAAGGGGTCAATTTATTATTGTGCGGACGGGCATGATACGATGTAGCGTATCATGTCCGCTGCACATCAATAAATGCCGACAGCATACGCTGTCGACATTTATCATTGCACCAGAAGTTCTTGTGAACTGCTGGTGCAATGCCGCCCCCTGCAGATTCGCGGCCAATCGGCTGCTAGCAGGGGGTGTCAATCAACCCGATCGTATTAGATTGGGTTGATTTCTGTCCGCTGCCTCAGAGCAGGCGCACAGGTTATGGAGCAGCGATCTTTAGACCGCTGCTTCATAACTTGCGTTTCTGGCGAGCCTGAAGGCTCGCCGGAAAGACAGGGCATCAAGCTCCGTACGGAGCTTGATAAATTGACCCCTAAGTAACAAGATTTGTGTTTGCCTTTAATGGTTTCTTACAGCTACTCTTTTTACTGTCATCTGCATGGTGAAAAAAAACAGCCAATCAGCATCATAAACTCACAAGATTTCCTACTTGACTTTCTTAAATTGAGGAGGGAAATAAAGAGACCGTGGGGATGATTTATCAATGTCTGGCCGACATAATACGCTGTCCGACAGACATCGCTGAATGCTGACAGCATACGCTGTCGGCATTTAACATTGCACAAGCAGTTCTGGTGAACTGCTTGTGCAATGCTGCCCCCTGCAGATTCGCGGCCAATCGTCCGCTAGCAGGAGGTGTCAATCAATCCGATCATATAGGATTGAGCGGATTACAGACCGCAGCCTCAGAGGAGGTGGACCAGTTATGGAGCAGCGGTCTTAAGACCACTGCTTCATAACTGCTGTTTCCGGCGAGCCTGAAGGCTCACACGGAAACAGGCGCATCAGGGGCCATTCGGCCCTTGATATATCGGCCCCTGTGCCTGCACATGTCAAATGCACAATCCCTTGCAAGTGTGGGACAAGCGTCATAATTGGATGCTTAAAGTCCCGTTACAATGGGATGTGGTAACTGAGAACATTTTTAGGTAAAGGCCCCCATTTATTAAACCTTCATCAAATTAAAGGCAACTGAAGTGAACTGATCAGCATCACATTGATCTGCTAAAATAATTTATCAAAAACAAACAAACAGATCTCTTTGTGTCAATTATAACGCAATGACACGGAAATAGGGATGGGGGAATGTGTCAAAAGTACAATTAGTTTGACAAAAAAACCTTAAAATTAGTTCAAGTGATTGTAAAGTTTATAGATATATCTAAAAATAATCTTAAAAACAGGGGCACTTTAATTCATAAAATTTTACAATGAAGCTTCTTTTTAAAAATTCTTACCTTTGCTTTATGGAAAACAGACTGTCGATCCTCCACAAGCTGGACGTCAAAGGCGGCACGCAACGATTGGAGGAAGCCGGATTCATCATCGAGCAGGAGATGCGGGCGGAGGATCAGCATTATGTTTTCCATAACGCAAAGGTAAGTATTTTAATAAAGAAGCTTCATTGTAAAGATTAATGAATTAAAGTGCCCCTGTTTTTAAGATTATTTTTAGACACCGGGCACTTATTCATTAAACTTTACAATCACTTTAAACCAAAGTTATTGCCGGTTTTAGAATGTTACTTTCATTTTTGAATGTTCATAATAAAATATCCACATTCGACATTTCGAAGGTAACATTTGATTTAACAAATACTATTCAGAAGTTTAATCGTTCATGTGGTAGGGAATTTAGTAAAATGATAAATAATAGATACAAATATATCAATTTGAATTTTTCTTTATTGCATAATTTGAATATTACATTTAAAGAGAGCATTAGAAACACTATTAAAAATATATAGATTCAAATTTTTCTAATTTGAATATTGCATAAATAGAATATTACATTTGAAGTTAGCATTAGAAACACTATTACATTAAACGAATATAAGAATGTTGTGTAAACATTCAAAATTTTAAACAACTGAACAAATGTGTTAAAAAAAACATTTGCCCATCCTAACATGCAAACTAATAAGAGATTGTAGACACGAATATGTTAATTTATCAAACCCTTATCAGACTTGAAGCTATATAGTAAACATGTGAACAAAAAGTAAAGATTTTCGTGGGAAATTTGTACCACCATGCGGTGTGGCATTCTTATATATATATATACATACACGTATATAAGAATAGTTTGATCTTATAATCATTCTATTTTAGTTGACATAACCGAAATAGTCCAATGGCCTCATCTATTGAATTTGGTAGGATTCAGAGTGGAAGAAGCATACATAATGTGGTTTAGATCTAGGTTTAGATATCACAAGTGGAGAGCAAAAATATTAGTGCCATTGTACGTGAATATTGTGCAATCAATAGTGCTTCTGAATTAGTGCTCATATTACAAGTTTAATGCTATTTACAAAATTTCCATGTTGACATGTGCAGGTGCTAAGCCAAGGGTGCGCTAAGCTGAAGGTTTGCAATTACTGGAGTTCTTCACATAGTTCTGTGCTATACTATTGGTAATAATAATGCTTTTTTTTCAGATCTTAAAAATCACATCAATCATTTTACAGCATTATTTTTCGTTTGCTCTCAACACAACAATCAACTTGCTATACAAGTTCAAAGAGTGCACTAATAGCACTTCCTACACTATCCATAAAAAGTATTTCAGCCATGTTAAGATGCTTGGTTGAAACATTTAACCATCGTCTTGTAATACTAGATTGTACTTTATTCTAGGTTGTGCAAAATATAACATACCCTGTGCTATTCGTTACACTCCACTTGTAATCTAATAGTTAACTGTTGTGGTATTTTTATTTTTATTTTTAGAAAAACACTGAACAACTTGCATACACATCTATTATCAAATTTTAAGACAAACTATCATATTATAAGATGATTTGATTACATTAGTTCACTATTAGGTGGAAAAAACAAACTATTATCTAGCTTATATTAACTTGAAAAAAATAACATTTTATAAATGTGTAGATTTTGTTATAACTGGTAAAAAACATTCACAAGAATGGTCACAATATTAAACCAAGTAGAAGATTTTTTTACCTGTCTGGATGTTAATTAATACCTTATCAAATATTCATGTGTAAAATATTATATAAAAGTAGATGGAAGGAAAAAGTTGCTCTTAAATTAAAAGAATTGGATGAAGAACTATAAAAACACCTCCCCATAGCTTTATAGTTTAGAGAGAGTTACCATTAAACCATAGTGACCATAATGATATATTTGTACCTCTGTATTCGAGCATGCATTTGTGTATGTGTATATATATACAGCCTTCAAAGATAATGAAGAGGAGATTGACAGCTACCACCAAGTGTTTGAGACACAGTGTGAGTTGCAGGTGGTAGCCGATGCCGACCGAATCAACTTCCTACTCGGAAATTTGTCCGGCCGAGCCCTAGATGCTTTCCACACTGTTTCTTCGGGGGACAGAAAATACTAAGGCCAAGTAAAGGAGCGCATCCTTGCTCATCATGGCCTAACAGAAAAATGTGGGGGAGGGATAGCGCTAACGAATAGCTGAGAGCCAAAATATCTAAAAAACTCTAATGAGATAGTGTATAAATATTATAAAAAATCGAATTAAAATTAGCCAAGAAAAAAGAATTGGATATATATGTACAAATAAATCAATATTTATTAATATAAGATAAATTCTAACAGATAACTCCTATAAAAGATGCCGGCATCAGGTAAAAAATGTATCTAAAAAACTGCAATAAGAATGACCATCTGAGACTCACAAACAAACAAAATCAATAGCAGCATATATGACTAAACAGAATTATTAGCAGCATGCATAACCAAACAGAATTATTGGCAGCCTATATGACAAAAACAAATAAAATAACCATAAAGTGCTTAATATCAGTATTCCCAAAATGGAGCTGATCCGTGGGTGATACTGTTTACCAGTGTGGTCCGTGGGTGGAAATGTTTACCGGTGTATCGATACAAAGACCGGGTAAAAACGGAGTGATGTGATGAGTAACTTGATCTTCTTTCTGTGTGGCTTTCCTCCGTATTTCAGCCTGTTCTTAGCCAGTTTCTATCCGTCCTCTGCAGCAGGTATCCAGCGTGTGGAAATGGTTCCAGAGGGGTCAAGTTCCGGGTTAAAGTTCAGTTCAGATTTCCAAATAGTAAAGCGCCGTTGCGCAATATTTCAGCCTATAAAAAATAGACCTTTAAAAAAGCACTCTGGGTTCGTTTTCTATGGGTCCTGGGGCAGGAATTACACATGCAGAGACGGCTCACCTATGATCAGTGACCGCTCAATGTACCTGTCCTATCCACCAACGATACCTCAGCTAGTAAAGAGATATAAAATGTATCAAGGTATAGTAAGCAAGTTCTACGCGTTTCAGCCTCCAGGGGCCTTTATCAAGATGCTTACTAAATGTTTAGGCCATTTTAAATAGCCCTCTCTCTTTTCTCATTGGATGATACCCAGCCAATAGTGAATAAGCTATTGGAGATATGTGAATCATTGTGTTACAAACACTTTAGTCAAAAACGTTACATTGTTTTGTAAATTCATATGTTTATACTTAATTTTAAGTATCTTTTATTTGATTCATTTGATACAATAAATCCAATCTTGGCAACCTCTTATTGAATATGGAAACACTATAAAAAAGTTAATAAATATATACGGAAAAAATATATAAAAATTTGAGATGATTCTACCCCTACTAAGTTGCTAAATGGTTAAGGTAGTTATATGTGTGTGTTAATGTGGTGATGTTAGAGATATCGAACAATTGTACAGAGTAATAACAATTTCATGAAGTTTGTATAAAATTAGGAATTAGTTTATAATAAAAATAATGAAATATAAAATATAAAATCATACACGTATAAAAAAGGGTATTTAAAATTCTTTTTTGAAAAATTTGAAAAATTGGATCTTCATATTAGCCTACTAAGATCCATTTCGGAGTTCAGGCCATGGGGGTGGAGGGTTTTAAAATTGAATATAAATTCAGCTTCCTTTTTTAGTAATACATTGTTGATATTCCCTCCCCTATTCCCAAGGTTAATTTGTGTTACACCCCAATATTTAAAATCTTTTAGACTCCCTTCATGTTTTTCTTTAAAATGGTTATATAATTTTGTTTCTGAGGAACCGTGCTCTATTTTTAAAATATGTTCCCTGATGCGATCTCTTAAAATCCTACTCGTCTGTCCAAAATAGAACAGATTACATGAACATTTGATGCAATAGATTATATTCTTATCTTATCTATATTCTTATCAGACTAAAGTGTTTGTAACACAATGATTCACATATCTCCAATAGCTTATTCACTATTGGCTGGGTATCATCCAATGAGAAAAGAGAGAGGGCTATTTAAAATGGCCTAAACATTTAGTAAGCATCTTGATAAAGGCCCCTGGAGGCTGAAACGCGTAGAACTTGCTTACTATACCTTGATACATTTTATATCTCTTTACTAGCTGAGGTATCGTTGGTGGATAGGACAGGTACATTGAGCGGTCACTGATCATAGGTGAGCCGTCTCTGCATGTGTAATTCCTGCCCCAGGACCCATAGAAAACGAACCCAGAGTGCTTTTTTAAAGGTCTATTTTTTATAGGCTGAAATATTGCGCAACGGCGCTTTACTATTTGGAAATCTGAACTGAACTTTAACCCGGAACTTGACCCCTCTGGAACCATTTCCACACGCTGGATACCTGCTGCAGAGGACGGATAGAAACTGGCTAAGAACAGGCTGAAATACGGAGGAAAGCCACACAGAAAGAAGATCAAGTTACTCATCACATCACTCCGTTTTTACCCGGTCTTTGTATCGATACACCGGTAAACATTTCCACCCACGGACCACACTGGTAAACAGTATCACCCACGGATCAGCTCCATTTTGGGAATACTGATATTAAGCACTTTATGGTTATTTTATTTGTTTTTGTCATATAGGCTGCCAATAATTCTGTTTGGTTATGCATGCTGCTAATAATTCTGTTTAGTCATATATGCTGCTATTGATTTTGTTTGTTTGTGAGTCTCAGATGGTCATTCTTATTGCAGTTTTTTAGATACATTTTTTACCTGATGCCGGCATCTTTTATAGGAGTTATCTGTTAGAATTTATCTTATATTAATAAATATTGATTTATTTGTACATATATATCCAATTCTTTTTTCTTGGCTAATTTTAATTCGATTTTTTATAATATTTATACACTATCTCATTAGAGTTTTTTAGATATTTTGGCTCTCAGCTATTCGTTAGCGCTATCCCTCCCCCACATTTTTCTTTTTGAACTAAGGGTGTACTTCATGAGGTTAGCACACTCCATATTGGGATTAGCTAGGAGAGCATAAGTGTAGTATCCCTAATCACACTCTACATTTTTAGCTTTCATCATGGCCTAACGCCAGAAGCTCACCGGCAGAAATTCAGGGAATTAAGGAGGGCAGAGGGGCAGCCTTTCACAGAGGGGACACACCTGTTCACCCGTTCCCTGGACTCTTGGTTCACAAGCTGCAAAGTAACCACCCTGGCCGAAGCCACACAGCTCACCCTGCTGGAACACTTTTATAACCACTCTCTGACGGAGATAAAACAATGGGTCCAAGATCGGCGGCCCAAGACAGCCGACCAAGCTGCCATTCTGGTCAGTACCTAGATGCCCGGCGTCAGGCCCACCCTCCTGGGGCCTCCACGGTACCCCCAGACACGGCCAGCACCTGTCCGCCCCCTCCGGGCCCATTTCATTCCGGGAATACTGCAGGTGTGGTCAGACGGGCCACTTCAAATGGAACTATCCGGCACAGCAGCCAAGGCATCCCTCTCAGGCTCAGTGGACCATGGCCCCTGCCGGAGGCTACCGGGCCGCCGCCCACTGTTTGAACACAGAGGGCCCTACGGATTATGCCGACTGGGCAGAAGAAGAGGTTGGGGTCCTGCATGAGGTGGACCCTGCAACCAGTGACAACCGCCAGCACCATTGTCAGGTCATCTAGATCAATGACCGACCGACCGGCCGGCCCAGGGATTACGAGAGAGTGGAGCAACTGTTACCCTTAACCAGCCACACATGGGCCTAGATTTGGAGTTCGGCGGTAAAAGGGCTGTTAACGCTCCGCGGGCTTTTTTCTGGCCGCACCATAAAATTAACTCTGGTATCGAGAGTTCAAACAAATGCTGCGTTAGGCTCCAAAAAAGGAGCGTAGAGCATTTTTACCGCAAATGCAACTCTCGATACCAGAGTTGCTTACGGACGCGGCCGGCCTCAAAAACGTGCTCGTGCACGATTCCCCCATAGGAAACAATGGGGCTGTTTGAGCTGAAAAAAAACCTAACACCTGCAAAAAAGCAGCGTTCAGCTCCTAACGCAGCCCCATTGTTTCCTATGGGGAAACACTTCCTACGTCTGCACCTAACACTCTAACATGTACCCCGAGTCTAAACACCCCTAGCCTTACACTTATTAACCCCTAATCTGCCGCCCCCGCTATCGCTGACCCCTGCATATTTTTTTAAACCCCTAATCTGCCGCTCCGTAAACCGCCGCCACCTACGTTATCCTTATGTACCCCTAATCTGCTGCCCTAACACCGCCGACCCCTATATTATATTTATTAACCCCTAATCTGCCCCCCACAACGTCGCCGACACCTGCCTACACTTATTAACCCCTAATCTGCCGAGCGGACCGCACCGCTACTATAATAAAGTTATTAACCCCTAACCCGCCTCACTAACCCTATCATAAATAGTATTAACCCCTAATCTGCCCTCCCTAACATCGCCGACACCTAACTTCAATTATTAACCCCTAATCTTCCGATCGGAGCTCACCGCTATTCTAATAAATGGATTAACCCCTAAAGCTAAGTCTAACCCTAACACTAACACCCCCCTAAGTTAAATATAATATTTATCTAACGAAATAAATTAACTCTTATTAAATAAATTATTTCTATTTAAAGCTAAATACTTACCTGTAAAATAAATCCTAATATAGCTACAATATAAATTATAATTATATTATAGCTATTTTAGGATTAATATTTATTTTACAGGTAACTTTGTATTTATTTTAACCAGGTACAATAGCTATTAAATAGTTAAGAACTATTTAATAGTTACCTAGTTAAAATAATAACAAATTTACCTGTAAAATAAATCCTAACCTAAGTTATAATTAAACCTAACACTACCTTATCAATAAAATAATTAAATAAACTACCTACAATTACCTACAATTAACCTAACACTACACTATCAATAAATTAATTAAACACAATTCCTACAAATAAATACAATTAAATAAACTAGCTAAAGTACAAAAAATAAAAAAGAACTAAGTTACAGAAAATAAAAAAATATTTACAAACATAAGAAAAATATTACAACAATTTTAAACTAATTACACCTACTCTAAGCCCCCTAATAAAATAACAAAGCCCCCCAAAATAAAAAATTCCCTACCCTATTCTAAATTAAAAAAGTTACAAGCTCTTTTACCTTACCAGCCCTGAACAGGGCCCTTTGCGGGGCATGCCCCAAGAATTTCAGCTCTTTTGCCTGTAAAAAAAAACATACAATACCCCCCCCCCCAACATTACAACCCACCACCCACATACCCCTAATCTAACCCAAACCCCCCTTAAATAAACCTAACACTAAGCCCCTGAAGATCTTCCTACCTTGTCTTCACCATCCAGGTATCACCGATCCGTCCTGGCTCCAAGATCTTCATCCAACCCAAGCGGGGGTTGGCGATCCATAATCCGGTCCAGAAGAGGCTCCAAAGTCTTCCTCCTATCCGGCAAGAAGAGGACATCCGGACCGGCAAACATCTTCTCCAAGCGGCATCTTCGATCTTCTTCCATCCGGAGCGAAGAGGCAGGATCCTGAAGACATCCAGCGCGGAACATCCATCCGGACCGACGACTGAACGACGAATGACTGTTCCTTTAAGGGACGTCATCCAAGATGGCGTCCCTCGAATTCCGATTGGCTGATAGGATTCTATCAGCCAATCGGAATTAAGGTAGGAATTTTCTGATTGGCTGATGGAATCAGCCAATCAGAATCTAGTTCAATTCGATTGGCCGATCCAATCAGCCAATCAGATTGAGCTCGCATTCTATTGGCTGATCGGAACAGCCAATAGAATGCGAGCTCAATCTGATTGGCTGCCCCGCAAAGGGCCCTGTTCAGGGCTGGTAAGGTAAAAGAGCTTGTAACTTTTTTAATTTAGAATAGGGTAGGGAATTTTTTATTTTGGGGGGCTTTGTTATTTTATTAGGGGGCTTAGAGTAGGTGTAATTAGTTTAAAATTGTTGTAATATTTTTCTTATGTTTGTAAATATTTTTTTATTTTCTGTAACTTAGTTCTTTTTTATTTTTTGTACTTTAGCTAGTTTATTTAATTGTATTTATTTGTAGGAATTGTGTTTAATTAATTTATTGATAGTGTAGTGTTAGGTTAATTGTAGGTAATTGTAGGTAGTTTATTTAATTATTTTATTGATAGGGTAGTGTTAGGTTTAATTATAACTTAGGTTAGGATTTATTTTACAGGTAAATTTGTTATTATTTTAACTAGGTAACTATTAAATAGTTCTTAACTATTTAATAGCTATTGTACCTGGTTAAAATAATTACAAAGTTGCCTGTAAAATAAATATTAATCCTAAAATAGCTATAATATAATTATAATTTATATTGTAGCTATATTAGGATTTATTTTACAGGTAAGTATTTAGCTTTAAATAGGAATAAGTTATTTAATAAGAGTTAATTTATTTCGTTAGATAAAAATTATATTTAACTTAGGGGGGTGTTAGTGTTAGGGTTAGACTTAGCTTTAGGGGTTAATACATTTATTAGAATAGCGGTGAGCTCCGGTCGGCAGATTAGGGGTTAATAATTGAAGTTAGGTGTCGGCGATGTTAGGGAGGGCAGATTAGGGGTTAATACTATTTATGATAGGGTTAGTGAGGCGGATTAGGGGTTAATAACTTTATTATAGTAGCGCTCAGGTCCACTCGGCAGATTAGGGGTTAATAAGTGTAGGCAGGTGTCGGCGACGTTGAGGGGGGCAGATTAGGGGTTAATAAATATAATATAGGGGTCGGCGATGTTAGGGCAGCAGATTAGGGGTACATAGGGATAACGTAGGTTGCGGCGGTTTACGGAGCGGCAGATTAGGGCTTAATAAGTGTAGGCAGGTGTCGGCGACGTTGAGGGGGGCAGATTAGGGGTTAATAAATATAATATAGGGGTCGGCGATGTTAGGGGCAGCAGATTAGGGGTACATAGGGATAACGTAGGTGGCGGCGATATGCGGTCGGAAGATTAGGGGTTAATTATTTTAAGTAGCTGGCGGCGAAGTTGTGGGGGGCAAGTTAGGGTTTAATAAATGTAATACAGGGGTCGGCGGGGTTAGGGGCAGCAGATTAGGGGTACATAAATATAACGTAGGTGGCGGTCGGCAGATTAGGGGTTAAAAATTTTAATCGAGTGGCGGCGGTGTGGGGGGACCTCGGTTTAGGGGTACATAGGTAGTTTATGGGTGTTAGTGTACTTTAGGGTACAGTAGTTAAGAGCTTTATAAACCGGCGTTAGCCAGAAAGCTCTTAACTCCTGCTATTTTCAGGCGGCTGGAATTTTGTCGTTAGAGCTCTAACGCTCACTTCAGAAACGACTCTAAATACCAGCGTTAGAAAGATCCCATTGAAAATATAGGCTACGCAAATGGCGTAGGGGGATCTGCGGTATGGAAAAGTCGCGGCTGTAAAGTGAGCGTTAGACCCTTTAATCACTGACTCCAAATACCAGCGGGCGGCCAAAACCAGCGTTAGGAGCCTCTAACGCTGGTTTTGACGGCTACCGCCGAACTCCAAATCTAGGCCATGGTCACCAATTTGGACCAAATGGGGAAAACCCTTGCAGTATGTGTGGCTGGGGGTACTGTGCTCCAGATCCCTACTGCCTGAGTGCACCTGGATTGGGGTGCTGGCAACAGTGCTATGGAAGTGGGGGTTATGAGCCATCTGTCCACCGAGGTCTTGTTAGGAAATGACCTGGGCCAACTTGCTTCAGCCTTTGTGTGGGATAACGCCACGGAAGCTTGCCCTGTCACAACCCACCAGCAAGCCGGGTGCCAGGCCACAGCACACGATCTGGGGACCCAGGTAAGCCACTCCGCCCCGACTCCTGCCCTACCGCCCGACCAGATCTCCTGGGTGTCCCCCACTGACTTCGCCCAGGAGACATTGAGCAACCCGACCCAGCTGCTTACCGTGACCGGGTAGGGACTGACCCTAGGGGCTCAGAGGGTGACCATTTTGAGTGGGAGAAAGAGCTCCTATACAGAGTACAGAGAGAAGAAGGGCAGTTGCCCAAGCGCTAGCTGGTCGTACAGTAGAAATATTGGTACGAGCTGCTGCATATTGAGCACGACATACCACTAGCAGGACATCTAGGAGTCACTAGGACCCTTCGCTGACTGACTCAAACCTTCTTTTGGCCAGGGGTCACAGGGGATGTCAGACAGTACTACCAGGCCTGTGACATTTGCGTAGAGTAGGCAAGACAGGAGACCATCCCAAAGCATCCTTGCACCCCCTCCCTATCATTGACGAACCCTTCAGCAGGATAGCTGTAGATATTGTTGGCCTTACCCGAAAACAATTGCCCCAACAGGTCCTGTGGTCCCCCGAGTGTGAGGCCGCCTTCCAAAGCCTTAAGACAGCCATGATTTCTGCTCCTAACCCCCCCAAACATATTTGTGTCCATACAGATGCCTCCATGTTCGGGTTGGGAGCATTAGTGAGCCGGGTGGACGACGAGGGACATGATCACCCCGTAGCCTACATCAGCAGGAAGCTGTTGCCCAGAGAAGTAGGCTAGGTGCGGTGGAAAAAGAATGCCTGGCCCTGGTGTGGGTCCTGAAAAAGCTTCAACCATACCTGTATAGACATGCCTTCACCGTCCTCCATGGGGACAATGGACGCTTGTTGCAGTGGAATTTAGCCTTGCAGTACTTTAACTTCACTATCTAATATCGGCCAGGAAAGAGCAACGGGAATGCTGATGGACTTTCCCAGCAAACTGACTTAGGATATCTCACCAGACAGCCCCAGGCCGACCCGTGTGGAGCTAGCCGGGTCTGCCAGACTAAAAGGGGGGAGCTGTCACGGATACTAGGACTGCCAAGGCTACCCCCCACCCCCCTTCTACATGGCTCCCTCCTTTCATGGCTTACGGGATCTCCCAGACTCTTGCTATCTGTTGTTTTGCTGTTTGTACTTTGTCAGGAAAGAGTTGATCTCTGACCGGGAAAACCCTTCTTGGCTGGTCGGGCTCTTGGAACTGCCGGTCGGCCGCATCACCCCGGTCACCCGATTATATTTACTCCAGGTCACTCCAGCGGCCCCTTGCCCCAGAACTCCACTCTTTTGGTGATTGGTAGTCCCTAGGGAGGACCAGAGGTGGGGTGATTGCCAGAAGGGAGCTCCCTTGGGAACCGGGGGTTTTGGAAACCCCTACCTCCATATCTTTCCCAGGCTGTAACTCCGGTCCCCAGTAACATGCCGCTTTTTGGACTGTGGCCTCTAGGGACCGAGAGATTTCCAATGACACTCTGGAAGTGCAGCCGCTCCCCCAAGATCACCCCCGAAACTGCCACCTCTTTATCACTGGGACTCTATGGAACTATGACTGCTATGGAGGCACCAGACTGTCTGGAGGGGCGGGAATGGCGGGAGATATTGGAATCACATAAGGCTCTGACTGTGTATATAAGCAGTGTGTGTTTCACAATAAAGTCAGTTCACCCGAATACTTGTTCTGTCTGGTTATTTGGGTGGGCTCTGCTATAATCACTATGCTCCACTACATAGCAGCATGTTCCAGGTATAGGAAGGATCCTTCTGGTGGAGCTACCCAGTCGGGGTAGCCGGAGTCCGTCACACACACACATATATATATATATATATATATATATATACACACACACACACCACATATTTAAGAACTGATCATATCATCCAAGGACTTTTAATATACATTATTTCCTATATTTATTCTTTTCTATTCCAAATAATAAAAATGACTGGTTTGTTTCTTTTTCAATTTTGTTGGAAAAAGCCCTGGTGATGTTAAAACAGAAATATAATTAATCTGCAAAATTATCCATATTAATTGTATTATTTACATTCCACATTTGCATAGTCAGCCCTTAAGGCACTCTCAAGTAGGAAATCACACTCTCTGGTGAAATTATATTAAGAGTAAATACATTCTCTAATCTATATTCATAAATAATTTGTATATTAAAACATGTTAAACCATATTGTGTTGTTTTTTAAAAATCAGTTACATCTGCAAGGTATAAAGTAATAATCATCCCAAAGAGAAGAATGATCAACATTTCTCTTAAGAGCACTTTAGGCTTGTATTTTAATCACTGGCCTGAACGTGCTGCCAAGGGATGGGCTTGGTTGTTTTCAAGTAGACACCTCCTGGCATGGAAAGACGCCCTACAGCACATATATTTTAATGGCCCATCAAGTGTCTTCTGGTGCTGGAAAGTGTCTTTTGGGATTATAAGAGGGGTGAACATTTATTGTACAACATTACAAATATTAGTAAGCAGAAGCTCATAATGCTGAGGGGGACATATTCAAATTGTCGGTGCTTGTTAGGAAATAAGAAATACAAAAGACAGTGATTTGAGTTAATGCTAGTGTGGAGGTGTACAAAGTTCATGAGAGATGCATGAAATTATTAATAGCACTGGGAATTAAAGCTGTGCTGGTCTTAAAAAGAGAACAGCCATATAAAATGGTATGCTTGAAATGCACTTTAAATTATATGGAAAAAAAAAGTCTGACCTCAGTTTTCTATATAAAAAGACATGCAACACCAAAACGTTCAGCAATGCCTACAAGCCATGGCTAATCATATGATCAATATAGCAGTAATATGGTAAAGGTGCATACAAAGGGGTATATTTATTAATGTGCGAGCGGACATGATGTAGCGTATCATGTCTGCCGCACATCGATAAATGCCGACAGCATACCAACAGCACTAGCAGATTCGCGGGCAATCGGTCGCTAGCAGGGAGTATCAATCAACCCGATCGTATGCGATCGGGTTGATTTCTGTCCACGGTCTCAGAGTAGGCGGACAAGTTATGGAGCAGCGATCTTTAGACCGCTGCTTCATAACTTGTGTTTCCTGGCGAGACTGAAGGATAAATCAGTCCCAAAGGGTTTGCAAAATATAAGGCTGGACGTATATTTTTGGAAACCTCCAAGCCAGCCCCTAAACGCACTCTTTTTGCATGAAGAGATACAAACAATTAAATGACAAATTGCCTCACAATTTATTTAAAAAGAAGACCCCCCATTTTTATAGTTGTTCTTTGTCAAATAGGACTTAGTACTGAAGATGCACATTTGCACTATATAACGCTATAAACCCCAGCAGTAGTGTATAGAGCACAAGCACAGCCTCACTACTATATCTTTGCTGGCAAAGAACAACTATCCAGGTATGGGAGTGCACTCCACATCATTTTACTGAAAGTATCTCCATTTGTGGAATAAATTAAAATAATTTGAATATGGTCTGGTTTGAATGCTTTACAAAAAGTATGTACCTGTCTTCTTGTGCACCAATAATACTGTAATATTGTATTGAACTGATAATTAAAAATGTATCACATCAATTGCACATTATTGTGGAGTCCATTGCCCCTTTAATGATTGACTGTTCTTTCTAAAAAAAAAAGTAAAGCTTATGTTTTCTATAATTCAAATAATTTCTGTCATACAGCTTTCAGTGATACTTGATGTACAAATGAATAGATGCTACTGATAATTATTTGTCTAATGCTCTTATAGTGCATATGCTCTAAACCAGTGGTCTCAAAGAACAGGCCCTGGGGCCATATGTGGCCCAAAATACAGTTTACTCTGGCCCGCCCTTGTTTATTAGGACATTATTTATTTGAGCCCAATCCATTGTTTTAGGGCTCTAAGAGGTGTAACAAGTTGAAGTTCTATACAGGCACTCACAAGATAAATATAAAGACAAGCAGGCATTGCCCATTGTAGATTCCCACCATGTACTGGTTGGATAAATGTCACATTTTACAGTTATATGGTTCCAGAATGATCACTTCACTTGGCACTCATAAGATAACTATACACAACTGTGTATGCCAATTGTGGACTACCATGCACTGCTACTTGGGTAAATATCACTTCTAGTTCCTATAATATCCAGTTTCAGAGCACTCACTCTGTTCAAGTGGCCGCCATCGGAGAAGCACACTTGGCCATTGGTCCCCAGATACAATGAGCTTGATACCACTGCTTTAAACAGGGGGTCTTGCATCATGCAAGTACTGGAAATGAAAATGAGGGCACATTTTGCATTACAATCAACGGTAACTGGGTTATGTTCACATATTTAGCTTTTAAAATTAGACCAATGGTTTCTAAATATGTGCTCAGGTATCCATAATGGGTCAGGAAACAATACATAATAAAAAAAGGGAGGGGGGGGGGAATAAATACCAGTAAAGATATCTAAGATTTTGACATGTTGGCCTTTCTGATAACAAATTTCTACACTACTGTTTCAGACTCCAGATGCACAAAAATATGTATACTTCTTACACGAGGGACACTGAACCCAAAATTTTTCTTTCGTGATTCAGATAGAGCATGCAATTTTAAGCAACTTTCTAATTTACTTCTATTATTAATTTTTCTTCATTCTCTTGGTATCTTTATTTGAAAAGCAAGAATGTAAGTTTAGATGCCGGCCCATTTTTGGTGAACAACCTGGGTTGTTCTTGCTGATTGGCGGATTAATTTAACCGACCAATAAACAAGCGCTGTCCAGGGTTCTGAATTAAAAAATAGCTTAGATGACTTATTTTTCAAATAAAGATAGCAAAAGAATGAAGAAAAATTGATAATAGGAGTAAATTAGAAAGTTGATTAAAATAGCATGATCTATATGAGTCACGAAAGAAAAAATTTGGGTTCAGTGTCCCTTTAACTAAAGCTCCAGAACAGCAATGCACTACTGGAAGCCAGCATAATATATCTGGTAAGCCAATCAAAGGAGGCTTATGTGTGTAGCCAACAATCACCAGCTGGCTCCAAGTAGTGCACTGCTGCTCCCAAGCCTTCCTATTCATGCTTTTTAGCAAAGGATATCAAGAGAACAAAGTACATTTGATAAAAGAAGTAAACTGGAAATTTGTTTAAAATTGCATATGCTGTCTGATTCATAAACTTTAAGTAAGCTTTTTGCACGTGTCGGGTGATGCTCCTATTACAAGTTGAAAGTAAACTGTTTTTGCTCGTGCGCTTACCTGATGTGCGTAAAAAGCCGAACTTAGAATATCGAGCACCCGATAACGTACTCCATCATGGAAGTCAATAGAGCAAAAAAAGTGGAAAAAAGCCTAATACTCACGCGCAAACCCAGTTGCATATTCTCAAGTTCGCTAACCCGACATGAAAATATTAATATTTTGCAGTCCAATGTTCTTCACATAGTAGAATATGTTCTATTTTTGTAAAACGAACCGACGGGCGCAATCACCCGCGATAAACCCATTTTATTTTTAAAAAGGTAAAACCGATGATAATTCAATACACAGGCCTGCCAAAGCAATACAGTTATATGACACTTAAAAGAAAAAACAGCCCATTAATAACTTGGTGAGGTAATGCATTTATCTTATGCACAAAATCCCCATAAAATCTATGCTTATCGGATAGTCGCCAATAAGCATTTTCTTTCTGAATGACCTAACATTGGGTTTCATCCCAAAATTTCCTCAGTTGCCAACCTGGCTAATAAAACGCTCCAGTGATTTTATCAGGCGCATATGATCTCTGTCGATCTGCTGAGGGGAGCTCAGGTCACTTAATCAAAATGCACTGGTGTTTGTAAAGTACACCCTGTACAGCAGTATAAATATAATTATCATCATACTGGTTTTTATACTTATTATATAATACACCTATATTGTGACATTTTTATTAACACTGATTTTAGCTTATTTTGTCTTTGAATGGAGACTAAACATAAAATACACTGTTTTGTTAGTAACATTTTATTTTAAACACACAGGACTAGATTACAAGTGGAGGACTAATTTATTGTGCAGCCATAATAAAAGGACATGAACCCCAATATTTTTCATTCATGGTTCAGATAGAGCATGCGATTTTAAACAACTTTACAATGTACTTATTTTATCTCATTTACTTTGTTCTCTTGGTTTCTTGTGTTGAAAAGCATACATAGGTAGGCTCAGAGGCTGGAAACTAGCTGCTGATTGATGGGCGCACTTATCTGCCTAATATCACTGGCTTAACAATGTGTTCAGCTAGCTCCCAGTAGTGCATTGTTGCACCTTTAATAAAGGATACCAATATATTGAAGAAAAATGTTGTGTTTTGTGTCCCTTTAAGCATAGGATAATTTCTCAGGAAACCAATAATGAAAAAAGAACTTCCCATTAACAATGAAAATGGTTGAATGTGAATTCCTTAAAGGGACAGTCTAGTATAAATTAAACTTTCATTATTCAGATAGGACTTTTAATTTTAATAAACTTTCCAATTTACTTTTATCATCAAATTTGCTTTTTTCTCTTGGTATTCTTAGTTTAAACTAAACATAGGTAGGCTCATATGCTAATTTCTAAGCCTTTGAGGGCTGCCTCTTATCACATGCTTTTTAAATCTCTTTTCAACACAAAGAGACAGAAAGTAAACGTGGGCCATATAGATAACACTGTGTTCAGGCACAGGGGGTTATTTAAGATTTAGCACAAAACAATGCTAAATTTAAGACAATAGATAATAAACAGTCACAGTCATGTGATCAGGGGGCAGGAAGAAGGTTCCTAGATACAAGGTAATCACAGAGGTAAAAAGTATATTAATATAACCATGCTGGTTATGCAAAACTGGGGAATGGGTAATAAAGGGATTATCTATCTTTTAAAACAATAACAATTCTATGGTAGACTGTCCCTTTAACAATGAAAAGGGCTCATATGCAGCTGTAGCATGCCAATGATTATCAAACAATAGATAGTGATCAACTCAATTTTTATTTAATCTCCTGCAAAGAGAAAGTCAGACATGTGCTGTGCCATTGCAGATAAGGATTAAGGTGGTGAACAAATAAGAAGGAGGCAGTTCCAGGAGTGCAATCTTTATTGTTTAAACCTTCTGAAGGTGTATAGTTAAAAGAAAGTAATTTGTTTAAAAATTAAATGTTCTAAAGAAACACTACACCAGAATTAAGATTACATCACAGGTTGAAGGACCTGGCGATTACATCACAGGTTGACGGACCTGGCGATTACATCACAGGTTGACGGACCAATCGATTACATCACAGGTTGAAAGACCTAGCGATTACATCACAGGTTGAAGAACCTAGCAGTAACATTACAAGTGGAAGGACCTAGCCTTTACATTACAGGTGGAAAGGCCTAGCAGTTACATTGCAGGTTGAAGGACCTAGCAGTTACATTACAGGTTGAAGGGCCTAGCCGTTACATCACAGGTTGAAGGGCCTAGCAGTTACATTACAGGTTGAAGGACCTAGCAGTTACATTACAGGTTGAAGGGCCTAGCAGTTACATCACAGGTTGAAGGGCCTAGCAGTTACATCACAGGTAGACGGACCAATCGATTACATCAAAGGTTGAAGGGCCTAGCAGTTACATCACAGGTTGACGGACCAATCGATTACATCAAAGGTTGAAGGGCCTAGCTTTTACATCACAGTTTGAAGGGCCTAGCAGTTATATCACAGGTTTATGGGCCTAGCAGTTACATTACAGGTTGTAGGGCCTAGAGATTACATCACAGGTTTAAGGACCTATCAAATACATCACAGGCTGAAGGGCCTAGCAGTTACATAACAGGTTGAAGGGTCTCCATGTGTAGCATGTAGTGATGCTTACAGGTGACATGTGCGAGAATGCCACTTTAACAAATTATACACAATTGTATGAAAAAGTATGCATTTAAAGATTATTATTTCAAATTAATATCAGAATATTTATAATTGCTGTAATATAGAAAAAAATATAACATTAACCCAGTGACTACACAGATGTACCCTGTATGTCAGTGTCTTTAAGGGGATTTTAGCTCTGTAATGGCGTGGGTAAATGTGATATCACATGCCTCACTACCTATTTAACCCGTTAGAGTAAAAACAAAAGCCGACTTACAGGGTACTATGTCTATCATTAAGGGATTTAAGGGACATAAACCCCCACATTTTTCTTTCATAATCCATCATTTATTATTATCATTAAATTTAGTTCATTCTCTTGCTATTCTTTGTTGAAGAAGCAGAAATGCACTACTAGGAGCTAGCTGAACACATCAGGTGAGCCAACGACAAGAAGCATATATGTGCAGCCACCAATAAACAGCTAACTTTTAGTAGTACACAAAGTAACAAAGGATACCAAGATAATGAAGCAAATTCGATAAGTAAATTGGAATGTTGTTTAACTCCTTCACTACTGGGAATTTATATTCACATTTCACTGTATTCTCTGTAACGTAGGGTGCCGCTACTCCCTCCAACGCTGTGCTGCCCACCCGCCTCCCTCCATCTGTCCCTTACCTCCTTGCAATAGAGAACAATATAAAGTATCATGCTATGCAAGTCATAATTTCTTATCCTGTCCATAGAATAAACACAAAATATAAATTAATGACAAGTATAATATTTATATATTACATAAAATATAATATAAATAAAATAATATTAACTACTTATACCACAGTTCAGATAGGTTAAAATACAGTTTTTATATCTTCGATTCTACCTTTTAGTATGTTAACATTTTTTAACATTGCTAGCTAGCTGCATATTCCCAACTGATGACGGTAGGATCCTTGTTGTTTCTTAATAGAGATGGATGGCCTCACATCCCACTGAAACTAATTATTATAATGAGCTGTCTTAATAAATATGTCTTAGTGAATATGGTGATGTGATCCATGGTGGTGGATACCCCACTGTCTTTTTTTGTCACAGTTGGAAAGTCTTAGTAAATCTTGGCCTATAACTTAAAGAGACATGAAACCCAAAAATGTTCTTTAAAGGGACACTGAACCCAAATTTTTTATTTCATGATTCAGATAGAGCATGCAATTTTAAGCAACTTTCTAATTTACTCCTATTATCAATTTTTCTTCGTTCACTTGCTATCTTTATTTGAAAAAAGAACGCATCTAAGCTTCTTTTATGTTTCAGTACTCTGGACAGCACTTTTTTATTGGTGGATTAATTTATCCACCAATCAGCAAGAATAACCCAGGTTATTCACAAAAAATGGGCCGGCATCTAAACTTACATTCTTGCATTTCAAATAAAGATACCAAGAGAAGGAAGAAAATTTGATAATAGGAGTAAATTAGAAAGTTGCTTAAAATTGCATGCTCTATCTGAATCATGAAAGAAAAAAATTTGGTTTAGTGTCCCTTTAATTATTCAAATAGATGACACAATTTTAAGCAACTTTCTAATTTATTTCTATTTTCTAATTTGTTTCATTCTCGTGCTATCATTTATTGAAGGAGCAGCAATGCACTAATTGTTTCTAACTGAACACATATATATGCAGCCACCAATCAACAGCTAGAACCTAGGTTCTCTGCTGCTCCTGAGCTTGCCTAGATAAACCCTTCAGCAAATGATAACAAGAGAAGGAAGCAAATTAAATAATAGAAGTAAATTGGAAAATTGTTTAAAATTGAATTCTCTATCTGAATCATGGAGTGAAAGCAAAGTCAAGGTGTGCTTCATCCAGGAAAACAAAGTACTATCACAAAATACATGAAGATCAGCAATTCCTATAGAATACTGACACAAACTATTCATTCCAAAACATTATGTAAATATAATAATGATAAGTTTTATTGTGTTCCCAGAGTTCTAAATACAGAACCATTCATCTTAATACAAATATTATTATCTTTATCTGTAATTTGCCAAGTCGGCAGCTTTATACAGATGAAATATAAAGACAAGACTGAAACAAAAGGATTAGGTCTACTCCCTAGAGAGCTTAAAATATTATATCTTTATTATTCTACAATACTTTCCAAATGTATTATAATAAAGCATATGCGTATCAGAATTATAAAGCTTCCTAAGATTATACAGCTTAGCAATATAACATATTATGCACAATTATGACCCACATTAACATAAGGATTATAATTAAACAAAATTTAAAATGTGTCCTCTTTAGACCAAACTCCCTTCCTCCATCTTTAATGGGCCTTACTTAAATTATTAATAACTGTGCTCTTTTTGTTGATCCTGTCTGCCCAATTTTTGAATAATATGTATAATAGGTTATATTGCTTCACTCATTGATTGACATGTTAGCTTTCTTATGTTAAAATTTTAAGAAACATATCTGTGCTACCTTCACTTGAATTGTCTAAATGTGTTATTGTTTTAACTTTTCTTTATTATTATTAATATTATTATTATTATAATTATTATTAAAACAGAGCCACCTATAGCCAAAGAGTATGGCCCTATTGTAGTTTTATCCACCTTTACTTCTCTATCTCTAAACATCAACAATATAGTTGGTTTTCCATTTCAAATGGCTCATTTCTTAATGTTTGTGTGATACTGTATATAACTTTTGGTCTGTATTGATCTGCGACACTTAAACTCAATGACAAATATATATTGTAAAATGATTTTTTAATGTTATTTCATTCATTTAAATTTTATCGTATTAGTTATTTGATTAATATTTTCATTAATTTTATTTTTTATTAACACATTCTGAAATGTATTCTTTTTCTTTTCAGTAACAAATATTTGATAGTATGATGATGATGAAAAACCAATACTAATTGCTTTATTAATATAGTGTAAATGTATATCTAAACCTTGAACTTTGATATATTTTTATTAGTTGTTATTAAATAAAAGGAGAAATCTTAAAGTGAATGTAAATTTTGATGCTAAAGTGCCCGGTTTTTAAAAATTCGATTAAAAACAGGGGCACTTTAAGTCATCAAAATTTACATTTCACTCGTGTTGTGAAAAAAAACTTACCTTTTAAACTTGACAGCCGCCCCAGCTTCCTCCGCCTGTCGAAAATCCTCTTCCTGGGTCTAAAATGAAGGATCGTCATCCTCCAATCACGGCGTTGAATCAGACACTGATTCCCC
The DNA here is from genome assembly GCF_027579735.1 of Bombina bombina. Taxonomy (NCBI): domain Eukaryota; kingdom Metazoa; phylum Chordata; class Amphibia; order Anura; family Bombinatoridae; genus Bombina; species Bombina bombina. Next base: position 868,375,614 of record NC_069500.1, read on the forward strand.
AGGGGGGGAAAGCCATGATTGGAGGATGACCGATCCATCATTTCTGACGTCAGAAATGGCTTTGCGACGACCGGGGGAAGTTGGAGCGGCTGTCAAGATTAAAAGGTAAGGGTTTTTTTTACGAGTGAAATGTAAATTTTGATGAATTAAAGTGCCCCTGTTTTGAATCAAATTTTTAAAAACCGGGCACTTTAGCATCAAAATTTACATTCACTTTAATTTGCATGCTTATTATATGATAAAATACAAAAAAAAATTGAAGAAAAATATAGGTGATTTTATTATATTCAGTGAGTATTAGACAGCAGTGTTTAATTAGCACGTATTACAAAATTTACAAAATAATCTTTTTGTATTCTCTTTATTTTTAAACTAGTGTCAATCCCAAATAAAATGGCTTTTTTGAATTTGGTCTGATGTAAGATTTGATGGCAACATACATATATAAATATGCAATTATATTCAGATGTTACGGTGTTGAAAATTAATTGCTAAAACACATAATCCCTTGTAGGGTGTCCTGTAAGTCAGAAAACATTCACATGTTTGTTTTTAAACTCTTTAATACATTGTTAATATTTTAGAGAGATATTCAACTAAAGTAAAAAAAAAAGGAAAATATAAAATTAAGATTTTTCTCTTTATTAGTATCAAATAAATTATAAATTACTACTACAACTAATACAAGAGATAATTATTTAAAATGCATTAGTCAATAAGTCAGTTATAAATATACTATTATTATTTATTTCAAATTGTGTGCACTTGATTTATTATTGTTCAAATATGTAGTTTTAAAATGGCCCTTTTACAACGGATTCATTTTTTATGTTTGTTGAGAGGAAAGTATATAACAACTGTTTACATACTAAAATAACAAAGTTCCCTAAATACACAGACTCTTGGGAAGCCATTTATTCAAAGCATATGTCACACTGACTCTAAATCATTTAGAGGCAATAGAATACAGTTAAAAGTATTTACTAATTCTAAACAGTTTGTGATCTAAGCACCAAGAAAAAAAACCTAAAAAAACAAGACAAGTGATAGCTTTATCATCTACCAATAACATATCTTCTGGGCACACTCTTAATTTTAAATTTACAGTCAGCCTTTACTGGAAGAAAAAAATTTCAATTTTCATTTTTTTTTTTTTATCAAGAGCATCAGATGTGCACGTGCGGATACCACCTAATTAATAAGACAGATTAAAATCTCTTGGCAATCAATTATGATTAACAACAGAAGTCAGTCCCCACCCCCTGAGCTTTCTCTTCTGTGTCATGAAAACAAGGGGTCGTGAAACTTTAATCCTGTTATCTGCAGCCTTCTCCATCAGCAAAGCCTACAGATTAACACAGCAGACATTATCGAATTTACAACCAGCCGCTCGGACATCTGCCCTACTTTCAAGCAGTTAATGGAAAAGGAACTAATCTGGTTAAGAGCCGTAGAACTAGTTCATAAATCTTAGAGCAGAAGACAGTTAAAGCTGTCATGTCTCCCATGGAAACCGTATTAAACTGTCAAGTTCAGCTAGCCATTTATTGAGGGTAGTCAGCCTATCTACAAACTGGACTAATGAGCTACAAAACACCATTGTGTGCCTACTCAAGCAGAAAGGCTGTTATGTCTGTCCAGGAGTGGTCATTATGTGTACAGGCTGCCTTGCACTGGTACTTCTGTCTTACTGATTCACAGTCTTTTTATAACATTGTTCATTTCTAGAGATCATGCCAAGCATTTCAGCCATTTTTCAATTGACATCAGGGCAATAAAGGTAACTATGGTTTATGAATAATTTATTTTTTTATAGAATTATATACTTTATGGGTACAGCTGCAAAAGTATCTACCCTGTAGTAATAGAGGTAAAATCACTACCTAAATTCAATTGACTATGGAAAAAACATTCAAAACAGAAATGGAAAAAAAAAATAATTTTAGAAATATGATTAAACATCTTATAAGCATGGCACATTTATGACGGGAAGGGTAGAGAACATTTTATTAGCATTAAAGAAACAAAGTGAACAGATTTCTTCAAACTATAAAACACATTTCCTCATAATAATAGTAAAGTAAAATTAAAATATTCACCATTGAGCCATTTTGAACCCCTGTGCCAAAGCCATTTTTGGCCTTTTGAACTCATTACATTAAAACATAGTTTAAGTATATTTTTTTTGTAGGTTATCCACAATCATATGTTGTTGTTTTTTTTTTTTTGGGGGGGGGGGTTTAGCAGACTAATTTTGTAAAACTTTATTAAAACATTTTTACATTATACAAATAGTATACTACTATTTTGCATCTGCCCACCTTCCGAAAATATGTAAGATCCTACACCTATGTTTATTACTTAATAAATAAATTAATAATTGGAATTAGAAGATAATATTTATCCAAACAATTTTTTTTGTTATGTTGCACCATATTAATAATTAGAAAATATCTAACCATCATTATATTAGATGTATTTTTAAAAACTACAGAAAATTAAATTTCACAGAAGGTTAACTTTAATAATTTTGCCAGGGCAAATAACCTGTCTTAAATCATTCATATAACATAAAATATTTAATAAAAAATACCATATGTAAAATACTTGCACCAAAAAATGTTCTATAAAGATTTTTAGAGATTATTTGGATGCCTAAAAATTTGTATTTTCTAAATGAAATAAGGATCCATGGGCCCTGACAACAGGTGACGATTCAACATTACGAACACATCCAAGTATAAAGGGACAGTCTACTTTAACATTTGAATTGTTTAAAAAGATAGATAATCCCTTTATAACCTATTCCCCAGTTTTGCATAACCAACACGGTTATATTAATATACTTTTTACCTCTGTGATTACCTTGTATCTAAGCCTCTGCAGACTGCCCCTTTATTTCAGTTCTTTTGACAAACTTGCATTTAGCCATTCAGTGCCCTCTCATAAGTAACTCCACGGCTGTGAGCACAATGTTATTTATATGGCACACATGAACTAACACCCTCTAGCTATGACAATTTGTCAAATGCATTCAGATAAGAGGCAGCCTTCAAGTGCTTAGAAAGTAGCATATAAGCCTACCTAGCTTTAGCTTTCAAATAAGAATACTTGAGAGAACAAAGCAAATTTGATGATAAAAGTGAATTGAAAAGTTGTTTAAAATTACATGCCCTATTGGAATCATGAAAGTTTGAAGAGAAAGTAAAGTCAAAATTAATATTTTGTGATTCAGATAGAGCAGGCAATTTAAAACAACTTTCCAAATTACTTCTATTATCATTTTTGCTTTGTTCTCTTGGTATTCTTTGTTAAAGACTAAACCTAGGTAGGCTGACAAGAGTTTAGGAATGTGAACCGTGTCTATAGCAGTCTATGACAGCAGTGCTTATAACAATGCAAAACATTGCTATAAACAAGGTTGCAAACACTGCTGCTAGATGGCTTAAGACACATGCACACTCCTGAACTCACCTAGGGATACTCTTTAACACAGGATACCAAGAGAACTAAGCAAAATTGATAATAAAAGTAAATTGGAACGTTGTGTTTAAATTTAATGTTCTATCCAATCAAATTTAAGTTTGATTTTACTGTCCCTTTAATTTTGACTAGACTGTCCCTTTAATGTCTCCCTTTTCTCTTCATAGCTTACAGCTTGTTCCTCTAAATCAGTTTTACTGGAATAACATATTACATATTTGTATTTATTTTATTTAAAAAATAAAAAGTATGATAAAAATGCTCCATTTCTTTATACATCAGCTGCTGCCATATAGTTTCCTTCAGTGTGTACAATGCTTGCACCTTCCTCAGGCTCTTCCCCTGCATCTTTCCTAATTTCATATCAGAAAGAAAACAGCAAACCAGTTCGAGGCAGTAAGAGATGCATTTAATTTGTGCTTGTAAAATATTATGAAATAGTGCAGCAAGGTTCCTCTTACGCGTTTCGTGTGTAAAAAAACACTTCGTCAGAGAGGTCCTAATTTCACCTTCCTATGCCTATATACTATACCTTGGCAACCGGCACAACTGCTGGTCAGCGCAAGAAGAAGTCCAAAGGAGGACAAGAAATGCCAATTTTTATTATTATCAACTTACTTGCTGCATGCAGCTTGGGTTGACAAAAAGATATGGGAAGGGGCATGACAAGGATGACAAAGCAATTCAATTAGGAATCCCAAAGAGTCACCAAAGTAAAGATGTTCTGGTAACATAGATGTAATCCATAATGTAAAAAATGATAGAATGACATCCCTGCAGATACTGGGCCTTCTGCAGGGATTTCAATACAAAAAAAAAAAATCCATAATGGTCACAACAACTGCAGCACCAGCAGACCAGGAACTTGCGATCAGCAAAATACTGAACTAACCCATGGCCTTGTTGCATTTCCATGAGGTCTGGCATTGGCTGAAAATTACATTAACATTATGGCTGGTTTCACAACAAACATATTACATTTATTGTACATATGGGGTTTTGTGAAGTATTTTTACATACTGGTTGGTAATATTATTATTAGTGTTAAATATTAGGTTTGCATAATTACTTTGTGCATATTATGAAGGTATAAATGAGTTGATTTCATGTTAGCTCTACTGGGCATAATATTCAAGTTGCAGGTTATAAAGGACAGTTATAAAGTACTGTGAGTGCGTTCTAATGAAGTTATAACATTTTAATAAATCACCATGAATCAGTATTTTTAGGACTAGCCAAATTAAACCATAGAATCTGAGAGGATTTAAAAAGAAAAATTGTATAGGAAGAGTTATTTTTTCAATGGACCACTGTGTTTTGCTAGCCACTTTACACATTTACTCAAAGGGGTAGATTTACCAAAGGTCGAGTGGACATGATTCGCTGTAGTGAATCATGTCCGTTCGACCTCGCTAAATGCCGACAGCATATGCTGTCGGCATTTAACATTGCACAAGCATTTCTGGTAAAATGCTTGTGCAATGCCACCCCCTGCTCACTGGCAGCCAAGCCGCCGCAGGCAGGGGCCATTAATCATCCCGATCGGATTGGAATGATTTCAGTCCACCTACCACCTTTTAGGTTCTCACAACCGCCGCTCCTTAAAGGGACAGTCAAGTCCAAAAAAAACTTTCATGATTCAGATAGAAAAAACAGAATTTATGTTTACCTGATAAATTTCTTTCTCCTACGGTGTGTCCGGTCCACGGCTTCATCCTTACTTGTGGGATATTCTCTTCCCCTACAGGAAATGGCAAAGAGAGCACACAGCAAGAGCTGTCCATATAGCCCCCCCCCTCTGGCTCCGCCCCCCAGTCATTCGACCGACGGTTAGGAGAAAAAGGAGAAACTATAGGGTGCCGTGGTGACTGTAGTGTATGGAATACATTTTTTAAACCTGACTAAAAGCCAGGGCGGGCCGTGAACCGGACACACCGTAGGAGAAAGAAATTTATCAGGTAAACATAAATTCTGTTTTCTCCTACATTGGTGTGTCCGGTCCACGTGTTCATCCTTACTTGTGGGAACCAATACCAAAGCTTTAGGACACGGATGAAGGGAGGGAGCAAGTCAGGTTACCTAAACGGAAGGCACCACAGCTTGCAAAATCTTTCTCCCAAAAACAGCCTCCAAAGAAGCATAAGTATCGAATTTGTAAAATTTGGCAAAAGTATGAAGAGAAGACCAAGTTGCAGCCTTACAGATCTGATTAACAGAAGCCTCGTTCTTGAAGGCCCATGTGGAAGCCACAGCTCTAGTAGAGTGAGCTGTAATTCGTTCAGGAGGCTGCCGTCCGGCAGTCTCATAAGCCAATCGGATGATGCTTTTCAGCCAAAAAGAAAGAGAGGTAGCAGTAGCTTTCTGCCCTCTCCTCTTACCAGAATAAACGACAAACAAGGATGATGTCTGTCTGAAATCCTTAGTTGCTTCTAAATAGAATTTTAAAGCATGGACCACATCTAGGTTGTGTAACAAACGTTCCTTCTTCGAAACTGGATTCGGACACAGAGAAGGAACAACTATTTCCTGGTTATTATTCCTGTTGGAAACCACCTTTGGAAGAAAACCAGGCTTGGTACGTAAAACTACCTTATCTGTATGGAATACCAGATAGGGAGAAGTACACTACAAAGCAGATAATTCAGAAACTCTTCTAGCAGAAGAAATAGCAACCAAAAACAGAACTTTCCAAGATAGTAACTTAATATCTATGGAATGCATGGGTTCAAACGGAACCCCCTGAAGAACTGAAAGAACTAAATTTAGACTCCAAGGAGGAGTCATAGGTCTGTAGACAGGCTTGATTCTAACTAACGCCTGTACATCTGGCACGGCTGCCAGACGTTAGTGTAACAAAACAGACAGAGCAGATATCTGTCCTTTTAAAGAACTAGCTGACAAACTTTTATCCAAACCCTCTTGGAGAAAGGAAAGTATCATAGGAATTTTAATTTTACTCCAAGAGAATCCCTTGGATTTGCACCAACAGATATATTTTTTCCATATCTTATGGTAAATTTTCCTAGTCACAGGTTTTCTGGCTTGGACCAGAGTATCTATAACTGAATCTGAAAACCCACGCTTAGATAAAATCAAGCGTTCAATTTCCAAGCAGTCAGTTGCAGAGAGACTAGATTTGTATGTTCGAATGGACCTTGTACTAGAAGATCCTGTCTCAAAGGTAGCTTCCATGGTGGAGCCGATGACATATTCACCAGGTCTGCATACCAAGTCCTGCGTGGCCACGCAGGAGCTATAGAATCACAGAGGCCTTCTCCTGTTTTATCCTGGCTACAAGCCTGGGAAGGAGAGGGAACGGTGGAAACACATAAGCTAGGTTGAACGACCAAGGCGCCACCAATGCATCCACTAGTGTCGCCTTGGGATCCCTGGATCTGGACCCGTAGCGAGGAACCTTGGATTTCTGATGGGACGCCATCAGATCCATGTCTGGAATGCCCCATAGTCGAGTTAACTGGGCAAAGACCTCCGGATGGAGTTCCCACTCCCCCGGATGGAAAGTCTGACGACTCAAATAATCCGCCTCCCAGTTGTCTACTCCTGGGATGTGAATTGCAGATAGGTGGCAGGAGTGATCCTCCGCCCATTTGATGATCTTGGATACCTCTCTCATCGCCAAGGAACTCATTGTTCCCCCCTGATGATTGATGTATGCTAGAGTCGTCATGTTGTCCGACTGAAATCTTATGAATCTGGCCTTCGCTAGTTGAGGCCAAGCCAGGAGCGCATTGAATATCGCTCTCAGTTCCAAAATGTTTATCGGGAGAAGAGACTCTTCCCGAGACCATAGACCCTGAGCTTTCAGGGAGTCCCAGACCGCTCCCCAGCCTAAGAGACTGGCGTCGGTCGTGACAATGACCCACTCTGGCCTGCGGAAACTCATTCCCTGAGACAGGTGATCTTGAGTCAACCACCAGCGGAGTGAGTCTCTGGTTAACTGGTCTACGTGAATCTGGGGAGACAAGTCTGCATAATCCCCATTCCATTGTTTGAGCATGCACAATTGTAATGGTCTTAGATGAATTTGAGCAAAAGGAACCACGTCCATTGCTGCAACCATTAATCCTATTACCTCCATGCACTGAGCTATGGAAGGCTGAGGAATAGATTGAAGAACTTGACAAGCGTTTAGAAGCTTTAACTTTCTGACCTCTGACAGAAAAATCTTCATTTCTACAGAATCTATTATTGTTCCTAGAAAAGGAACCCTTGTGGACGGGGACAGGGAACTCTTTTCTATGTTCACCTTCCACCCGTGAAACCTGAGAAAGGCTAAAACAATGTCTGTATGAGCCTTTGCTTTGGAAAGGGATGACGCTTGGATTAGAATGTCGTCTAGGTAAGGTGCTACAGAAATCCCCCTCAGCCTTAGAACCGCTAGAAGGGACCCTAGTACCTTTGTGAAAATTCTGGGAGCAGTGGCTAAACCGAATGGAAGAGCCACGAACTGGTAATGTTTGTCCAGAAAGGCGAACCTTAGGAGCTGATGGTGATCTTTGTGGATAGGAATATGCAGGTACGCATCCTTTAAGTCCACGGTAGTCATATATTGACCCTCCTGGATTGTTGGTAAGATCGTCCGAATGGTTTCCATTTTGAATGATGGAACTCTGAGGAATTTGTTTAAGATTTTTAAATCCAGAATTGGCCTGAAAGTTCCTTCTTTTTTGGGAACTACAAACAGGTTTGAGTAAAAACCCAGACCTTGTTCCGCTGTTGGAACTGGCTGTATCACTCCCATCTTTAATAGGTCTCCTACGCAATGTAAGAATGCCTGTCTCTTTATCTGGTCTGAAGATAAGCGAGACATGTGGAACCTTCCCCTTGGAGGGAGTTCCTTGAACTCTAGGAGATACCCCTGAGAGACTATTTCTAGTGCCCAGGGATCCGGAACATCTCTTGCCCAAGCCTGAGCAAAGAGAGAAAGTCTGCCCCCTACTAGATCCGGTCCCCGATCGGGGGCTACCCCTTCATGCTGTCTTGGTAGCAGCAGCAGGCTTCTTGGCCTGTTTAGCCTTGTTCCAGCCTTGCAATGGTTTCCATGCTGGTTTAGGCTGGGAAGCGTTACCCTCTTGTCTAGAGGCTGTAGAATTTGGTGCCGGTCAGTTCCTGAAATTGCAAAAGGAACGAAAATTAGATTTGTTTTTAGCCTTGAAAGGCCTATCCTGTGGGAGAGCATGTCCCTTTCCCCCAGTGATGTCTGAAATAATCTCCTTCAATTCTGGCCCGAAAAGGGTCTTACCTTTGAAAGCAATATTAAGCAATTTTGTTTTGGACGACACATCCGCCGACCAAGATTTTAGCCAAAGCGCCCTGCGCGCCACTATTGCAAAACCTGAATTTTTCGCCGCTAATTTTGCCAATTGAAAAGTGGCATCCAAAATAAAGGAATTAGCCAACTTTAGTGCGTGAATTCTGTCCATGACTTCATCATATGGAGTCTCCTTTTGGAGTGAATTTTCTAGTTCCTCGAACCAAAAAGACGCCGCCGTGGTGACAGGAATAGTGCACGAAATCGGTTGAAGAAGGAAACCTTGCTGAACAAATATCTTTTTAAGCAATCCTTCCAATTTTTTATCCATAGGATCTTTGAAAGCACAACTGTCCTCAATAGGGATAGTTGTGCACTTGGCTAACGTTGAAACTGCCCCCTCTACCTTAGGGACCGTTTGCCATGCGTCCCTTCTGGGGTCGACAATGGGGAACATTTTCTTAAATATAGGAGGGGGAACAAAAGGTACACCTGGTTTCTCCCACTCCTTAGTCACTATGTCTGCCACCCTCTTGGGTATCGGAAAAGCATCGGCGTGCACTGGGACCTCTAAGAATTTGTCCATTTTGCACAACTTCTCTGGAATCACCAAAGTATCACAATCATCAAGAGTAGCTAGCACCTCCTTAAGCAGAGCGCGGAGATGTTCTAGCTTAAATTTAAATGCCACAATATCAGGTTCTGCCTGCTGAGAAATTTTTCCTGAATCAGAAATTTCTCCCTCAGACAGACCCTCCCTCACTGCCAACTCAGATTGATGTGAGGGTATAACAGATAAATTATCGTCAGCGCCAACTTGCTCATCCTCTGTATTTAAAACTGAGCAATCACGCTTTCTGGGAAATGCTGGCAGTTTGGATAAAAGATTTGCTATAGAATTATCCATTACTGCTGTTAATTGCTGCATAGTAACAAGCATTGGCGCGCTAGATGTACTAGGTATCGCCTGTGCGGGCAAAACTGGTGTTGACACAGAAGGAGAGGATGATGAACTATCCCCACTACCTTCATTTGAAGAATCATCTTGGGCAACCTTATTAAATGTGACAGAACTGTCCTTACTTTGTTTGGACGCCATGGCACAATTTGCACATACATTTACAGGGGGAACCACCTTGGCCTCCATACACACAGAACATATGCTATCTGAAGGTACAGACATGTTAGGCAGATTTAGGCAGGCTATTATGCAATAAAAAACGATTTTACACAAAACCGTTACTGTCTCTTTAAATAATAAAAGGAACACACTTTATTTCTGAATGTTCAAAAAACTATGAAGGAAATATCCGATCTTTATAAAATGTACACCCCAGTGTCTTAATGCTTTGAAAGTATTGTACACCAAATATGAAGTTTCTAGACCCTTAAATAAGCAAACCGGAGCTAATTGTTCAATTAACCGGTTTAAACACACTACAGTCCCTGCCACAGACTTTGCTGCGGCTTTTACCTTCCTTAGGGGTTATTCACCACAGAAATAAGCCTTCCGGAGTCCGTTTCTCAGCCACAGGACCCTCTCACATGAAGCTGCATGCACTGCCTTTGGAAGTAACTGCGCAACTGAGGCGCGAAAATGAGGCCTCCTTCCTCTGCATACCAGAGTGAAGGGGCCTTTCTGACTAGATTAGGCGTCTAAACCAATGCCAGGCATAATTAAAACGTTCCCAAAAGTGTTTCTAATGTCATAAAACACTCCAAATGTCATAAGAATATGATATAAGCAAATCGATTTAGCCCACAATAGTGTCAACCAGCATAGAGCCCAATTTATAAGCCTTTAATCTGTTACTGAGTCTAAGAAAATGGCTTACCGGTCCCATAAGGGAAAACTGACAGTCTTCTAGCATTACTATGTGTTGTTAGAAAAGAGACTGGTCATACCTGAAGCAGATAAGTCTGCAAACTGTTACCCCCAACTGAAGTTCTCTGGTTTCAACAGTCCTGCGTGGTAACAGCAATGGATTTTAGTTACTGGTGCTAAAATCATACTCCTCTTTTAACAGAACTCTTCATCACTTTCTGTTGTAGAGTAAATAGTACAAACCGGCACTATTTTAAAATAACAAACTCTTGATAGAAGAAATAAAACTACAACTAACACCACATACTCTTTACCATCCCCGTGGAGATGCTACTTATTCAGAGCAGGCAAAAAGAATGACTGGGGGGCGGAGCCAGAGGGGGGGCTATATGGACAGCTCTTGCTGTGTGCTCTCTTTGCCATTTCCTGTAGGGGAAGAGAATATCCCACAAGTAAGGATGAAGCCGTGGACCGGACACACCAATGTAGGAGAAAAGAGAATGATAGGTCAAACTCTGGAGGTGCGCTAGGCGCCAAGTGGATGAAGAACAAAAGATGGACGAAGATCAAAGGCTGCTCTCTCAAATATAACGACAACGACCAAAACCAATCCTGAATGGAATGAGAAGAGGCGCCAATAGGGTGATAACGTATAAACAAAAGTCAATTGCAGCAAGCGACGATGATTATACTCACAAACAAGGCGGCACTGATTTGCGCCAGACACAGCGGACCGGGACCTGTTCGTCGCCCGGCAGACCAGCACTCAATAGGAAACTCCAGAAGGTCACGTGGGACCCTTCAGCCAATCAGGTACGGGAACACATCCACACCTTACTCCGAGCGGCCGCTCCACCAATCCTCAGACGATCTGGATACACACCTTCCTCCCCTGAGATCACAGCGGAATACCCGTATTCAGTGAATACTTTGAGGGATACACAGGGCGGGTGGTGCTAGCGTCCGATATCCACCAGACCCAGGAGCTTAGATATGAAATCACAGGAAAAGGACTCCAAAGGGGTATAATTAAAATGGTTTAATATGAAAGTTTAAAAAGTTAAAAAGAAACCAGCAACGCGTTTCTCGGCTGCACAGAGCCGTTTCATCAGGCTGAGAAACGCGTTACTGGTTTCTTTTTAACTTTTAAAACTTTCATATTAAACCATTTTAATTATACCCCTTTGGAGTCCTTTTCCTGTAAATTTTCATGAAACTTCTGCAAATTGTATAGGTCTATAGTGAGCATTAATATGTGCAATTTGAAAGCCATACATTGCATAGCTTGGCGGCCATTTTGTTTCGTATGCACTGTTTTTTTAAAAGCTACAAAAATCTTCTTCTCCTAAACCGCTTATGGCACAGACTTGAAATTTTGTTTACAGAGTTATGTTATCACTAACATTCAGATTTGTTCAAGAGAAGTTGATAAGTCATGTGGTTTGGCAGCCATTTTGAATTGTTCAAAAACGCTTAACGATATTTTTAAATTATTAATAAAACAACAACCGTTTTACAAAAATGCTTTATTTTTGCCATGTATATTGACATCTATATTGAGAACTATTGTGCATAATATGGAGGCTTTATATTATATGATCTGGCAGCCATTTTGTTTTACGCGAACATTTCGAAAATCTATTTTCTCTGCAACCACTTATGTTAGAAGTGTGAAACTTGCTGTATAACCTTATATTGTGACCTAGATACACAGTTGTTCATGTTGATGGAATTAGTTACAAGCTGTGGCAGCCATATTGATTTACGTGAAAATTTTGAAAATGTGATTTCTTTGCAACCGCTTATGTTAAATCATTGAAATTTGCTGTATAGCTATATGGCTTGTATGCCATTGCAAAGTCGATGCGCATGGCCACCTCTATCGCTGCTTGCAGCTATATTTAAATTTGCTTTGTTCCCTTGGTGGTATTTTTGAAAAACTAAACCTAGGTAGGCTCAAACTGATTTCTAAACCGTTGAAAACCACCTCCTAGCTCAGAGCATTTTGAAAGTTTTCACAGTTAGACAGTACTAGTTCATGTGTGTCATATAGATAACATTGTGCTCACTCCTGTGGCGTTATTTAGGAGTCTGCACTGATTTGGATAAACTGCATGTCTGTCAAAAGCACTGAGATAAGGGGCAGTCTACAGAGGTTTAGATACAAAGTAATCGAAGAGGTAAAAAGTGTATTAATATAACAGTGTTGGTTATGCAAAACTGGGGAATGGGTACTAAAAGGATTATCTATCTTTTTAAACAATTATGGTGTATACTGTCCCTTTAACTTCCGTTTCTAGCTGTCCAGAAATAAAGGGGCATCGATGCAGCATCTGCTGCTTAATAAATCGACCCAAACTCTTAAAGGTGAATTATTTGAATGCTTTTAGATGATTTTGATCGGTATCAGACATTGGTGATCTATTCTGTACTTTGGTGAAATTTAAACCAATTGTGCCATACTTTCAACCCTTTAAACTCACTTTGTGAGTAAGAAAAAGAGAAAGAAAGAAAAATAGAGAGGCTAAGAGGCCCATTTATCAAGCTCCGAATGGAGCTTGAGGGCCCGTGTTTCTGGCGAGCCTGCAGGCTCGCCAGAAACAGCAGTTATGAAGCAGCGGTCTAAAGACCGCTGCTCCATAACCCTGTCCATCTGCTCTGAGCAGGGGGACAGAGAATGCCACAATTCAACCCGATTGAGTACGATTGGGTTGATTGACACCCCCTGCTGGCGGCCGATTGGCTGCGAATCTGCAGGGGGCGGCATTGCACAAGCAGCTCACAAGAGCTGCTGGTGCAATGCTGAATACGGAGAGCGTATTGCTCTCTGGATTCAGCGAGGTCTGTCAGACCTGATCCTCACTGTCAGATCAGGTCCAACAGACCTTTAATAAATAGGCCTCTAAGACTAAAATGTGATGAAATGTAGGTGTTTGAGGCGTAGAAGTTGAAGCCAAAAATCATACTCTCTTGACAGTTGCAAAAGAGGGGATAAAGGCTACAAAGGCAGCTCCAAATGGTCACATAAAGCCTGTATGTACCAGTTGCTTATTATTTATCTAGTAAGTATAATTAGATTTTTTAGTATAATGTTTGGATGCTATTAAACATGTTGGTTACTTATGCTACACTATGATTATTTTGTGCATTCTTTTTTCCTTCATTTTATTTTTTAGAGTCTTATGATATATTGCTTTAATTTAGTAATATTAAGTCTAAGAAGTCATAACTACAGTCCTTTTAAAGTGAATCTGGTCCTTCACACTGTGACAACTTGACATGGCTGCTTTAAAATGGAATTTCTGCAAATAAATACGCAGTATTCTTCTACTGCTTAAAGGGACACTGAACCCAATTTTTTTCTTTCGTGATTCAGATAGAGCATGACATTTTAAGCAACTTTCTAATTTACTCCTATTATCACATTTTCTTCATTCTCTTGGTATCTTTATTTGAAATGCAAGAATGTAAGTTTTGATGCTGGCCCATTTTTGGTGAACAACCTGGGTTGTTCTTGCCGATTGGTGGATAAATTCATCCACCAATAAAAAAGTGCTGTGGAGAGTTTTGAACCAAAAAAAAGCTTAGATGCATTATTTTTAAAATAAGGATAGCAAGAGAACTAAGAAAAAATGATAATAGGATTAAATTAGAAAGTTGCTTAAAATGACATGCTCTATCTGAATCACAAAATTAAACATTTGGGTTCAGTGTCCCTTTAATAATCAATGGTTAATTAAATCAGAGCCCCATTTCATAAAATGGACTAAATGTATTAAGGATTCAAAGAATTCTTCTCAAAAGAAAATCTCATAATTAATATTATCCTCTGATGTTGACTCACAAGGGTTTGAAGAGAGACTTATTTGGAACTTTAATAAATCTAGGCAAATGAGAGAGATATTTAACATGTTTATAATAAATTAATGTGCTATGGATTAATTTAATCAAATCACAGAATGGTTTGACATCTCACTCACAGGTACTTGTTATATTAATTTAATTTGAGATAAATAAAACCATTTATAGACTACAACAAGCTCTAAGTGTGAGCTATAAAATTATACCAGATGTGTTAATGATGTAATTTTTATTCTTTTTCACAATATGTATATGTTGTTTTAGTTTAGCAGCAGATGTTCAGCAGTTTTTACGCAGTTAACATATTCTAATGCATGTTAAGTAATCAGAGAGGAAAACAAAAAAATAAAAAAGTATAATTTTGGAAATAAGTGAAACGCATCAATAACTCAGGGGTAAGTGAAATAAATTGCTATTTGATACATGGGTATTTAATTATTTTAAGATAATATCTTGAAGGTTAATGTGACCTCAAGGTAAGGAGAATGGGTCTTTAGAGACTGTAATTATGACAGCTTATTGAATTACTTTCTTACTTTTTATACTCTGTTCCAACTCAATCAGTTTTCTAAAGCAAAAAAAAAAAAAGTTACTAGCGATGCATCATTTATAAATTACCTTGTTAGTGAATAAAACAAAATACTGCTTTGAAAATAATACAAACTCCTGCTGTGGACTCCAGCATGTTTGATGGAAACCCATCAAAAGAGTTCATGGCTTAATGGAGGTTGTTTATATGGGGACATCGATCTGTACCTGCTGTCCCCTGTCACTCCCTGGAAACTTGGCGGCAGATGTTGTTGCGATAAGTTGCCTCTGAAGTGGTTTTCTGTCCTGGTCTCCTCACCACAACAGAGTCAAACTATATTAGATCTCTTTATTTGTGCCTGAGGCAAGTTTGGGAGCGCAGCTGTGTCCACCCCCTTTTTACCTTTGGTGTTGAAGCCCCCCAGGCAGCAAGTGTGAGACCAAAACTGTTCTGCCACTCTTAACTACATCTGCTGACAATCCAGCAGCCTCGCTGCAGGCTGGTGAAGACCCACACGCCTCTGCTCTGAACAGATGTCAGACACAACCTGCTAGCTAACACCTGTATAAGCCTCCATAACCTTGCGGTTTGCTAGCTGAAACATTTATGACTCCCAGGAATTCCAGGCACAATCAAAGTCCTATCCTTTTTTGTGACTCGACTGTGGGCGGCTTTCTTAAACTGTGGGCCAAAATCAAAACTAGAACGCATCCAAGGGAGTAAAAAAAACAAAAAAAAAAGCACGACACTTATGAAGCATCACTGACTTTGATACTTTCTGCTTAAACTTTAATTACTATTTGAATTAATTGGTGATTTCTTCTACAAATATTAAAAAAGCCAGGAATATAAACAAAACATATATAATCCATTTACCCTCTTGTAAAGTGATTTTCCAACATTTGCTTTTAAATTGCCATGTTTGCTTAATACAGATATGAAAGAGAAAAATAAATCAATCAATCAGCTTTAATATCCAATTAATTATTTAAGGATAGCGTTTCTGAATATAAAGCATGCTGTTAAGTTGGATTCCTGTTCTTATTTGAATGGCATCCTAAAGACAATAACATATCTATGTTTCATCAATCAGTAATAAGTTCAACGCTTTCTCAAGGCAATTGGAAATTTGCCACTTTTTTTTCTTCTTTCTATCCTTTGCCAATAGCATGACAGATAACACAGCCTCTCTTTCAAGTGCACAGCACAATGAAAATGCCACCTCTGTTAAGGGGTTCTAACGTGACTTCTGGTTAACAGTCTGAAAAGTCTACAAAGGGCATGCTTTAGTTGAAAAATAGACAAATAGTTTGACAGACATGGATCTCACCATTCTTCCATACATATGTCGGTTTTTACAGGCACATTCATTTGTTACTGCTTTTTTAGTGACAAATAAAAGTTCTTTATCAGAATAAACATGGGGATTATTATTACTAAACAATTTTTTTAATGACTTTTAAATCGTTTAAATCAAAGGTTTAGAAATGTACGTTATTCAAGGTCAGTGAGAACAAGTGCACATTCAATTGTTTACATGTTAGCGTTCATTATATGTTGCTTTCAGCAATATATCTCTTCAGGGTGGCTTTTGCACATGAATGAGCAAAATATTGTTACATTGTTCTTTCCTGCGCCAATTAGTTAAATAACGTGATCTTGAGTTAATTGTAACATCTGAATTTGGGGATGTGACTTCATTACATAATTAAAGGGACATGAAACCCAAATTTAGAAAGAGCATGCAATTTTAAACAACTTTCTAATTTACTTCTATTATCTATTTTGCTTCATTTTCTTGCTATCCTTTTTCTGAAAAGCATATCTAGATAGGCTTAGTAGCTGCTGATTGGTGGCTAAACATAGATGCCTCGTGTGATTGGCTCACCCATGTGCATTTCTTCAGCAAAGGATATCTAAGGAATGAAGCAAATTAGATAATAGAAGTAAATTGAAATGTTGTTTAAAATTGTATTATCTACCTGAATCATGAAAGAAATATTTTGGGTTTAGTGTCCCTTTAAATATTTTAAAATCTGCCAATTTTAGTGTTTCTTTTTTATTATGTATATGTGTTGAAATTTAAAAAATTTTTTTTTATTTAAATGGGCAAAAAACAAAAGCAATTTATTTATTTGGATACATTTAAATGGGAAATAATCATCGCCACTTCATTATAAATTAGAAGAAACATTTATCAAAGAAAAGTACATAAAAAAAAAAAAGGAAGTGCAACTTTAATGAAGCAAATTTATTAATGTGCACATTTTTGTTTTTGTTTTAAATACAATCGTATCTAAGTACTGGTATAAAAAATCTTGGTATTATCTATTAAAATTACCTCTGACAGTTTTTACTATTTAGTAATTAATTATTATCAGTGGGGGGAAAAAATGTGCTGCTGTACGACATATTTTACCACTTCAGTAAAACATAAGTGTGAAATTAATCAATACAGCCTTATTTTATTTATTTTTTGCCAAGAGAGCTAATTTACAATCATCGTGCTAAAGTTAGGGCGGGTTGCGATAAGCAATACTGCGACCGTGCTAACTTGCAAGCTTATTACAAGTTAAAAGTAAAAGGTGTGCTCAAGCGCAAACAAAATTTGCACTCATTGGGTTTGCTAGAATGAAGTGTAGGGAGTAAATAGAAGTTGCACCAAACACAACATACGTACATTAGAATAAAGTGTTACACTCATATATACACTATCTTATAATAAAGGGTTAAATATATGACAAGGTGTTTGGCTGGAAAGGGCTATTATGTATATACATATGTGTATATAGTGTATATACAGCATGTGTATATATATATATGTGTGTATTTATGTGTTTATATATGTGTGTGTGCATATGTAACATAGTAACATAGTAGATAAGGTTGAAAAAAAGACTGAAGTCCATCGAGTTCAACCTATACAAATCTAAAATACTTACAAAAAGCTTCAGTTAAGCTTAAATAACCCCATTAAAATGTGACCCATTTAATACTAGCAATCATATCCATGAATTTTGTTTGTATACAGAAACTTATCCAGACTATTTTTAAATGTATCTATGGTATTGGCATTCACTACCTCCTTTGGTAATGAGTTCCACAATTTTTTTTTTTTTTCAAATTCTTTTTATTGAGGTTAAATATAAAAGTCAACAGAAAAAAAGAAAAAAAATTATAACAATCAAGTTGTCGACAAATAAACAAATCTGTTGCATCACAGTTATAACAATGACAATTATAAATAAACCTCCTGATTTCTATTTTCTAATACATAGAGATGGAAAATTTTAAACCTCTCTTTATCAATGTACAAGTAAAATAACGAAAAAAGAAGACACAAAGATTATTACAAATATGAGCAGCAAATTAGCTATTATTAACTGATCGTTCTGAACTAACGTCCTAGACATTTCTCATCAAGAAGCAAACATAACAAGATATGATTTTATATCTCTACCCTGTGTATCTAAAATCATGAACCATAATCTTTTTTCATTAATATGCTTTCCTAAATTTTCCTTCTCGAAACACAACAACAAATATGGAAACAAAATAAGACAAAGCAACAAGACAAAACTAGACAATACAACAAAACAAAAAAAAAAAAACAAAAAAAAAAAGGGGAAAAGGGGAAGACCATACACCGGGGTATTCCTCTTCCAATCCCTATCCCCACCACCGCCTCGTCCCCACCCCGCCCCCCCCAAAGCGCCAACAACTAAGATTCTCTCATGGTACCATTAATCCAAATATGTGGAAAGATATCCAGTAGCGTTAATTCCGCAAAGGTTTGTGAGGAAAGAAAAGGCGACAAAATCCTCTTTTGCAAAGAATGTGGGTAAGATAAAATAACTGGTGTCCATTTCCAAAAAAACTTCTTGATCCTTGTCTCAGACGCTTCATGAAGATGAAACGATTCGAAAACAATTTGATCTTGTAGTGACCTAAAGACCATAGCTAATCCCGGTATCCGCCTAGATTTCCAATTTTTGAGTATACAATATCTAACCGTGAGAATAATGGTATTTAAGCTATTTATGGTATTCACATTAAGAGCCTCCTGTGGAGGGGATAGAAAGATAATATCCTCCGCAGATAAAGCACATGATATTTTATATAATTTATTAAACCAGAAGATAATCTTCAGCCACAGTTGTCTTACCATAGTACATGTCCAAAACATATGGAGTACATCGGCTCTAACATGTGAACAACGAGGACATAAATTGACCAAAGACGGAAACATTCTAGAAATTTTCCACGGGGAAAGATAAAAATTATTAACCAGCTTCATGTGAGATTCATTCCAAGAAATCGGGACTTTGCACTTGTGTAGAGAGTCAAAACTCTGAGTAATCTTATCATGATTTATCGAGGGAATTAGCGTGAGCCATGATTTACAAATGTTGTCCTTAAATTGGATTATTTATAATAGGAAGCCATTCAGAGAACAAGTAATCTATATCTAGTATTACACAAAACTTCTGCCAGGCCAATACTATATTCCTAATAGTGATGAGACAGCTAACATTCTGCGGTAATTTCTGGACAGCAATATGTAGTATAGCCTTTAACGTAAATGGGGTGATCAGATGGTTCTCTATTTCTACTGATGAGACTAGGTTAGTCCCAGCTAACCAATCTATTGCCGTTTTAACCATTACAGTCAGGTTATATAATTTAAGATTGGGAAGCGCCAAACCCGCAGATCCGTAATTTTGCATTAGTCTGGCCAGTGCAATTGCGCGGCCTTTTATTATTCCAAATAAATTTGGAGATTAGGGTGTTAAAAAGCTTTAAATCCTTATTTAGTATAAATAGAGGCAGATTCTGAAGAGGATATAATAAACGTGGAAAAATAATTGATTTTATCAGATTTACTCTAGCTGTGATAGACAATGGAAAGGTGGCCCATAGATGTAAATCAGATCCAATTTTTTGAAACAAAGGCTCAAAATTAGCCTTATACTAAAATTTAGGATTTTTATGTAAAATTAAGCCTAAATATTTAATAACATCAACCATTTTAAATGGGATATCAATGCCGGCTATCAGAGGGTTATTTATACACATTAATTCGCTCTTTTCTAGGTTAATCTTATAGCCTGAGAAGGAACTGAAAATTTCTAGCACGCGTATGATCATGGGGATAGACTGATGGATATTGGTAAGAAAAACCAACACGTCATCTGCATAAAGCAATGTTTTAAGACGGTATGGGCCGAATGGGACTCCCTCCAATACATCTCTAAATCGGATCGCAAGCAGTTCCAGCTCTATGTTGAAAAGTAGAGGAGATAGAGGGCACCCTTGCCTGGTGCCTCTCTGTAGTATTATTTTAGGAGATAAGAAGCCATTAATAAGCAAGAAGGAGATTGGATTATGATATAATCTAACAATAAACTTGACAAATTCCCCTTTTAAGCCGAATTGAACCATCGCTCTGAAGAGATGTTCCCACACAATCGAGTCAAAGGCTTTAACCGCGTCCAAAGAGAGTATAGCAGTCTCTTGCCATGAAGGCTTCTTCTTCTCCCTATCCACATTCCAAGCATAATCTAAGAAATTAATCAATTTGCGAGTATTCTTTACTGGATTTCTAGCCACCATAAATCCAGTCTGGTCAGGATGGATAATTTTAGCTAAACTAACAGAAAGTCTTGAGGCAATAATAGCCATTAAAATCTTGTAGTCTGTATTCAGCACCGAGATTGGCCTGTAAGAGGCCAAATCTTCGGGATTTTTACCTTTCTTCAAGATGAGAGAAATATTAGCAGCGGAAAAGTAGCTAGAAATCACATTATTCGACCTATAATAGTAATTAAATAAGTTTTCTAAAGTGGGCAGGAAGACCTCGCCAATACATTTATAGAACTCTGCAGGGAACCCGTCTGGTCCAGGAGCTTTATTCATTTTCAAGTGGTCTATGGCTTTTTTGATTTCATCGATAGATATTGGAGCATTAATTAAAATTAAATCCTCGCTACTAAATTGAGGTGTCTTTATCATGGACCAGAAAAGATCTTGATTAATATTATCTACCTTAACTCCAGAGTATAGCTGTTGATAGTAATCAAAAAAAGCCCCCATGATTCCATTAGTCTCCGTGTATCTTCCCTTATCAGTTTGAATTACAGAGATAAGATTTTTCTTTTTTCTAACCTTAATGAGTCTAGCCAAATATTTAGCAGAGGATCCGTGGGTTCCTTTAAATTGGAGATTCATTTTTGCTTCTTCTTCTAAAAGTTTTTGTTTTAAAAATAAATCTCTTTCCTTCCTATTATCTTGATATTTTTTCCAATTTGCCGAGGTACGGTTTAGGCAATATTTACTATATGAATTCTTGACTTTATTCATACTTTGAATTTCCCATGCTTTACTCTTTTTTTTTTGCTATACTGAGATAAGTTTGTATTTCTGCCCGCATTACTGCTTTAAAAGCTTCCCAGAAAATTTCCGGTTTATTAGAATAACTCACATTATCGGCATAGTATTGCTGCCACCGTGATCTAAGAAAATTAACAAATTTCGGATTAGTGTACAGATATCGAGGAAAGTAAAAACTAGGTGTTTGGGTCCGTTGTTTTAACCTAGTAAAAAGAGTCAAAGAAATAATAGCATGATCTGAGATAATAATATCTCCAATTCCTGCCTCTAATTTCTGAATAGACAGATTCTCCGTAATTAAAAATAAATCAATTCTCGAAAAGGTGCCATGTGCTTTGGACTCACAGGAAAATGATTGTTTATCTGGATTTTTTAGACGCCAAACATCTACTAATTTTAACCTGGCACAAAATTGTGATAAATATTTTGCATTTTTTACATATACTGATCTATTTTTATTAGACAATCTGTCTAGCACGGGACACAAAGTGGCATTGAAGTCACCCCCTAAGATTAAATTTTCTGTAATAAAAGGAAATAATTTAATTTTTATTTTTTCCCAAAATTCTCTAGAAAACTGATTTGGAGCATATATATTACAAAATATAAATTTAATGTTTTTTATAAAAACATGGATAAGTATATATCTTGCAGCTGGGTCTTTTTCTACCTTCTCAATCTTATATTCCAGTTCTTTATGGAAGAGAATAGCAACCCCACATTTTCTAGATGGACTAGTCGTAGAAACTACTTCCCCTACCCATTTTATCTTCAATTTAGCTGCTTCATGTTCATTAAGGTGTGTCTCCTGAAGGAGAACAACATCTGGATTATAACTTGCTAGGGTCCTAATGATCAGTTTGCGTTTAATTGGAGAGGATATTCCTCCTATATTCCAAGATAATACTTTAGTTCCTACCATGATCTAGCTTAAAATTCAATAGCTAATTTATGAGAGAACAATTCATTTGGGGCGAGCTGAGGGCGCGGCATGAGGCAGAAGGGAAGCGGTGGAGAGAGAAGAGACAAGGGGAGAGGGAAAAAAAAACAAAAAAAACACATACCTCAACCCTAGAATACTATAGAACAACATAACAACTTCGCTATCCTTGTATCGCATTAAATAATTCGTTTTCAGCAATATTAAAAAAGAAACCATAGACATTGGCTAATGAAATTCCCTGCACTTAGCTGCTCTCAATATATTTTTTAATTTCTGTAACATCATCAAATACATGTCTGGTACCAGACTGATCCTCGACTATAATTCTGGCAGGGTACACCATTCGGGCCTTTAGCCCTTTATTTATTAATTGTGTACAGTGAGGGGCCATCTGTCTTCTCTTAGATGAAGTTTCAAAAGAGAAATCCTGAAATAATAATATCCTGCTGCCTCCAAATACTGGGGGCTCAGCTTTTTTAAATAGTTTTAATAGGTCAACTTTATCTTGAAATTTAAGAAGTTTGAATAGACAGACTCTATTTTTTGCAACTCCATCCAGAGAAGACCTCTTGGGACCCAATCTATGCGCACGCTCAATTGTGAGTGGCAACAAATGGGATGGCATACCAAGAGAGAGGGGTAATGTAGTGGATGTAAATTTTACTAAGTCCTCAAATTCTGACTGTTCTGGGAGTCCTACTAGTCTAATATTATTACGCCTGGAGCGATCCTCAAGATCCTCCAGGCGTAACTGCATATTTTTGATTTTGGATTCTTGTTTTCGTAGGGTATCAGCCTGAACATGCGTCTGATCTTCTATATCAGAGATCCTGGTCTCTGCTTCTGTTAATCGGGCTGAGAACTGTCTTACCTCAGCCGATAATGAGCCTATTTCGGTAGCAATTGAACCCAGCTCTTTTTTAATATCTTCAAATTGTGGTGAAAATACTTCTGAAATTTTGGTTATAAGAGCTTGCGAATCAAATGGGGACCTAGTGGCCTCCATTGTGCTATCTAAACTGGTATCAGTAATTTTACTTTTTTTGTCTTTCGTTTTTACAGGCATTATGGGAGAATTAGATTTCCCCTGCGTGATAAATTTTTCCATCCAAAAATGTGAATAAAGAGAAGAAAACCTTGCCTAGTCCGTAAAAAAAAGCCAGGCAGTAACCTGTGAAGTAAACGTGCGAAAAAACAACCCAGATACGTGGTAGAATAAAACAAGATAAATGTGTGTATATAGAAACAACCCTCCTCTCCCTATCTTCTTAATTATGTATGTGCGTTAGCACTAGCCTATGGCTATGTGTCTCGTGTGTGTTTTAATTGAGTGTTCTCTGTAACACTCCACCTGTGTTGAAAAAAAAAAAAAAATCAAACAGAAGTGAATAGGGCCTGTGATCTCTAGGACAGAAAAAGCTTTTTCTTAAAGATAATCTGCAGGATTTACAATAAAGTTATGCTAAATAAAAAAAAAATCTTTTCCCTTTCTTTGTCATGGTAACCAGTTATCAACCAGATTCTGCGCAACTAAATAAGAGATATGAAAAGTATCAAAAGGGATATTAAAATTATCAAGATCTTCTTAAATAAATGACTCAAGAGCCATTAACATTATATATGTATAGACAACTTGAATGGGTTAACTATTAAGTTAATCTAAACCTTGTAACACCTAGATTTATAATCGAAAATAAAAGAGAACTCTGCAAAAATAAAGAGTGCCTGGGTCCGGTAATAAACTAATGGCTCCCAGTTCCTAGCCCTTATTTCATTAAGGCACTATAAAGTACTTATACCATACACTTTAAGTACAACTACTATTATATTATGATACCAATATTATAATTATGGACAAATAATAAGAAAAGAGAAAAGGATTAATAGGAGATCATAATGGTTACAAATAAGTAAATTACTCCTTTCTTTTTTTTATCTCTTTTTTTTTTTTTTGCAAGGTAGCGTCCATAAAGAGTTTTTGAGCAAAGGTTATAAACTCTGGCTTTCTCGATAGCGTCCAGCGTATTGTTTCAGGGGTGAAGATATATGCAGTTACTCCTTTCCTCCCCTTTTTAAATAGTTCTAGTAAATAGTCTTAGCAGCATTCAAACATGGGGAAATCCTCATATTCTGTAGCGATGTATTACTAGGCCTCCACCCACCACTGAATAATATACACACAAACAAAGATTCCAGCAATTAGATTGCAACAGGCGTTTGTCACTCACGTGTATATATCGCCCAGATTGTTTGCTCAGTCCTCAGGGAGTATTCTGGGGCTCTTGTTATTGTTTCCAATCAGCAATCTGCTACCCTCTTCAAGCAATGCAATTTCTGGGTGGTTTAACAAGCCTGTATAAGCTCCGAATGGAAATGATGGGCGTCGTCTGCTTCCTGGCACACCTCCGCTTCCTATTGGGTGGGTGGAAAGGCTCGCACAATGGGCCGCTTACCGATTGGCCGGAAATCTTACACTGTTATGTCCCTGAACACTAGAGACTGATACCTTTGCTCAAGTTACTTTCAATGCTCCCAGAGAAGTTAGCGTTCTGTAGGTGTCTTTGGTGTCCTAGGGGGTATTGCTACCCCACAACGGGCACGACTGATCCTCAGGGTTTATTCCATTCAGGTAATCTGTTTTCACTGCCAGCTATCGTTCTTTCAAGAATACTGGTCTGTGGCTTGAGTAGAAAAAAGTGTCTTATTATAGTAGATACATGTTGTACATACTACGATGAGCAAGAAGCAGGCACAAATCAATAAGCACAATACTTAGGTTGCCAGTTCTTGACAGAGTAGCGAAGTTGCAGCTTTGACAAAGAAGCCAAAATTGAGTCTTTTGTGGGTTTCCCGTCTGGGCTTGAATAGTACTTGCCCGGCTCCCTAGGATGCTGTCCGCACCAACAACAGGAGATAAGACGCCAGAAGAGAGTAGTATGGAGCTGATCAACCTTCGGCTCTCAACGCCGACACAGCGTGTTCACACTGCACAGCTCCTCCCACCGGAAAAACCTCGAGTTCCACAATTTTATTGCTCTCACAGTGAAAAAACGTTTCCGTTGCAGGAGATTAAATCTCCTTTCCTCCAACCTTAAATTATGACCTCTTGTCAGAAACAATTTTCTTGGAATAAACAGAGCTTCTGCCATCTCTGTATATGGGCCTTGAATATATTTATATAAAGTAATCATGTCACCTCTCAAGCGCCTTTTTTCTAAAGAAAACAGACCCAGTTTGGCTAGCCTCTCCTCATAGGTTAATTTCTCCAATCCCCTTATTAGCTTTGTGGCCCTTCTCTGAACTTTTTCTAGTTCTGCAATATCTTTTTTAGCAATTGGTCCCCAGAACTGCACTCCAAACTCAAGGTGAGGTCTTACCAGGGCTTTATATAATGACAGAATTATGCTTTCCTCCCTTGAATCAATGCCTCTTTTAATACATGCTAGTATCTTATTAGCCTTTGAAGCCGCTGCCCTGCATTGTGCACCCATCTTTAGCTTGTTATCTATTACTACTTCCAAATCCCTTTCCTCCTGTGTTTGGCTAAGTCTTGTCCCATTTAAAAAATACGTAGCCTGCTTATTTTTACTTCCAAAATGTAGAACCTTGCATTTTTCCGTATTAAATCTCATTTTCCATTCACTTGCCCATAGTTCTAATTTTAGCAAATCCCTTTGTAAAGAAAGTTCGTCCTGCTCTGACCTTATGACCTTACTTAACTTAGTATCATCTGCAAAAATAGAGATGTCGCTATTTAATCCTTGCTCCAAGTCATTTATAAAAATATTAAAAAGAACAGGGCCCAGTACTGATCCCTGGGGGATATATGTGTGTGCATATATATATATAAACATATACATATACTGTATATATATATATATATATATATATATATATATACATACACACATACATACACACACACAATTTGGAGACATTCCCAGATAAATAGGGGGACATAACATGTTGAGATCAGTGTATATCCTAAAAGGACTAATTAATTAAAAATAAAAAAAATTATTTAAAAATTGCTGGTAAGTATTTTAAAATAATTTTCTAAAATAAGCAAAATGAATTACATAGCTAAACTGCCTGGAGCGGCCAACTCCAACCCTCTTATCAGTGTTTAGACACGGGCATTGTATTTCAACTGAGTTCACAGCTTTTAGGCATGCTCCAGCAGATAATCCCTATTCACTTTTGCATTCTACCAAGAGAGCAATAGATATAGATACAGCCATAGAAGGAAATGTGGGGGGGAGTTAGAGCTTTAAAATTCAGAAACTAAAAAGAAAGGGTTAATGGCGAGGCACTGCAGTAGAAATTTGCAGGTAAAGTAATTAAAGTACATATTATTATATTTTGTCTCTATCCCAACTTGTTTTATGTCCCTTTAAACATTATTATTTATTCCATTTTAATGTTTTATCATGTTTTATTGTATTTTAATGTAAATATTTCACATTCCAATGTTCTCTAGATAGACGAAAATGTTCTTTGTATTTTTAAATAGTGAAACCAAAGATACAGACAGAGAAGATTGTTTCTTATAGACAGGGAAAAAAAAGTAATTTGGGGGGGGGAATTTGTACCTGTAACTTAAAGGGACAGTTTACCCAAAAATACCCCTTTAATTTGTTCCAAAAGATCTATTTTACCTGCTTGAGTGAATGAAATGGTTTATAAGTATCTCCTTTAACCTTATTTCGGCATTTGAAATAGCTGATTTAGCCTGTGGTATCCCCACCTATACTGAAAGTTTTTGGACTTAAATCCAAGTTATTGACAGACAATGTAAACACAGTCAGCATAAGAAATTACACAGTTTCTCTGTGCTGCAGGAATTTAACAGTTGCAAGATATATCTTGCCACTCCCTGCCCGAACGAGATGGTGGGTACAAAGCTCTTTGAATCTTACCATTTGCCAGCGGCAATGTTGCAGAAAGTTTTATTAAATCTAGCTTAAAATGTCATTAAGAATTGTTAATTAAAAACTATGAATACTAATTATCTACATATGCAGAAATAAACTAACTAAAAGTATGTATACTAGTTATTTTATGATTAATTATTTACTTGCATATTAATAGAAACAAAATATTCAAATACATTACTGTTACTTTTGGAAAGACAGCATTGGGTAAAATAGACATGCAACTTGATTCATGTCAGCATAATGGAAATATTGGCCTGGAGAAATAAAATGTATCATGTGTGAATAAAGGTTAGAATTAAAGTTAAAGGGACAGTCAACACCAAAATTGTTATTGATTAAAAAGATAGATAACGCCTTTACGACCCATTCCCCAGCTTTGCACAACCAACATTATTATATTAATTTACTTTATAACATATAAACCTTTAAATTTCTAAGCCACTACAGACAGTGTCTTATCACGTTTTTTTTTTTTTTTTTTTTAGCTTTTCACAATAGGGGAGTGCTAGTTCATGTAGCCCATATAGATAACATCATGAGTTATGGATGACACTGCACTAATTGCCTAAAATGCAAGTCAATACATAATAAATAAATATCCATGTGGGGGGGGCTGAGCCAACCGTCAGAGCAAGCAGACGTACCTTGGCTGAGCTCTGTACACATAACCCATAATTACCCACTTTATTGTACTTATTTGGTCAATCCCAAACTATTCTGTCACTAACAAACTACCAGGCTTGACATCTACCGGATCGGTTTACCTCTGGTGGTTATAAGAGACAATTGGCAGCTGCTAACAGAGCAGATGCGCAAGGGGAAAGCTGAAGACAGTACCGCCATTCGACTGACATGCCACACAGCTAAGAGGCGCTTGTAAATAAGGCAACCGATGGATAAGCCCAGCCCTAAGAGTTAATAGCCCTACAACCTAGGGGCTTCGATCCACAGCCAAACACGGACTATCTGATACAATGTCCATAGGACGCACCCGGCATATGACCTGGCTTGCTGAACCGAATCCGGCACTGTGAGCGACATAGTATTGGGCCTAGGTTCCTGCAGCATCGGATCTGGTCTCCATTAGATCCGCTCTCTCTGACGGTGGTAGTAGCCTAAAGAAGACACAGAGGGAAATAAAAAATAGCAACAAGCGGAAAACGTTTGCATTCTTAGGCCGCACATTATACACCCACGTTGTGCACCTAAGTAAATTAGTCGGCAAACTAAATAGAAGCAACGTGCCACTAGCCTCCAACTCAAGTAGCCCTAATACATCGGCTCACATCGTGACCCTCACAGCGGATTTCTGCTGGAGAATACTAGCAGAATATAGTGAAGGGGCAGTGAAGAAGATAACCGAGTCCTAAGACCAACATCTCATACCTCATGAGTACTATACAATATATAAGGGTCTTGCTATATTCTATTAAGGGGAAAAGTGAAAATAAATCCTAACAAATTTGGGGACATGTTAATCACACCATACTCCAGATAACAAGAATAATAAACCCAACTGTGCATTCTACACCCTAAGCTGACTGGGGAACTGCAGTTTACCAAATTAGGCCCAATAATATTCCTGTGCACATAATAGAGTAACCACCTTTCTGCCTAGTTCTGCGAAATCTCAAATCTACTACACCAAGGTCCTAAGGCATTCATTTTGATTGCATAAGAGATTTTCTAGACCTATACTGTAGACACAGTGTAGAATATCTGGACTGTTTACATGTTACATGAGATACTCGCCATAGTAAATTTGGGCAGCTTTAATAGTGGATTGCTAGGATATCCCTCTCCCCCCTTTCCCGCCCTGTGTTTTAGAGCGGGTTATATCCACTTCCCCTTTGCCGACTTTGTCCAGTGGGGACAATAGGACCCTGATAGGGAGACCTGAGCACATACTATTTAACCTGACTGGCCTATATACACCGAGGCTTCACATTCTTTTCTGGGCTAGCTCTATCTTTCAAATATGTCTCCCCCCACCATGTAAATGGCCTAAACTAAACAGGTCTATCCTACCTGGGAGACTGCTTTAATATACTGGGGGAGGAGAAGGGACGGAGATATCCTTTATTACCATGCCACAAGGTTCCAAAAAGAAGCCACTTTCCTCAGGATCAACCAGAAAATCCTTGGCAGATCAGTTTAAAGTTATCCCTACCGTCTATCGCGTCTATTAACTCTAACCCCATCCAACAGCCACCTAACGCAATGGAAGAAATTACTGCAACAGATATCGTGGAGACCCTGACCAAAAAGTTAAATGCACTACAAGACTCTCTTACAAAGCTATTAGAGGGTCAGTAGCCGAGCTGAGACGCGATATAGGGGTCATAAATAAACAAACTGAAGCGTTGGAACTCAAACAAGAAGACTTGGCAGTCAAACAAGCTAACATTATTGCTTACTCTCAAAATCTAGTTGATCATGTAGATATACTTAAAGCCAACATTGCAGATGTGGAAGACTGTTCCCAACGGAACAACTGTAAGGCTTTGTGGGCATATCAGAAGATGTTTTACCTAGTGATTTAGAGGACTTTATCCTAGAATATTGTAAACATCTAAAATCACCCAAAGACCCCTCTGACGCCCTAATTGACAGAGGCCCATAGAATCCCTAGAGGAAGAAATGTCCCCATGGACAAACCACGGGATGTCATTTTTCATTTCCATTATTTCACCTATAAGAGCGGCCTTCACGCCCCATCTCTACCACCAGGGGTTAGACATATTTAGATATTCCCAGACCTCTCACAATACACAATGAGAAAGAGAGGGTCTTTTCGTGAGATTACTAAGGCTTTAAGAAAACAGGGTATACAATTTCGCTGGGGATACCCGAACTAAACTCCTTATTCACAAGGGATGGAAACTCTTATATCGCTGGACTTACCAGAAAAAGGTAAAGACTTACTTAATCGTTGGGGCTCTGAATCCACACAACCTCCTGGTCAATCACTGGATACAAATAGTCAAACAACAGATATACAAGATTATTTACTTCCAAGAAGAGATAGACTAAGTCCCACAGCCATGGAATGGAATCCACTACCTCAGAGACCTCAGCCATCCAAAAGACAGAACCTTGAGGCAGATCCTATATCTGAGCATTAGCTTTAAAGCCCTTCTTATTTGCTGGACTTATCTATGATTCCCCGTTGACTCTGAACACTCAACAGTAATGTATACTTTAAAGTCAAATGTTAATCTGTTTTATTATGCTAACTTGTTTTTTTTTAATTTCGGTTGGACTGTTCTGCTTAAAATATTGTAAACTAATTTCAAGCTTGTTACTTGTTATTTGTTGCCTATAGTATTTTACTTATTTGATGTTAGCCATATCAAATGTAACATTTAAAAACAATCTCACATAATATACCATTAGTATCCAGTTATACCTTTAGAAAACTCACTACTGTGAGGAACTGCTTATACTCAAATTACATCAAATGGCTCTGGCCTGCGCTGGTCGCGGACTAGATCCCAAGAAGCGAATTAACGTAAATAAAAAGCAGTAGACACATATATAGACCCATTGGATGCATACTGAGAACTACTATACTGGGTCCAAATATTAACCAATAATGTTCCTTGCTACAAAGGATGTCTAATGCTTTTATTCTGACCTAGAGGTTAAAATGTACACGGTTACACCTCACTCAAAAAGGGAAAAAGAGAGGAAAAAAAAAATGGAAATATAAATCCGACTAACCACAGGTCCTGTTTTACTCCATAAATAATTGCACATAATTATTCCCATGGTTCACTCTCTTTTATAATAGTTGGAACAAATGAAAAGCAGGGATAGACATATTCTGATACACCATATTATTAATGTTTTCCCATGTTGATATTGTTTGTACCATTTGATAGGCAGACCCACAGTCTACCAATATAGTAAAAGATACACTTTTGTCTGTGAGAGTAGCTGATCCCTGGGACACAAGGCAACTGTACTAAAAGCATGGCTTCCACATACAAACACTTGATTGTAGCAAGCCAAAGGGCACAGCATCTAAATTAAATGTTATGTTTGAATGTTTATTGTTAAGCTACTATAAACTGTTATTATAAGGTTCTCCTTCAATGTTTTGAGTTCTATTAACCTTACCTTGATTTGCACCTTAGTATACACATTGTCCTTATATTAACTATATAAATAGCAAATTATTTACAGGCAATCCTTTAACCATTATAATATATGCGATCTCCTACCTAATATACTTGATCTCTTAACCTGTGTTGGGGCCAGATGGAAGACAACCCAGGGAGGGAGACTGGGCCCATCTCACATTCCAACAGGGGATTCTCCCTCTTTATTTCCTTTTTTTTGCCTTCCGTCTGGCCCCAACAATAGGACTTATACCCCCTCACCTATATACCTACCGGAACATACATAAAGTCTCCTAGAGAGATGGACTATCCTATGACTATTAGATCCCTTACTTATTTTCACTACCCCTATAATATAACAACTTACCTCCCCTTCTAAAGCCCATTCAGTGAGTCTGAGAAAGTGTATGTAACATTCTGTTTTCTCTCTCCAAACACTTAGTTTAATCTAGTCTCCAAGGAAACCAAATTCCTACTTAATCAGACAACGCACATATATTACTAACTCTTAGTTCCCCTAAACAAACAGCTCCGCCATAGAGCTTACTTTGTAAGCAAGGGAAATTACATTGTATAGAATTACTACAATTATACCTGTACATAATCTGAATCATTGACATAGACAATTCACCTTGGCGGTCATCTGTGTAACTAGCTACTAACTATCTCTCCAATTACCATTAACACCGGTGACCCTTAGAATAGTTCACCTGAGAATATTACATCTAAAAATTTGGAGAGGAAAATTACAATACTAGCACCAATGTAATAATGACATGTACATGAGTGATCACCCTTATTATTATGCTTAGTTTCTGTTCTTAACAATTAAGAAAAATATGTTTATAAAAGAACATTATACTTGTTAATCATGTATAAATTGACAATTTCATGCATTGTAATATTGTTTTACTTCTAAAATTCAATTAAAAGAATTAAAAAAATAATAATAAATAAATATCCGTGTGATCAGGGGGCTGTCAGAAGATGCTTAGATACAAGCTAATCACAGAGGTAAAAAGTATATTAATATAACCATGTTGGATATGCAAAACTGGGGAATGTGTAATAAAGGGATTATCTATCTTTTGAAACAATAAACACTTTGGAGTTGACTGTCCCTTTAAAGGGCCATTTAACCTTGCTTTGGGCGGTGAATGTGCTTTGTCCAACACTCCCTAGTGAGGCCAAAAAGCAAAATCTGTAACCTAGGTATTTTAAAAAGCTGGAAATTGCCTAACCCAGCTTTTTGATTTACAGCAGTTGTGTCTCACATAATTTGTTTTTTGTGTCTAGGAATTGTGGGACAAACACAGTTTTACACAAAAGCAAGAGGTGTTTAATGAACTATTTTTCAGTATATTTCCAATTTATGTCATTTTTTGTGGATATGGAAATCAAACAGGATCCAAGTTTGTAGATGGGTTGTACATTATTTATGAAACACTGATATTCTTTCATAGGTATTTGTTGGTGCAGTATGTTATAAGCTACCATTACAGATCTAAATGTTTTGTAGTTATTAGGTTTTACTTTTTTTTGTTTCAAAATGTATGATATTTACTGTACAATTTAAAATTTAGGCCAAAATAAACTTTCATGATTCAGCTAGAGCATGTAATTTTAAACAATTTTCCAATTTGCTTTTATCACCAATTTTTCTTTGTGCTCTTGGTATTCTTAGTTGAAAGCTTAACCTAGGAGGTTCATATGCTAATTTCTTAGACCTTGAAGGCCACCTCTTTTCAGAATGCATTTTAACAGTTTTTCACCACTAGAGGGTGTTAGTTCATGTATTTCATATAGATAACACTGTGCTCGTGCACGTGAAGTTATCTGGGAGCAGGCACTGATTGGCTAAACTGCAAGTCTGTCAAAAGAACTGAAATAAAGGAGCAGTTTGCAGAGGCTTGGATACAAGATAATCACAGAGGTTAAAAGTATATTAATATAACTGTGTTGGTTATACAAAACTGGGGAATGGGTAATAAAGGAATTATCTATCTTTTAAAACAATAACAATTCTGGTGTAGACTGTCCCTTTAACATTCTCAATCTAAGACATGCAAGAAATTATTTTTAACAATACAGTACATTGAAAAATAATTCAATTTTTTTTTCTCTGCAAATTCTTTCCAGTCTGATAGCTAGGTGATAGTGTATTGTTATGCAGAAAGTGCCTGCCAGATAGTAAACCATGTGTGTTGCTACAATCTGTTACCAGAAAACACATTCTGACTTTGCTATTTTATCTTGGCAAAGGATTCTCAGAATACAGAAATTAAAGAAAGACCGCTGTGGTCTGGTTAGAACCTCTGGCAGCAAAGGGAGATAATGTGCGACATCAGAATTACACTACGGAGAATCCTAGCCCTTGGGAAGCAATTTATATCTAGTTTAGAAGTTATTTAGCTCATATGTACAGTATATGTCTTGCTTTTTGTTAGGAATATAAATCTGCTAGCTAAGATTTGAGCACAGCAATGTATTTAAAGGGACCTGAAACCCAATTTTCTTTTCTTCATGATTTAGATAGAGAATACAATTGTAAATAACTTTCCAATTGACTGGTTTATAGCAGAGATGGCCAACTGGTTGCCAGTGGTCTGCACACAGTCAACAATAGATGTTGTGTCCCCTTGAAAAAGTGGATTTTTTTTTTTCCTTTGGGGACTTTGTATGACCAGGCAAACAAGGTAGCGGCAACTCATAAGCACCTTATGGAGTGGAAATGAGTACAGGAGAACAGAAGGCAGATAGTACCCTGTAATACTACCTAAATCTATTGCTGTGTACGTGGGCATTGCTAGGAAATATGGTATAGATAATGGGATTTACAAATATTTACGCTGCCCTTAAAGGTCAAATGAAACTCACAATGTTACTTTCATGATTTAGCTAGAACATACAGGGGCCTATCTATCAAGCTCTGTATGGAGCTTGATGCCCCGTGTTTCTGGCGAGTCATCAGACTCGCCAGAAACAGCAGTTATGAAGCAGCGGTCACAAAGACCGCTGCTCCATAACCTGTCCGCCTGCTCTGAGCGGACAGACATCGCAACAATACAACCCGATCGAGTACGATCGAGTTGATTGACACCCCCCCCTGCTGGCGGCCTATTGGCCGTGAGTCTGCAGGGGGCGGCGTTGCACCAGCAGCTCTTGTGAGCTGCTGGTGAAATGATGAATACGGTGAGCGTATTGCTCGCCGTATTCAGCGAAGTCTGGTGGACCTGATCCGCACTGGCGGATCAGGTCCGCCAGACTTTCATAACTAGAGGCCACAATGTGAAACTACTTTTGAATTTATTTTCTCAAATTTGCTTCATTCTCATGATACCCTTTGTTAAGCAGCAGCATTAAACTACTGTGTGCTAACTGAATACATCAGGTGAGCCAATCACAAGAAGCATATATGTGCATTCACCTATCAGCAGCTAGCTCCCAGTAGTGCATTGCTGCTACTGTACCTACCAAGATATTCTTTTTAACAAAGGATACCATAAAAATGAAGCAAATTTAAATCTGTTTAAAACTGAATGCTCTACCTGAATCATGAAAGTTTAATTTTGACTTTACTGTCACCTTTTTTAAGGCTTCTAAAATATTGAGCTCCTGCCCCAATGTATTAAAAAGTTAGCTATAATTGATCAGTTTACCATTTTATACCCTTTAATTTTGACTTCCATTAACCCATTAATGGTTGTAAGATACACAATTTCTAGAAGGAATCAGAATTACTTTACCTGTGATATACATAACTCACTATGACAACTATAATAGATCATTGTTACTTTCAATCCATAGAAAACACTAAAAGGCAATTATTTAAAGGGTAATTGTACTAAAAAACCATATATCATCCATTAGTGTGATAACGGCAGCATTTAAAACATGTTGATTTTTTTTGCTTCAAAATCTATGAAATAAATGTTGTTTAAATTAAAATTTAAAGATATGAAGCAGTATACTACCCATGAGCATTGGCATATGGGTACTTCCTGCTAAGGCTTATTGGCTGATAGGTACTTCCTACTAATGCTTATTGGCTGATAAGTATAAATGCTCACTGTACTTCTTAGCCAATAAATATCAGTAAGATTTAATTATAAACCCTTAGGTATTATTAGGAAGTATGCAACCGACAATGCGGTATTAGTTTCAGTTTAAATAGCTTTTACTTCATATTGTTAAAGAAAGAAACCCAAAACAAGCATCATGCTTATTTCACATGGATAACAGAATATATACATTGTCCCATGGACTTGCATGTTACAAGTTAATATATATTATATATATATATATCAATGTTAAAGGGACAGTAACACCTTGTAATTACCAGACATTTCTGTTGTGTTGCTATAGAACAACAAATCAGCCATTTACCCCACTTACCTTATTTGGAGGAACCATTTGGGCTTTAGTCTGCTGAAAACAAGGCTAGCCCCGGTTATAAAGATAGTATACAGTACTCTGTTTAGCAGTTGTTATCGTTAAAGACAATTACTGAAAGATATGTGGGAGAGTTAGCCTTAAGATGTCAGCAGGGTGCAATTCATGTTCTGAGAACTAGAAATTGCTAGATTTTCAGAGCTTAATTACATGAAGAGAGGGCAAAATAAATAATGAAAGTATATTGCAAAGTTGTTTTATTATGAATAGCTAAACATTGCTTTCTGTACCTTTAAGTTTATAAGCTAGGACCAGTAAATAAGAGCATTTAATAATAGCTCTCTCAGGGTACTTTGGAGCCCTTGCACAGCAGGTTCACTCATGCAAGCCTGCTAACTGTGAGTTAAAAGGACATGAAACCCAAAAATTGTCTTTCATGATTCAGATAGAGAATACAATTGTAAACACCTTTCTAACTTCTTTTATTTAATTTGCTTCCTTCTCTTGTTATCCTTTGCTGAAAAGTTTATCTAGGCAAGCTCATGAGCAGCAAAGAACCTAGGTTCTAGCTGCTGATTGGTCGCTGCATATAAATACCAATTTTCATTGGCTCACCCATGTGTTCAGTTAGAAACCAGTAGTGCATTGCTGCTCCTTCAACAAATGATACCAAGAGAAAAAAAAATTAGACAATAAAAGTAAATTAGAAAGTTGTTTAAAATTGAATTCTCTATCTGAATCATTAAATACAAATTTTGGGTTTCATTTACCTTTAACCCCTTAACGTCCGACGACATGCAGGGTACGTCCTCCAAAAAAATACCCTCAACGACCGAGGACGTACCCTGCACGTCGTCGGAATTGGAAAGCAGTGGAAGTGATCCTGATCGCTTCCAGCCGCTTTCCGGTTATTGCAGTGATGCCTCGATATTGAGGCATACTGCAATAACCCTCCTTGGCCATCCTATGCAGAGAGAGTCACTTTGTGATCCTGTAATGCAGAGGGGGGCGGAATCGTGGGCGGGGTAGCCGGGGGCACGCACAGGCGCGCGCGCATGCACGGGGGCGGGCTCGTGCACAGGGCGGGAGCGGGTGGGAACCGCTACACTACAGAAAATGTTTGCAATAAAAGTGGGAGGGGGCAAATAAATAAAATAAATCGCATATAAGGGACCTGGGAGGGGAAGCTACACCACAGAAAAAAATTTGGGTAATATGCCAGTACCCAAGATGGCTCCAAATAAGTTAGAGGGGGGAGGGTTAGAGAGCTGTTTGGGGGGGGGATTCAACACAGCAGCATATGCAAATATGCTATAAATAAAAAAATGATAGATAGATTTTATTTTAGTACTGGCAGACTTTCTGCCAGTACTTAAGATGGCGGGGACAATTGTGGGGTGGGGGAGGGATGAGAGCTGTTTGGGAGGGATCAGGGGGTGTGATGTGTCAGGTGGGAGGCTGATCTCTACACTAAAGCTAAAATTAACCCTGCAAGCTCCCTACATTCTCCCTAATTAACCCCTTCACTGCTGGGCATAATACACATGTGGTGCGCAGCGGCATTTAGCGGCCTTCTAATTACAAAAAAGCAATGCCAAAGCCATATATGTCTGCTATTTATAAACAAAGGGGATCCCAGAGAAGCATTTACAACCATTTGTGCCATAATTGCACAAGCTGTTTGTAAATAATTTCAGTGAGAAACCTAAAATTGTAAAACATTTTACGTTTTTTTTTATTTGATTGCATTTGGCGGTGAAATGGTGGCATGAAATATATCAAAATGGGCCTAGATCAATACTTGGGGTTTTCTACTACACTACACTAAAGCTAAAATTAACCATAGAAGCTCCCTACATGCTCCCTAATTAACCCCTTCACTGCTGGGCATAATACACATGTGGTGCGCAGTGGCATTTAGCAGCCTTCTAATTACCAAAAAGCAACGCCAAAGCCATATATGTCTGCTATTTCTGAATAAAGGGGATCCCGGAGAAGCATTTACAACCATTTGTGCCATAATTGCACAAGTTGTTTGTAAATAATTTCAGTGAGAAACCTAAAGTTTGTGAAAAAATTGTGAAAAAGTGAACATTTTTTTTTTATTTTGATCGCATTTGGCAGTAAATTGGTGGCATGAAATATACCAAAATGGACCTAGATCTTCAAAAAAAAAAAAAAATTATATACATGCCAAGGGATATTTAGGGATTCCTGACAGATATCAGTGTTCCAATGTAACTATCGTAAATTTTGAAAAAAAGTGCTTTGGAAATAGCAAAGTGCTACTTGTATTTATTGCCCTATAACTTGCAAAAAAAGCAAAGAACATGTAAACATTGGGTATTTCTAAACTCAGGACAAAATTTAGAAACTATTTAGCTAGCATGGGTGTTTTTTGGTGGTTGTAGATGTTTAACAGATTTTGGGGGTCAAAGTTAGGAAAAAGTGGGTGTTTTTTTTCTAATTTTTCCTCATATTTTATAAAAAAAATTTTATACTAAATTACAAGATATGATGAAAGTCCATTTAATGGCGAGAAAAACAGTATATAATATGTGTGGGTACAGTAAATGAGTAAGAGAAAAATTACAGTTAAACACAAACACCGCAAAAATGTAAAAATAACCTTGGTCCCAAACGGACAGAAAATGGAAAAGTGCTGTGGTCATTAAGGGGTTAAGAAGCAGCAGTCATAGCTGGTGAGGTAAATCACCTCACACCCCTTTATACTGAGTGATTGACAGTTGGGAGAGCAAGGGCAGGGCTGCACAACCAATTGCTTGTGAAATAATGAGGTACAGGTTTCCTAGCTGGGAACTTTGTCCACCCACCAAATGATAGATTGAGCCAGCTAATTGTCCAGCTATACATGCATGACGAAACTAAAGAAGATAGATATCTAGGGCAGGTTAGTAATTAGTACACAATGACTGACCTGCAGGTGTTGCTAGGTATAGGGTAGTGCTATAAGTGGAAAAAGAATACAGTTTAAAAAAAAACCAAACATATACATTATTATTTTTATCCTACCTCATCTCCTTGTTGAGGTCGCATCAGTGAAACTCGATCATATTGTCTCTGCAACAACGCCCAAAGTGCATCAAGGCGACCCTTAAAGAAATAAAACATTTTTATTGTAAAGCATAGTAATTTATCTGTGATATAACATAATTTATATTTGATAACAAGTACCAGTTTCATCTAAAACTATTAAAACATGCAAAAAAATTAGTTAAGTTTGAGGTCCAATAATTCACAGTTTGTTATTTAAACACCATAATTATTTGAAAGACTATCACAAAAAAAAGCTTAACAGATACTCAAGGGGTAAAAGCTAACGAATCTTCTAACAGTAACTAGTTTTAATCTTATTTCTCAAGATACATCAATAAACAGTAACAGAATTGTATTCAAAATATTACAAACAAATTTAATAGTTTGCTAATACCATCCACTCCATTGTTTAAAGGGCCATGATACCCAAATGTTGAAGTACATGAAAGTGATTTAGTATAGCTGTAAAAAGCCGACTAGAAAATATCACCTGAACATCTCTATGTAAAAAAGAAAGATATTTTACCTCAAATTTCCTAAGTATTTGCACCCCACTGTAAAAAAACTTTAAAGGAATGGTAAACTCCATTCTGCCATCTTTCAGTAACCAATAGTTTGTCAGAAAATTAATTAGCATATGTTTTTTCTCTAAATGAAGTGTATGTAAAATATTCTGTAAATCTATAACTTACTCCTATGTTCGTCGCGTTCCCCCGCTGGCCCCCCTTGCTAGAATAAATCAATAGCTCTGACACGTCCAATGAAAATGTGTATCTACGGGCTTGTTTTCATACGTCATTATGGGAGGCAACTATCGTCGCGGTTAGATATGCGCATGCGCAAACTAAATTAATTACCCTCAGCGTATAATTTGTGCATGCATATACCGAACAATCAAAATTGAATGCTCGTTTGTGCTAGGGGTAACATAAGCTACACAGCGTTCTTGTTCACTATCCATGAACGAAGTAAAAACAATGAATCTCGTGATTCAATGTTTACTTTGTTCATTGACAATTCAGAATTTGCGCATGAGCTCTTTAATACCCATATCGGGAGCGTGCTGAGGCAGTGATGTATGCAGCCAGTGGAACTGCTGCACACGTCACGGAGATGAAAAATAAATATAACATGGGGCGGAGTTAAATAACGTAACGGACCAAGATTAGAAGAGAAGAAAATAAAATAATGCAAGTATCGAAGAAAAAAAATAACATAGCGTTTCAACTTGTATTAATATATATTTTTGATTTATGCATCGCACATAACATTGACTTTACCATTCCTTTAAGCAGCCAGTCAGGATGCTTGTCCCAGGACAAACTAGGGAGTGTGCATCTGGCATGTTCAGGCACAGTCATGTTATTTTACTGTTCAGTTTAAGTTAGTTCTATGAAATCTCATGAGATCACAGCAAAGGCAAAGCATTACCTCAGCACTGCTGATGTTAGGTTTTTTTTTTGTTTGTTTTTTTCAACTTGCAGCTGGACAGTAACTGAACTATAACTTTTTACACAGAATTTACTCTAGTGAGCTGAAGAAATTTTGAGGTAAAATATCTTCCTTTTTAATATAGAGATGCTCATGTGATATTTTCATCTCAGCTTTTTACAGTTATACTTCATCACTCTCAAGTGATTTAGCATATGAGTATTTTGTCCCTTTAAAGAACCTTTATAACACATTTGCTGCTGTGATATCCTTGTTCTTTAAATGTAATGCCATATGGTAAAAACAATATTTTTATTGTATACAGCTATTAAAATATAAAAAAAATATGACAAATATGTTTGGTTTTCTTAAAGGAACATACATCTGGTTTGAAATGCTCATCTATGTAATTCAAACGCCGTTAGAATAATTTTTCCAATATTTTTCGGTTTTCAAAAATGCTTCTTTGAAAATGTGTCACACTTTTGTGATTTTTCTTGCATACGATTCCCAATACCAATAGGGTAGAAGGTCACATGTACATGAATGTTTTTCTTTCATATTTGCCACAAGTCTTGCATGTACCTTATTGCTTGACTTCACAGGCAAAGCATAAGCAAAAAGCAGAATTTGTGTGTACACTATTTATAACCCTATCGCTAACAGGAAATGTGTTAGATGCTTTCATTCATTTTCAAGAAATCATTTCCCAAAACATACCTGTACATGGGCAGGCTTATACACAGACTACAGATGGCTCTGGGGGTCAGTACTAAATACATATTCTTTTAATAAATGTCATTATTTATAGATAAATGTTTAGTTTTTTTGGAATGTGCAGCAGAAGCATCTCACACTTAAAGGGACATGAAACTCAAAATGTTTCTTTCATGATTTAGGTAGAACATACAATTTGAAACAACATTCCAGTTTGCTTCTATTATCAAATTTCCTTCATTCTCTTGGTATCATTTGTTGAAGGAGCAGCAATGCACTACTGGTTTCTAACTGAAAACATGGGTGAGCCAATCACAATCGGCATATATATGTAGCCACTAATCAACAGCTAGAACCTAGGTTCTTTGCTGCTCATGAGCTTACCTAGATAAACCTTTCGGCAAAGGAAAACAAGAGAAGGAAACAAATTAAATAGAATAAATTGGAAAATTGTTTAAAATTGTATGCTCTGTCTAAATCATGAATGTCTAATTATGACTTTTTTGTCCCTTTAATAATATTTTCTAAAGCACAACCTGAAGCCAGTAAAATCTTAAAGACATCATCGCCAATGCAATTAATGACATCACTGGAGATCCACAGCAGGGCCATTAATATTAATGTAAAATATATCTGCCAAGTAAGTATAAGGAGCTTCCACCTGCCTCGAGCAATAACATAACAGAAAAATAATGCAAAACATTAAAAAATAAGAGATTTTTTTAGTAGTGATGACCAGTTCCATCTTGATTGGCTCAGAGGTGGAAAGTGGGGCATAGATCTTACTGTCTCTTTGTGCATGCATTAAAAACCCCATCTATCTTTTAACCATCTGCACCTATATACATGTCAGTATAGTCCTTAAGGTCAACCAAATGCATGATGTGTTCACGGGTTCAGATTGCCCTTTTATCTTACCGTATCTGAAAACTTACTTTAATTGGCGTGTACCATTTTGTTGAAGGCAGCTGTGAGGTATTTTTAGGCTTCTGAGGTCTGGGTTGAAAAGGTTCTTCTTCATCCTCGGGCAATGTCACTACAGCATTTTTGGCTTTTTCCAATCTTGCACCTTCTTCTGTAGAGCCTTTATCGCCCCAACGTACCTAAACAATAGAGAGGTTTTGTTTTTATACTGAATCTAGTAAATTATTTGCAAAATTATTCAGCAAAACGTTATTAAGAAAAAACAAAGAAAACTTCTATTATCAAATTTTGCACAGTCTTTTTATAGTCACACTTTCTGGGGAACAAGATCCTACTGAGCATGTGCAGAAGCTCATAGGGTATATGTATTTTAGTCTGTGATTGGCTGATGTCTGTCACATGATACAGGGGGCCGGAAAATGAAAGAAAAAAATAAAATTTACTGCTTATCTGAAATTCAGAGTAGGTGTTATTGCATTGTCGTTTTATTATGTACTTTTTAATTATGTAATTCTGCAGCATTGAGTGGTCCTTTAACTGTTTCTAGTGTATGTATGTATGTATGTAAGCAGGGCTTGCAATGCTTATGCATCCTATGATTGAAGAGACAGACAACCAATAGAAATGCAGAGACAGGTTAGCATTCATGACATAAGACTAAATATTAAAAATATATTTTACCCTAAATTGGCTCCATCCTATAAAACAAAATTTATGCTTATCTGATAAATTTCTTTCTCTTGTGGTGTATCCAGTCCACGGGTTCATCCATTACTTGTGGGATATTCTCCTTCCCAACAGGAAGTTGCAAAGAGGACACCCACAGCAGAGCTGTCTATATAGCTCCTCCCTAACCCCCCACCTCCAGTCATTCGACCGAAGACAAGTAAGAAAAGGAGAAACTATAGGGTGTAGTGGTGACTGTAGTTTTAAAATAAAAACACCTGCCTTAAAGTGACAGGGCGGGCCGTGGACTGGATACACCACAAGAGAAAGAAATTTATCAGGTAAGCATAAATTTTGTTTTCTCTTGTAAGGTGTATCCAGTCCACGGGTTCATCCAGTACTTGTGGGATACTAATACCAAAGCTTAGGACACGGATGAAGGGAGGGACAAGGCAAGAACTTAAACGGAAGGCACCACTGCCTGCAAGACCTTTCTCCCAAAAATAGCCTCCGAGGAAGCAAAAGTATCAAATTTGTAGAATTTAGAAAAAGTATGATGCGAAGACCAAGTCGCCGCCTTACAAATCTGTTCAACAGAGGCCCATGTTTAAAAGCTAAGTGGAAGCTACCGCTCTAGTAGAATGAGCTGGAATTCTTTCAGGAGGCTGCTGGGCAGCAGTCTCATAAGCAAACCGGATTATGCTTCTCAGCCAAAAAGAAAGAGAAGTTGCTGAAGCCTTTTGGCCTCTCCTCCTCCCAGAGTAGACAACAAACAATGCAGATGTTTGATGAAAATCCTTAGTAGCTTGTAAATAAAACTTTAAAGCACGAACCACGTCAAGATTGTGTAACAGACGTTCCTTCTTTGAAGAAGGATTAGGACACAGTGACGGAACAACAATTTCCTGATTGTTATTCTTAATTAGATACTACCTTAGGAAGAAACCCAGGATTGGTACGCAAAACTACCTTATCTGCATGGAAGATTCAGATAAGGGGAATCA
Organism: Bombina bombina; assembly: GCF_027579735.1. Taxonomy (NCBI): domain Eukaryota; kingdom Metazoa; phylum Chordata; class Amphibia; order Anura; family Bombinatoridae; genus Bombina; species Bombina bombina. The sequence goes on from NC_069500.1 coordinate 868,419,169, forward strand.
CACACTGTAAGGCAGATAGCTCTGAAACTCTTTGAGCCGAAGAGATAGCTACTAAGAACAGAACTTTCCAAGATAAAAGCTTGATATCTATGGGATGCAAAGGTTCAAACGGAACCCCTTGAAGAACTTTAAGAACTAAATTTAAACTCCATGGCGAAGCAACAGGTTTAAACACAGGCTTGATTCTAACTAAAGCATGACAAAACGCCTGAACGTCTGGAACATCTGCCAGACGCTTGAGCAAAAGAATAGACAGAGCAGAAATCTGTCCCTTTAAGGAACTAGCTGATAATCCCTTTTCCAATCCTTCTTGGAGAAAGGATAAAATCCTAGGAATCCTGACCTTACTCCATGAGTAACCCTTGGATTCACACCAATGAAGATATTTACACCATATCTTATGATAGATTTTCCTGGTGACAGGCTTACGAGCCTGAATCAAGGTATCAATGACCGACTCGGAGAAACCACGTTTTGATAAAATCAAGCGTTCAATCTCCAAGCAGTCAGACGCAGAGAAATTAGGTTTGGATGTTTGAATGGACCTTGGAGTAGAAGGTCCTGCCTCAGTGGCAGAGTCCATGGTGGAAAGGATGACATGTCCACCAGATCTGCATACCAAGTCCTGCGTGGTCACGCAGGTGCTATCAAAATCACCGAAGCTCTCTCCTGCTTGATCTTGGCAATCAGTCGAGGGAGGAGAGGAAATGGTGAAAACACATAAGCCAGGCTGAAGGACCAGGGTACTGCTAGAGCATCTATCAGTGCTGCCTGGGGATCCCTTGACCTGGACCCGTAACAAGGAAGCTTGGCGTTCTGACAAGACGCCATCAGATCCAGTTCTGGTTTGCCCCATAGTTGAATCAGCTGGGCAAATACCTCCATATGGAGCTCCCACTCCCCCGGATGAAAGGTCTGCCGACTTAGAAAGTCCGCCTCCCAGTTCTTTACTCCTGGGATATGGATAGCTGAGAGATGGCAAGAGTGAACCTCTGTCCAAAGAATTATCTTGGAAACCTCCATCATTGCCAGGGGACTCCTTGTTCCCCTTTGATGGTTGATATAGGCTACAGTCGTGATATTGTCCGACTGAAATCTGATGAATCTGACCGCAGCTAGTTGAGGCCAAGCCTGAAGAGCATTGAATATTGCTCTTAGTTCCAGAATGTTTATCGGAAGGAGGGCTTCCTCCTGAGTCCACGAACCCTGAGCCTTCAGGGGAGTTCCAGACTGCGCCCCAGCCCAGAAGGCTGGCATCTGTCGTCACTATAGTCCAATCTGGCCTGCGGAAACTCAATCCCCTGGACAGATGGACCCCGAGATAACCACCAGAGAAGATAATCCCTGGTCTCTTGATCCAGATTTAGCAAGAGGAGACAAATCTGTGTAGTCCCCATTCCACTGATTGAGCATGCAAAGTTGCAGTGGTCTGAGATGTAGGTGGGCAAACGGAACTATGTCCATTGCCGCTACCATTAGGCCGATCATTTCCATACACTGAGCCACTGACGGCCGAGAAGTGGAATGAAGAGCACGGCAGGAAGTTAGAAGCTTTGATATCCTGACCTCTGTCAGAAAAATTTTCATTTCTACTGAATCTATCAGAGTTCCTAGGAAGGAAACTCTTTTGAGAGGAGAAAGAGAACTCTTTTCTCTGTTCACTTTCCACCCGTGAGACCTCAGAAAGGCCAGAACAATGTCCGTATGGGACTTGGCGATTTGAAAAGTCGACGCCTGGATTAGAATGGCGTCTAAGTAAGGAGCCACCGCTATGTCCCGCGGCCTTAGAACCGTCAGAAGGGACCCTAGAACCATCCTAAAGATTCTTGGCGCCGTGGCTAACCCAAAGGGAAGAGCCACAAACTGGTAATGCCTGTCTAGGAAGGCGAACCTGAGGAACTGATGATGATCTCTGTGAATCGGAATGTGGAGATAAGCATCCTTTAAGTCCATGGTAGTCATATATTGACCCTCCTGGATCATAGGGAGGATGGTTCGGATTGTCTCCATCTTGAAGGATGGGACCCTGAGAAATTTGTTTAGGATCTTGAGATCCAAGATTGGTCTGAAAGTTCCCTCTTTTTGGGAACTATAAACAGGTTTGAATAGAAACCCTGCCCCTGTTCCTCCCTTGGAACTGGATGGATCACTCCCATAACCAGTAGGTCTTGAACGCAATGTAAGAATGCCTCTCTCTTTATCTGGTTTGCAGATAATTGTGAGAGATGAAATCTCCCCTTTGGAGATGAACCTTTGAATTCCAGAAGATATCCCTGGGAAACAATCTCTAGTGACCAGGTATCCTGGACGTCTCTTGCCCAAGCCTGGGCGAAGAGAGAGAGTCTGCCCCCGACTAGATCCGGTCCCGGATCGGGGGCTACTCCTTCATGCTGTCTTAGAGGCAGCAGCAGGTTTTTTGGCCTGCTTCCCCTTGTTCCAAGCCTGGTTAGGTCTCCAGACTGGTTTGGACTGGGCGAAATATCCCTCTTGTTTTGCATTAGAGGAAGCTAAAGCTGCGCCACTCTTGAAGTTTCGAAAAGGAACAAAAATTATTCTGTTTGGTCCTTAATTTATTGGACCTATCCTGAGGAAGGGCGTGACCTTTTCCTCCGGTAATATCAGAGATGATCTCCTTCAGGCCAGGACCGAATAGGGTCTGTCCTTTGAAGGGGATGTTAAGAAGCTTAGACTTTGAAGTAACGTCTGCTGACCAGGACTTAAGTCATAGCGCCCTACGTGCCAGAATGGCAAAACCTGAATTCTTAGCCGTTAGTTTGGTTAAGTGAAAAACGGCGTCAGAAATAAAGGAATTAGCTAACTTAAGAGCATTAATCCTGTCTAAAATATCATCTAACAGGGTCTGTACCTGTAGAGCCTCCTCAAGAGACTCGAACCAAAAAGCCGCTGCAGCAGTAACTGGGGCAATGCATGCAAGAGGCTGGAGAATAAAATCCTGATGTATAAAAATTTTTCTTAAGGAGACCCTCCAATTTTTTATCCATAGGATCTAGGAAAGCACAACTGTCCTCGACAGGGATAGTTCTACGCTTAGCTAGGGTAGAAACACCTCCCTCCACCTTAGGGACCGTCTGCCACGAGTCCCGTATGGCAACATCTATGGGAAACATCTTTTTAAAAGCAGGTGGGGGAGAGAACGGCACACCTGGTCTGTCCTATTCCTTAGTAATAATTTCCGAAAACCTCTTAGGGACTGGAAAAACATCAGTGTAAACAGGCACTGCAAAGTATTTGTCCATTTTACACAATTTCTCTGGAACTACAATGGGGTCACAGTCATCCAGAGTCGCTAAAACCTCCCTGAGCAATAAGCGGAGGTGTTTGAGCTTAATTTAAACGCTGTCATTTCAGAATCGGACTGAAGTAAAGCCTTACCTGAATCTGAAATGTCACCCTCAGATAGAAACTCCCTTGCCCCGGCTTCGAAGCCTAGTGAGGGTATATCGGACACAGCTATTAAAGCATCAGAAAGTTCTGTATTTGTTCTAGCCCCAGAGCTGTCTCGCTTTCCTTGTAACCCTGGCAGTTTGGTCAATACCTCTGTGAGGGTAAAATTGCTGCCATGTCCTGTAAGGTAAAAGAATTAGACGCGCTAGATGTACTTGGCGTCACTTGGGTGGGAGTTATAGGTTCTGACACATGGGGAGAGCTAGATGGCATAACCTCCCTTTTTTCAGTCTGAGAATTCTCTGGTGATAAATCTTTTAAAAGCCATAATATGGTCTTTATAGTTTTTAGATACTTCAGTACATTTGGTACACATTCAAGAGGGGGGGTTCCACAATGGCTTCTAAACATATTGAACAAAGAGTTTCCTCTATGTCAGACATGTTTAACAGACTAGTAATGACACCAGCAAGCTTGGAAAACACTTTAATAAATGTGAAACAGCAATTAAACAAAAATGGTACTGTGCCTTTAAGGAGAAAAAAACTAGCACTTAAACTGCAAAAACAGTGTTAAAATGTAGTAAAGTCTTCAAAATTTTTACAGTGTGAGTAAGGGACATTGCACCCTCTTGCAAATGGATGATTAACCCCTTAGCCCCCAAACCGGATTTAAAAAAAACGTCAACCACCGGTAAAAAACAGTTAAGCACCTTGCCACAGCTCTGCTGTGGCTCCTACCTGCCCTCAAAAACGATTAGGGAAGAAATAAGCCCTCTATAATGGTCTTCAGATGCAAGAGGACTCCTCTAGGGAAGCTGGATGTCTCAGTCTGAAAGAAACTGTGCAAACTAAAGCGCGATAATAGGCCCCTCCCACCGTGTACCTCGATGTCAGAGGGGGCCTTAACGAAATACTCCTAGGAGTACTCTGACTAGCCATGTGGAAAACTAGGCCCCAACTAAAGACTTATCACCCTCAGAGAAAAAAACGTCCCATTTATGAAACCTGTAAACGTTTTGTCACTAATTAATATGAGAATTAACATGAGTATTACCCTATTTTGTAAGCATGATCCCAGTCGTTTGAAAATCACTGCATCTAGCTTACCTCAAATACACAAGGTTCTGTCAGCATTTTCTAGAACTTATCCTTTCTCTAGAAATAAAAATACTGAACATACCTCAAAGCAGGTAATCTGCAGACCGTTCCCCCCCAACTGAAGTTATCCCATACTCTTCAGTTATGTGTGAGAACAGCAATGGACCTTAGTTACAAACTGCTAAGATCATCAACCTCCAGGCAGAACTCTTCTATTTCTGCCTGAGAGTAAAACAGTACAACGCCGGTACCGTTAAAAATAAACTCTTGATTGAAGGTAAAACTACACTAAGTCACCACATATCTCTTTATACTTCCTATCTTGTCGAGAGTTGTAAAGAGAATGACTGGAGGTGGGGGTTAGGGGAGGAGCTATATAGACAGCTCTGCTGTGGGTGTCCCCTTTGCAACTTCCTGTTGGGAAGGAGAATATCCCACAAGTAATGGATGAACCCGTGGACTGGATAACACCTTACAAGAAGAAAATAAGTTCGTAAGTATTGTTCATTCTCAAATAACCACACACAGCCCTTTGGTTCTAATTATCATCAGCAAAATAACTTTTCAGAAAACTGCTTACTTTATACTGTTGTGATTGTGCCGTAAGAAAAATTTGATTGGCCCGCCTCTGCTGGGAGGCATGTCCTTTTATAAATAAAATTTGTGTGTGCTTGAGGCAGACAGCTGTGCTGGTGAGCTTGGGAAACAGCCAACAGCACAGCGTATCAGAATGTAAAATTAACAGACTGTTCCGTGACCTTATTTTACAACGTAAAGTTTTTACATCAAAAACACATTTTCCATTAAAAATATAGGGACAGAATCTATTTCTTATTTTGTTCCTGCATTTGCATCAAATTAACCTTCTAGTGTAAAAATCATATACTCACTTAAAGTTCCCTTTTATTATGCTTAAAGTGATTGTAAAGTTATGCACTTAAGACATAGTATATAAAATGAATCTTAAAAATAGGTGCACTTTCATTGATTACATTTTTACGGTTCCTTATTAAAATAATTACTGTTTAGTTATGGCAAACATCTCGCCGTTCCTCCACCCGAATCTCATACCTAATTTAGTTGATTGATGAGGAATCCGGCTTCATCCAATAGTTGCGTGCCCCGCCGAGCTGGATACCAAACGGGACACGCAATGATAGGATGAAGCCGGATTTGTCATTGATCAACTAAACACAGTATGAGATGCGGGCGGGGGAATGGCGGGATGTTTGCTATAACTAAATGGTAATTATTGTACAAAGGAACCGTCTTTAAAAAATGTAATGAATGAAAGTGCACCTGTTTTTAAGATTCATTTTATATACTATGGGGACAATTTATCAAGTTCCGTATGGAGCTTAATGCCCCTGTTTCCGCGCGAGTTTTCAGGCTCGCCAGAAACAGCAATTAGGAAGCAGCAGTCTAAAGACCACTGCTCCATAACTTGTCCACCTGAATACGATTGGGCTGATTGACACCCCCTGCTAGCGGTCGATTGGCCGCAAATCTGCAGGGGGTGGCATTGCACCAGCAGTTCACAAGAACTGCTGGTGTAATGATAAATGCCGACAGCGTATGCTGACGGCATTTATCGATGTGTGGCGGACATGATACGCTACATCGTATCATGTCTGCTTGCACAATGATAAATCTACCGCTATGTCTTAAAGTGCAAACTTTACAATCACTTTAAATTCAGCAAAGATGAAAAGCACACTGTTGTGCAGCCATTTTGTTCCTGACAAGAACACAACAAGTGAGCTAATCAGATAAAGCATATGTACTTAAACACCATTTGCTAGCCATGTCCTGAAGTACGCCAGGTGCATGAGAGCTGTTTTGTGCATAGTTGGAGGTTAAATTGTTACTGGTTTTATACACATATTAAAAGTTATATATAACATTAATAAAAAAGGTCACAAAAAGAATATAAAGCAGGGGTCATCAATTGTGGCCCTCCATCGTTTTGGAACTACATTTCCCATGATGCTCAGCCAGCATTTCAGCTGGGAAATTCAGTTCCAAAATCTCTGGAGGGCCACAATTGATTACTCCTGATATAAAGAATGCAGCCACTGCAAAACTGTTTAAAGGGACATGAAACACCAATTTTTTTCTTTCATGTTTCAGATAGAGCATACAATTTAAACAACTTTCCAATTTAATTATATGCTTCATTTTGTTCATTCTTCACTGGAAAACTGTTAAGCTCCTGCTTAATATCAAAGCTATGCTTACCCAAAGTGCACTTATACAGCTGTCAAAAAGCCAGCAGCATCTCTGCTCTATGAATGCGCACTACTTTTGTCACAGAATGCAAGAACACCTGTGATCCAAGATGGCGGTGTTCAGTAAGAAGATATGGAGCTTGATCAACCAGCACCAGTAAGTGGTAAAATAAGAGAGCGCTGAAACATGAGTAAACAACAAATAGCACCAATAGTATTGCAAGTAGTTACTACTGCAGTTGTGCCCAGCAGTTTAATATAATTAGTTTAATTACACCCTGTTGGTGGCTGCATCACTCAATTGTGAGGCTCCATGCTGTATACTATAAAGGGAATATTAATATAATACTCAGTAAAAACTGAGTCTTATTCACTATAATCTTTGGCCTTTGTATTTTTGTATAAATGTATTTAGCAGTATGATATTTACAAGCTATGATTGAAAGGGGATCTGTGAGTGAGTCAACGGCGCACAACTTTTCAGAATCTTAGCAGTGTGAGATGCGCATGGGCGGATGCAATATTTAAATGAGATGACTCGAGTCATTCACTGGCTGTTCATGCTTGTGAATATTCAGTAAGGTAATCTGCTAATCATTCTGAAGTCATCACTCAGAATGATTTACCTTAGCTGATGACTTTACAAGCCTGATGATGTGCAAAAGACTTAAAGGGACATAATACTCATATGCTAAATCACTTTTAACTGATGCAGTATAACTGTTAAATGCTGACAGGAAAATATCACCTGAGAATCTCTATGTAAAAAAGGAAGATATTTTACCTCACAGTCTCCTCAGCTCACCAGAGTACGTTCTGTGTAAAAAGTTATACTCAGCTGCTGCCCAGCTGCAGGTAAAAAAAATTAAAAAATTAAGAAATGAACAGCAGCCAATCAGCATCAACAGTGCAAAGGTCATGAACTCTTTTACTGTGATCTCATGAGATTTTACTTAACTCTCATGAGATTTCATAGTAAACTTCCTTAAACTGAATAGGGAAATAAAAAGAGTGTGCACGTAAGCCCACTCCCTTAGCTGTACCGGGACAGACATACTGATTTACTGCTTAGAAGTCCTTTACAATGGGATGTGGCTACTGAGGAATTTTTTAGGTAAAATATCTTTCTTTTTTACATAGAGATGTTCAGGTGATATTTTCTAGTCAGCTTTTTACAGCTATGCTGCATCACTTTCAAGTGTTTCAACATTTGGGTATCATGGCCCTTTTGATGATCATCAAATGACTCCAGGATCGTCTCTAGAGTAATCCTGTTTGTCTTGGGAATATACCTTTTTAAACTGTGTAAAGACTGCAAACAAATGTGAAGCTGTTCTTTATTGTGCAAGCTAACCCCAATGTGCAATGTACAGCTGTCAAAAAGCAGATCACGTTACTGATCTGTGGAGAGCTCACTGCTTCAGCACAGGACGCCTCACCAACCAGCCTGTAAAGGGTTAAAATAAGAAAACAGATTTAAAGGAACACTGTACTGTAAAATGTTCTCCTCTTTAATTTAATGTGTTCACATTAGATTTATTTACCTGCTGGAGTTTATTAAATTGTTTGCAACAATTACTTTTACCTTTATTTTGTCATTTGAAATAGCTGATTTTGCCCATTGAAACCCACCACCTATACTGAAAATACTAATATTGACTGTATGCTATGCAGAAAAGCTTTGCAAACAGGATATGAACAGTGTAAATAACGCTCCCAGTGGGGTGTAGTAAATATATTTTGTATCTGAAATAGGGCCAGCCCATTAAATGGACATATTCTTAAAAAAGAGGTGATGGGTTTTAATGAGCAAAAACAGCTGCTTAAAATATAAAAATAAACACAAGGGAACAATTTTCTATACCCTTTGAAGACAGCTGCACAAGAGGAAAAAACATGTTACTGTAGTTGTCCCCCCAGCAGTTTTAATGTATCTTTCCCTTTTACAAATGTCCGTTATTGCCAACACTAATGGCATTTATTTAGTTTGATAATTTCATACTATACATTTAAAGGGACCATCAACACATTAGATTTGCCTAATCAACAAATGCAAGATAACAAGACAATGCAATAGCACTTAGTCTGAACTTCAAATGAGTAGTAGATATTTTGATAACAAATTTCAAAGTTTATGTATATTTCCACTCCCCTTGTACCATGTGATAGCAATCAGCCAATCACAATGCATATACGTATAGACTGGTGAATTCTTGCACATGCTCAGTAGGATCTGGTGACTCAAAAATTGTAAATATAAAAGACTGTGCACATTTTTTTAATGGAAGTAAATTGGAAAGTTGTTTATAATTACCTGCTGTATCGGAATCATGTAAATTAATTTAACCTGAGTGTCCCTTTAAATTAAAAACACCACTTACAAAGCAATCGTATTCTATAGTACACACATCATTCTAAGTAGCTATCTACTTCCAGTTCTGCAATAAGCAATTAACACTATGATCAGTCGCATCCTGTCATTCTTTCTGAACTAAAAGTTAACATATTTGAAACACATTTTCAGATAAAGCTCCAACAATGGGTCTTTGTTTTATAATTTATTTCAGAGAGCTTCATTTTATAGCAGCTGGCTCTTCTTTACTCTACAATTAATTGTGTGTGACTTTAATTCCTTCATAACACTAAAAACAAAGCTCCTTACATTTAACTGAATGAAAACAACATGATGTCTCACTGGAAATAAAGATCAAATGAAGGCAAACAGAATAGTTTCTTTCATGAAATCTGTACAAGGGTAAGAAACTGATGTCATACAGAATTGGTATTTGAAGAACCATTAGTAAATCATAAGAACTGATCAGATTGGAGAAGCTGTGCTCATAATTGTTACTATCCATCACAATTTCCATGCAAAGTGTATCCTGTGCCTTTTCACAGGGTATTCATTTACAAAGCTTTCCAATTCTATCTGAATTATGAAAGTTTCATTTTAAAGGGACAGTATACAATAGAATTTGTATTGTTTTAAAAGATAGATAATCCCTTTATTACCCATTCCCCAGTTTTGCATAACCAACACAGTTATATTAATATACGTTTTACCTCTGTGATTACCTTGTATCTAAGCATCTTCTGACAGCCCCCTGATCACATGACTTTTTATTTATTATCTATTGACTTGCATTTATGTACTGTGTTGTGCTAACTATTAAATAACTCCTTGGGTATTAACTCAATGTTATCTTTATGGCCCACATGAAACTAGGCAGTCTCCTTTTGTGAAGAAGCAAATAAAAAGAACATAATTTATGCTTACCTGATAAATTTATTTATCTTGTGATGTATCGAGTCCACAGATTCATCCTTACTTGTGGGATATTCTCCTCCCCTACAGGAAGTGGCAAAGAAGCACGCACAGCAGAGCTGCCTATATATAGCTCCCCCCTTAGCTCCACCCCCCAGTCTTTGACCGAGGCTAGAAGAAAAAGGATAAAAAACCATAGGGTGCAGTGGTGACTGAAAGTTTAAAAATATAAATATATATGCCTGTCTTAAAAAACAGGCGGGGGGCCGTGGACTCGATACATCACAAGTGAAATAAATTTATCAGGTAAGCATAAATTATGTTTTCTCTTGTAAGATGTATCGAGTCCACGGATTCATCCTTACTTGTTGATACCAGTACCAAAGCCTTTAGGACACGGATGAAGGGAGGGACAAGACAGGGGACCTTAAACGGGAAGGCACCACTGCTTGTAGAACCTTTCTCCCAAAAATAGCTTCCGAAGAAGCAAAAGTAAGCCGAATTTGTAAAATTTGGAAAAAGTATGAAGCGAAGACCAAGTCGCCGCCTTACAAATCTGTTCAACAGAAGCCTCATTTTTAAAAGCCCATGTGGAAGCCACAGTTCTAGTAGAATGAGCAGTAATCCTTTCAGGAGGCTGCCGTCCAGCAGTCTCATAGGGCCAAACGAATGATGCTTTTCAGCCAAAAGGAAAGAGAGGTAGCCGTAGCCCTTTGACCTCTCTGTTTTACCAGAATAAACAACAAACAAAGTAGATGTTTGACGAAATCTTTAGTTGCTTGTAAGTAAATTTTTAAAGCACGAAACACATCAAGATTGTGTAATAGACGTTCCTTCTTAGATGAAGGATTAGGACACAAAGGAAGGAACCACAATCTCTTGATTGATATTCTATTAGAAACAACCTAGGAAGAAACCCAGGTTTGGTACGTAAAACCACCTTATCTGCATGGAAAACAAGGTAAGGGTAATCACATTGTAAAGCAGATAGCTCAGAAACTCTTCGAGCCGAAGAGATAGCTACTAAAAACAAAACTTTCCAAGATAGAAGCTTAATATCTATGGAATGCATAGTTCAAACGGAACCTCTTGAAGGAACTTTAAGAACTAAGTTTAGGCTCCATGGCGAGCAACAGTTTTAAATACAGGCTTGATTCTGACCAAAGCCTGACTATATGCTTTAACATCTTGGGACATCTGCCCGACGTTTGTGAAGTAGAATAGACAATGCAGATATTTGACCTTTAAGAGAACTAGCAGATAATCCCTTCTCCAAACCTTCTTGGAGAAAAGACAATATCCTAGGAATCCTAATCTTACTCCACGAGTAACCTTTAGATTCACACCAATAAAGAATTTGCGCCAAATCTTAAGATAAATCTTCCTGGTGACAGGAGTATCAATGACCAATTCAGAGAAACCACGCTTTGATAAAATCATGCGTTCAATCTCCAAGCAGTCAGACGCAGAGAAATAGATTTGGGATGCGTGAACGGGCCCTTGAATTAGAAGGTCCCGCCTCATTGGCAGAGTCCACGGGGTGGAACCGAGGACATGTCCACTTAGGTCTGCATACAGTACCAAGTCCTGCGTGGCCACGCAGGAGCTATCAGAATTACCGAAGCTCTCTCCTGCTTGATTCTGGCAGATCAGACTGGGATGAGAGGAAACGGTGGAAATACATAAGCCCAGATTGAAGGACCAAGGCACTGCTAGACATCTATCAGTACCAGCCTTGGGATCCCGGGACCTGGACCCGTAACGAGGAAGTTTGGCATTCTGACGAGACGCCTCAGATCCAATTCTGGTGTGCCCCATAGATGAATCAGCTGGGGCGAATACCTCCGGATGGAGTTCCCAATCCCCCGGATGAAGAGTCAGAACGACTAGGAAATCCGCCTACCAGTTCTCTACTCCGGGATGTGGATTGCTGAGAGATGGCCAAGAGTGATCCTCCGCCCATCGAATTATTTGGTTACCTCCATCATCGCTAGAGAACTCCTTGTTCCTCCCTGATGAATTGATAGAAGCTACAGGTCGTGATGTTGTCCGACTGAAACCTGATGAAGTTTGGCTGCAGCAAGCTGAGGCCGACGCCTGAAGCACATTGAAAATTCGCTCTCAGTTCTAAAATGTTTATCGGGAGGAGAGCTTCCTCCAGAGACCATAAGCCCTGTGCTTTCAGGGGAGTTCCAGACTGCACCCCAGCCTAGCAGCTGGTATCTGTCGTTACAATGAGCCACTCTAGCCTGCGGAAGCACATTCCCTGAGACAGGTGGTCCTGAGACAACCACCAGAGAAGAGAATCGCTGGTCTCCTGGTCCAGATGCAGTTGAGGAGATAAGTCTGCATAATCCCCATTCCACTGTTTGAGCATGCATAGTTGCAGTGGTCTGAGGTGTAGACGGGCAAAAGGAACTATGTCCATTGCCGCTACCATGAGTCCGATTACCTCCATACACTGAGCCACTGATGGCCGAGGAATGGAATGAAGAGCTCGGCAAGTGGATAAGAGTTTTAACTTTCTGACCTCTGTCAGAAATATTTTCATTTCTACCGAGTCTATCAGAGTCCCTAGGAAGGAAACTCTTGTAAGAGGGAAGAGAGAACTCTTTTTATATGTTCACCTTCCACCCGTGAGATGTCAGAAAAGCCAACACGATGTCTGTGTGAGACTTGGCTACCTGGAAAGTCGACGCCTGAATTAAGATGTCGTCTAGATAAGGCGCCACTGCTATGCCCTGTGGTGGTAGAACCGCCAGAAGGGACCCTAGCCGTGGCCAACCCGAAAGGAAGGGCCACAAACTGGTAATGCCTGTTTAGAAAGGCGAATCTGAGGAATTGATGATGATCTCTGTGAATAGGGATGTGTAGATACGCATCCTTTAAATCCATGGTAGTCATATATTGACCCTCCTGGATCAGAAGGTAGAATAGGTCCGAATAGGTCTCCATCTTGAATGATGGAACTTTGAGGAATTTGTTTAGAATTTGAGATCCAAGATTGGTCTGAAAGTTCCCTCTTTCTTGGGAACCACAAACAGGTTTGAATAAAACCCTAGCCCCTGTTCTCCTTTGGGACTGGCGAATCACCCCCATGGTATGTAGGTCTTCTACACAGCGTAAGAGACGCCTCTCTCTTTGTCTGGTTTACAGACAATCGAGAAATGTGAAATCTCCCCCTTGGAAGGGAGCCCTTGAATTCCAGAAGATATCCCTGGGACACAGATTTCTAAAGCCCAGGGATCCTGAACATCTCTCGGCCCAAGCCTGAGCGAAGAGAGAGAGTCTGCCCCCTACTAGATCCGTCCCGGATCGGGGCTACCCCTTCTTGCTGTCTTAGAGGCAGCTGGCTCTTCGTGGCCTGTTTAACGTCCCTTGTTTCCAAGCCTGGTTAGGTCTCCAGACTGACTTGGATTTGGGCAAAATTCCCCTCTTGCTTTGTAGCAGAGGAAGCGTGAAGCGGGAATCCACTTTTAAAGTTCCGAAAGGAACGAAAATTATTTTGTTTGGCCCTCATCTTATTTGATCTATCCTGAGGGAGGGCGAAGACCTTTCCCTCCAGTGATGTCTGAAATAATCTCCTTCAGTTCTGGGCCCGAATAGGGTCCTTACCTTTGAAAGGAATGTTCAAAAGTTTAGATTTAGATGACACATCAGCAGACCAGGACTTAAGGCCAGTAACGCCCTGCGTACTAAAATGGCAAAACCTGAATTCTTTGCCGCTAATTTAGCCAGTTGAGAAAGCAGCATCTGTAATAAAAGAATTAGCCAACTTAAGTGCCTTAATTCTGTCCATAATTTCCTCTAATGGAGTCTCCAGTTGAAGAACCTCTTCTAGAGCCTCCAAACCAGAAAGCAGCTGCAGTCGTTACAGTAACAATGCATGCAATAGGTTGGAGAGAAAAACCTTGATGAACAAAAATTTTCTTTCAGGAGACCCTCTAATTTTTATCCATAGGATCTTTGAAAAGCACAACTGTCCTCGATAGGTAAGTTGTACACTTAGACAGAGTAGAAATAGCTCCTTCCACCTTTAGGAACTGTCTGCCATGAATGCCCTTATGGTATCAGATTTGGGGAAACATTTTCTTAAAAACAGGAGGGGGAGTGAACGGGAATACCTGGTCTATCCCACTCCTTAGCAATAATATTCACAATCCTCTTAGGGACTGGAAAAACATCAGTGTAAAACAGAACCTCTAAGTATCTATCCATTTTACACAATTTCTCTAGGACCACTATAGGTTCACAATCATCTAGAGTTGCTAAATACCTCCCTAAGCAATAAGCGGAGGTGTTCAAGCTAAATTTAAAGGCCGTCATATCAGAATCTGTCTGAGGAACGTCTTTCCTGAATCAGAAATTTCTCTCCTCAGATAACAAATCCCGCGCCCCTTCAGAGCATTGTGAGGGCATATCAGAATCGGCTACTAAAGCGTGAGATGGGCTCAGCATTTTTTCTTAACCCAGAGCTTCCCGCTTTCCTTGTAAACCAGGCAGTTTGGGCTGTATTCATAACTGTGGCCATGTCTTGTAAAGTAAATGAATGTGACGCACTAGAGGTACTTGGGCGTCACTTGTGCGGGGCGTTACTGGTTGTGACACTTGGGGAGAGCTAGATGGCGAACCCTCATTTACTTCTGACTGAGAATCATCTATTGCTCTATTTTTAAGTGCTAATATATGTTCTTTATAATTTATAGACATATCAGTACATTGGGACACATTCTAAGAGGGGGTTCCACATGGCTTCCAAACATATTAAACAAGGAGTTTCCTTGGTATCAGACATGTTAAACAGGCTAGTAATGTAACAAGCAAGACTTGGGAAAACACTGTAATCAAGTAAATAACACTTAGAAATAAAACGGTACTGTGCCTTTAAGAGAAAAAAAAGCTGCACAAGTTCTTGCAAAACAGTGTAAAAAAACAATCTTATTGAGATAGGAAATTAAAGGACCAGTCAATACAGTAGATTTGCAAAATCAACAAATGCATGATAACAAGACAATACAATAGCACTTCAAATGAACTTCAAATGAATAGTAGATTTTTTTTCTCATAAATGTAAAATTTGTCTATTTCCACTCCTGCTGTATCATGTGACAACCATCAGCCTATCACAAACACATGTATAGTTCTGTGAATCATAGGAAAGTCAGGAGTAGCTTTATCATTGGTTGTACCAGCACTGCTATTTTTGAAATTAAAAAAATGTTCTTTTAATCATGCAGATAGATGAGTAATTCCTTAGGCGCTGGGCCTATACTGTACAGCAGCTTTTTGCAGGATTATTGAACTTTTAAAATTTTGCATCCCTCATCTTTTGAATTCCATTTTGGCAGTTTTTAAGTGATTTTCACGTTTTTTTTTCTTCAGTGTGTTTTTCTTTTGTGTGTGTACTTCGTTAACAAAATACTTGTGCAATGATAAACGCCGACAGCGTATGCTGTCGGTATTTAACAATGTACGGCGTTGTCTGCCCGACACTTGATAAATCGGTCCAAGAAACTAGATTCTAAAGTGAATTAATTTCTGCAAGTAATGCAAAAGCATTTGCACGGTCACTATAATTTTTACAGCTAGAACCCATATTAGTTGGGTATTAAATTTTTTTTTTTATATATATATATATATATATATATATATATATATATATATTGCGTGAAAAGAGAACAAAGGGTTAAATAGTGCTATTCCTTACAATTTTGAGTACATATACATACATATATCAGTGTGTCATATGCAAACACATTAAGCTGCAACTTATGTATAGAGTTCAAGTGTTAAAGAAAAAACAGGTGATATATGAGAAATCAAAGTTCGTTAGAAATATGAATAACTTTTTGGCGTGTGAAGCCTTACAATCCTAGTGAGAAACTTCTGAAATCACTACTTACAAGATTTTACCCCAATCTTATGACGTAAGTTTAAAGGGCACTACAGGGGGCGCGCTCCTTTCCGGCCCTAGTGGTTATAGATATGTCTGTGGTCTGTTAATCCGTTAACTCCAGACTCTATTTCTCTTGTATGGAATCCCTCTCGTGCTTCTTAATAATATGGGTAGACTCCCAGATTTCTCTTTTTTTTAAAAATATTGATCTAAAAATGAAATCTATATAACTCCAGGTTTTTACTAAATCGGTGAAACCTTTGATGTTTAAAGCCAATACTAACTCACTTTGTATTTGAAAATACTTTGTGAGTAGAGTACAGTAATTAGAATAACCCCTAAAAACATATCATCAACTTCTTAAAAATCTAAATATGTATTTATGTAATTGTTTAAGGATTTTTTATTTCAACTTCTTTCATGATTCAGATAGCGCATGCAATTTTAAAGCAACTTCTAATTTACTCCTATTATCAAATTTTCCTTCATTCTCCTTGGTATCTTTATTTTGAAATGCAAGAATGTAAGTTTAGATGCCGGCCCATTTTTGGTGAATAACCTGGGTTTATTCTTGCTGATTGGTGGATAAATTCATCCACCAATAAAAAAGTGTTCTGAACCAAAAAAAGAAGCTTAGATGCTTCTTTTCAAATAAAGATAGCAGAGTGAATAAAGAAAAATTGATAATAGGAATAAATTAGAAAGTTGCTTAAAATTGCATGCTCTTTCTGAATCACAAAAGAAAACATTTGGGTTCAGTGTCCCTTTAACTAAATATGCAATATAAAATATTCAGAGCTGACACTAACGATGTATAAGTACTGTTTTTGTTTTGTTTTTTGCATATTTAGTAACAAATGATAACCAAATTTTTATATATATGGTTTCTTTGTTTGCACTTTATAAGTTGTTTATAATAGAAAATGTCTCATTGCTGTATTTCGATTTGTTTTGAGATAAGTATTTTATTTAGGAATAATTTCAAATAGCACAATCGCTAAGTGTTGTATTATAGGTTCAATAGGTTTCTGAAAGACAATCAAGTTGGTTTTGAATGTTACCAAAATTGAGTGACAAATTGTTAAATCCCACGATCTGCTATATTTCCAAACAGCCGATCTCGTGACCTCATATCAACCAATAGTAACCATGCACCAATGAAAGGTCCAATATGGACTCACGTGACCTTTCCAACCGGCATTGCCTTTAAGAGAGTAACTGACCACAATTTTCTTTTTAAAGCAGATAACAAGCCGCAAACTTTATATAGCCACTGAAGAAGAAGGAAGTATCTTTAAAGTCATCCTTCAAAACCGTAGACAGAGTAACAAAAATAGACTTTTGTTTACACCCGGGTCATCCGGTTTTTTTCTTATACACCAATAGCTTTCCAGGAGAGTTTTGTGACCAGACGTTCCTGAAGTGTAAAGACAGTGTAATGTGCCACTTTGTATTTTATTGTCAATCAATTACCTCATAATTTATTGAGGGTGTAAAATTTAAGCAGGTTTTTTAAAGATATATGCTTTAAATAAACTTGTTTGAACTGTATTACACTATTGCCGGCTTTTTCTGCTCTTTTTTATCGATACCCATCAGAGAAATCTGGAGTCTACCATACTATAAGAAGCACGAGAGGGATTCATAAGTTTCCATACCAAGGGGAATATTGGAATCTGGAGCGATCAACGGGACCATAGACATATCTATAACCACAAGGGCCGAAAGGAGCGCCCCCCCCTGCAATGCCTTAAACTTACCTAATAAGAATTGGGATAATATCTTGTAAGTAGTGATTTCAGAAGTTTCTCACTAGGATTTCCTGTGTTCTTTAGTCTTGTCCAGCCTGTGACCCAGTAGTTTTTTCTCTCCTTGCT
The DNA here is from genome assembly GCF_027579735.1 of Bombina bombina. Classification (NCBI taxonomy): domain Eukaryota; kingdom Metazoa; phylum Chordata; class Amphibia; order Anura; family Bombinatoridae; genus Bombina; species Bombina bombina. Next base: position 868,436,940 of record NC_069500.1, read on the forward strand.
TTTGCGCCTTCTTCCTGTTCTCTTTTTGTCTCAAAATACCTGACTCTGCCATTGCAATAACATGGGTATTCATGCCATAGAATTGACAGAGCAAAGAGAGGAGGGCGGCATTGTAATTTATGTTGAAAATTCCACAAAGTTCACCCTCTTAACAAAAATCTCGCTCCTCCTGCCACCTTTGATTTCCTTTCTGGCACAATTGAGATCCGGTGCAGTAAATCAATCATTGTTGCAGGAATCTACCGCCCACCTAGCTCCCCTGTACATTCCCTTTCTGACATAGCACATCTCCTTAGTGAAACCATAGCTCAAAACCCAAACAGTGAAATTTTGGTTTTTTGCAGATTTTAATAATTGATTGGCTGAATCCAAAAAATAACAGTTGTCGCTCGCTGTTAAACCTTTGCAGCTAACTCAATTAATCTCCTCCCCAACTTGTATAAACATCAAAAGTCATAATCATACCCTGCTCGAGCTGGATTCTCTCCACTTCTCCCTACCGAACCCAGGAGCATGTGTTCTCCCTACAATTTCAGTGACCACTGCTTAGTGTACTGCGTGCGCAAAATAAAGGCAACTAAGTCCTCTCCGAAGGTTAAAATCACAAGGTCCTTCAAAAAATGGTAATCTTCAACATTTCTACATGACATCACGAACCTCCCCTGGCACAGATTAAACCTAATCCCAGATCTAGACTCTGCAGTTGAATTCTTTCAGTCTGAACTTCTACAAGTTTGGAATTTAACATGCCCCGCTGCGTAAGGGTGAGAGTAAAAGGAGCACACTTGAATTGTATCACAGCTGACCTCATTCAAATGTAACCGTTTCGGGATTCATTTTGGTCAAAGTTCAAGCATACTGGCTCTATGAACGATCACTGTGTATATAGACAAGGCGAAATATATGCACTAAACAAACAAAATGTGGCCAAGGCCCAATATTTCTGTGAAAATCTGACAATAACATATCTAACCCTAGAAAGTTGGAAACTCATAATTAACTTACAAAATCCACCAATCCACTCCCAACCCTCCACTGTCAATGTGGATAACCAAACCTGCAACTCCCCTTAGAAGTAGCAAATGCCTTTAACAATTATTTTGTCGGATGCTCCACCACCCTGATTGACAAACTAATAAATGGCAGGCATCCTGAACTACAAATGTGGGTTCAGGCCTAACTAAAACAGCAAAGACCCAATAGAGAGAAGTTCAATTTAGACCTGTACCCATCAATGTCATTAAGAAACACCTTAATAAGCAAAAATGAAAAACCAGTCTGGACCTGATCAAATCCCAGCAATGCTGTGTGACGCTCAGTGCGCTGGCAATTGCTTAACCTGTCACAACCCTAATAAACGAATCCTTGATGTCTGGATACATACCCAAACTTTGGAAAACTGCAAGAGTAGTGCCTATTCAAAAAAGTGGGGAGTTAACCTTGGTTTCTAACTATCGCCCTATAATCATTGCTCCCAGTATTGTCAAAATCTTAGAAAAATGCGTCCATCAACGCAATTATGCGAGTATTACCAATAATCTAACTATCTGACCCCTGATCAATCAGGTTTTCCGCCGAATTCAGCTCCACTACAACTGCCCTCCTAAAAAGTTTGTGCAACGACATCCAAACTGGCATGAACAAGGGAGACCTAACTGGAGCTATATTTCCTTGATTTTGCAAAGGCCTTTGACACAGTAGACCACGACATACTACTGCTCAAACTAAAAAACTCTGGTATTGCTGATCGTCCGTTAACCTGGTTTCGATCATATGTATCGATCGATCACAATAGTCTCCCTTTCTGACAGTGACTCCTCCCTCTCCCGTGTGGTGTTCCCCAAGGTTCCATTCTCGGCCCCCTGCTATTCACATTATTATAAATGATCTGCCTAATGTCTGCAAATCCTCAACTGTACACATGTACGCAGATGACACGGTAATCTATGCAAACAATTTCCGATCTGCCGCAGCTTGAAGCAGTGCTCCAAGACCAGTTCACAGAGGTAGAAAAGTGTATCTCAAAAAACAAACTGTTCCTAAACACTGACAAAACCGTCAGAATGATCTTTGGAGACGGGACCTAAATTACACAAATTACAAAATTCCCATCTACGCATCAAAACAAAATCCAATTGCACACTGACCGCAGTCCACTCTTTCAAATACTTGGTTCTGTTATTAGACTCCCAATCTATCTTTTTGCCTCCACATAGAAAAACTTGCATCTAAACTTTATCCAAAGCTAGGTGCCCTGTACAGAAACAAATCCTCCTCAGCCCTACAGTAAAGGAAAAGATTTACAGCAAATGCTGATGCCTATCATGGATTACGGGGACGTAGTATACGCACCTGCACCGCAAACTCACCTTAATAAACTAAATACATTGTATAACTCGTTCTGCTGCTTTGTGCTACAATGTAACTACAGACCCACCATTGTGACATGCTAAAAGAACTTAAAGGGACATGACACCCACCATTTTTTCTTTTATGATTTAGAAAGAGAATGCAATTTTAAACATCTTTCTAAATTTCCTTATATTTTCTAATTTGTTTTATTCTCTTGATATTCTTTGATAAAAAGCATATCTAGATATGCTCACTAGCTGCTGATTGGTTTGCTGCACATAGAAGCCTCGTGTGATTGGCTCACCATGTTCATTGCTTTTTCTCAAATAAGGATATTTAAAAAATGAAGCAAAATAAATAATGGAAGTAAATTGTAATGCTGTTTAAATGTCTATTCTCTAGTCTGAATCATGAAAGAAAGATTTTGGGTTTAGTGGCCCTTTAAATGGCTGATGATGGAATCCAGACGCACACCCTCCGTCTTTCCTGCCTTGTGTTTAAGAGCCTTTCTGGGAAGCTCCCACCCTACCTGAGCAGAATGCTCTCCCCTGCTATTCCCACCTCCTATAACCTCCGATCTAGTATCAGCACATTATTTAGCTTGCCTCAAAACAAAAAGAAAGCAGCTCAATCCTCCTTTTCCTACAGAGCACCACAATTATGGAGCGACCTCCCTCACACTTTCAAACCTTCCCCAAGCCTAATATCCTTATAGAGAGATCCCTCTCTGCATATCTCAAAATAGAATGCACCTGTCTTGGTTGATTATATATTTCCTACCTGTTCTATGTTTAAATGTTTGTGTATATTGTGCATTATTATGTGTTTTTGAATTCTATTGTACCCTAATGTATTAATGCAATGTTTTGTGGACCATGGACATACTTGAAAACAAGAGAAATCTCAGTGTATCCTTCCTGGTAAAATATTATATAATATTATATATACACACATATACATACACAGTATATACAGTAATATATATATATATATATCACAACTTCACTTTGCAATAACTAATGATCACTATACTGTCAATCACAAGCTCAAAGTGAAACTCACGCCGTATTATAAGTTATAGTAATTATTGTACTTGAGTGATATTACACTGGAAATATTAACCAAAGTGAAAAGATTGTGACTGTTTCATACAGGACGAGATAACACACAAAACCAGCCTGTTTTAGTCACACTGTTTCTAGATGTTTTTAGAAAAGTACATTGCTTGTGTGCATAGACAGAACTCACTGACGCCATTTTAGATGTACATATTATACATTGGCCTAGAGACATTAAAGGGGATACAAAACCCCCCAAACATATTTTGGTGATTTACACCGTACATAGAATTTTTTTAAAAACGTTTCCAATTTACTTCTTTTATCAAATTTTTTAATTCCATGAATATATTCTTTTAAGAGATACCTAGGTAGGTATCTTAGAGCACTACATAACAGGAAATAGTGCTGCCATCTAGTGCTCTTGCAAATGGATAGACTGTTGCAAAACTGATTTCTTATAGTGCTTTAGAAACATGCATGATCCTAAGCTTACATCCCTGCATTTAACAAAACATACCAAGAGCACTAAGGAAATTTGATAATTCAAGTAAATTTAAAAAGTTGTTTTAAAATTGCATGCCTATTAAAAAAAATATATCTGGGGTTGCATGTCCCTTTAACCCCTTAATGACCACAGCACTTTTCCATTTGTTGACCGTTTGGGACCAAGGGCTATTTTTACATTTTTGCGGTCTTTGTGTTAGCTGTAATTTCCCTCTTACTCATTTACTGTACCCACACATATTATATACCGTTTTTCCTCGCCATTAAATGGACTTTCAAAAGATTCCATTATTTTCATCACATCTTATAATTTACTATAAAATAATAATAAAATATGAGGAAAAAATGGAAAAAAAACACACTTTTTCTACTATGGGACCCCCAAAATCTGTTGCACATCTACAACCACCAAAAAACACCCATGCTAAATAGTTCTAAATTTTGTCCTGAGTTTAGAAAATACCCAATGTTTACATGTTCTTTGCTTTTTTTGTAAGTTATAGGGCAATAAGTACAAGTAGCACTTTGCTATTTCCAAACCATTATTTTTCAAAATTAGCGCTAGTTACATTGAACACTGATATCTGTCAGGAATCCCTGAATAGCCATTGACATGTATATATTTTTTTTTAGTAGACAACCCAAAGTATTCATCTAGGCCCATTTTGGTATATTTCAAGCCACCATTTCACCACCAAATGCGATTAAATACAAAAAATCGTTCACTTTTTTACTAATTTTTTTTCACAAACTTTTGGTTTCTCACTGAAATTATTTACAAACTGCTTGTGCAATTATGGCTTAAATGGTTGTAAATTCTTCTCTGGAATCCCCTTTGTTCAGAAATAGCAGACTTATATGGCTTTGGCGTTGCTTTTTTGGTTAATTAGAAGGGCCGCTAATGCCGCTGCGTCATTCACACGAGTATTATGGCTAGCAGTGAAGGGGTTAATTAGGTATCTTGTAGGGAGCTTGCAGGGTTAATTTTAGCTTAGTGTAGAGATCAGCCTCCCACCCTGACACATCACACCCCCCTGATCCCTCCCAAACAGCTTCTCTTCCCTCCCCCACTCCACACAATTGCCCCGCCATCTTAAGTACATGGCAGAAAGTCTGCCAGTAGTAAAATAAAAGCTATCCTTATATTTTTTATATTATTTTTTTTGAGCATATTTACATTTGCTGCTATGTAGGATCCCCCTTAGCCCCCAACCTCCCTGATCCCCCCCAAACAGCTCTAACTAACCCCCCCCCTGCCTTATTGTGTGCCATATTGGGTACTGGCAGCTGTCTGCCAGTACCCAGTTTGAAATTAAAAAGTTTTTGTTTATTTTTATTAAAAAAAACAACTATTTTCTGTAGTGTAGCTGCCCCCCCCACAACCCCCCACCCCCAACCCTCTCCCAGATTACTACTTTTATTCATTTATACCCTCTCTCCCACTGAGTCCTTATAATTGTTCCATAGTGTAGGGTTCCCACCCGCACACGCGCGCACGCACGCTCCCGTGCACGCGCGCGCATTCTGGCACGCACCCCACACGCGATCCTGCCTCCCTCCTCCATTGATCGCCGCCCACCCACCTCCCTGGATAAGCTCCCACCCACCAACGAACACCGCGATCAATGGCCGATGCAGAGAGGGCCACAGAGTGGCTCTCTCTAAATCGGACTGCTCAAAACTGTTATTGCAGGATGCCTCAATATCGAGGCATCACTGCAATAACATGAAAGCGGCTGGAAGCGATCAGGATCGCTTCCAGGGCTTTCAAAGACCAACGACGTACCCCGTACGTCGTTGGTCTTTAACTGCATTTTTTTGCAGGACGTACCCCATACGTCGTTGGTCGTTAAGGGGTTAAAGGGACACTGAACCCAATTTTTTTTCTTTTGTGATTCAGATAGAGCATGCAATTTTAAGCAACTTTCTAATTTACTCCTATTATCAAAATTTATTCGTTCTCTTGCTATCTTTGTTTGAAAAAGAAGGCATCTAAGCTAAGAAGCCAGCCAATTTTTGGTTCAGACCCTGGAAAGCACTTGTTTATTGTTGGGTGAATTTATCCACCAATCAGCAACAACCACCCAGGTTGTTCATCAAAAATGGGCCGGCTTCTAAACTTACATTCTTGCTTTTCAAATAAAGATACCAAGAGAATGAAGAAAATTTGATTATAGGAGTAAAATTAGAAAGTTGCTTAAAATTGCATGCTTTATCTGAATCACAAAAGAAAAAATTTGGCTTCAGTGTCCCTTTAAGGCTATATTTGTATTTGTTTTATAGTCATTCACTATTGGTTGGTCCTGAAATTTAAATATATATTAATTGGCCAGTTATAAGTAATGTTTCACAGCACATGAGATTCAGCAGACAAGCGAGAATACACAAATCACGATCGCAGCATCAGGAAAACTGGTATGCAAATCACTTTATGACATGCCTGTATGTATTTAATATTTGCATGAATGTAGTTTTAATTTACACTATTATCTCATTATTAAATTTTTTTTTTTTTTTAAGTAGTGCATCATAGCTTATTGTGGAAGGAGTGTTTGTTCACTTTTAAGATCCATTGTACAAATGTTCTGGCAGCGACTTTTCTCGTTTTCAATAGTGGGCGTTTAAACTTTACTCACACTGAACGCACCATTGAAACTACTGAGTCACTTCAAGTTCTCACTGTACTTAAGGGGATCGTGTTTTACAGTGCGAGAAAAGTGTAAAGCCCTACTACTGTAAACAGGATTAGTCTCTGCCACTTTTTTTATGTGAGATATTAATAACCGTACTGCTAATCTTTTTACAATAAATGAAGTTAGCTAAAATATATAATGAACAATGTTACAGTACAATGCATATCAATAATACATCCTACACACATGCACTGTATACCCATAATGCCCCAGCTCAAATGTATAAAGAATTCCTTTTCAAGTATTACATCTCTTTTGGAAGTGAAAAGGTTAAAATTCACACAGGTAATTTGTTAATGTTATTTCAAACTGTATACTCGTATAGATGAAAACACCTGTATTCTTAAAGATAGACCTGCTGAATGGACATTACATCAGTTATTTGCATTTATTTAAGTTACAACTGGTAGGTTTCTGATAAAATTGCAACGTTTAACACGGTTTACATGCTATACTGGCAACTTGTGCTTAAATGATTGTGCAAACAAATTATTTTTTTTTTTAAAATTCAGCGTTTAATACGTGTGCACAAATGCTAGTGTTATATTAACAGTATCAGTTTCTTTCTGAGGCAAAATACTCTAGAAATCTTGTTCAAAATACTAAACTTGTAATCTAGGCCTATGGGGCCTATTTAAGAACGTGCGAGCGGACATGATCCGATATTGCGCATCATGTCCGCTGCACATTGATAAATGCCAACAGCATACGCTCTCTGCATTTATCATTGCACCAGCAGTTCTGGTAAACTGCTGGTGCAATACCCCCACTGCAGATTCGGGGCCAATCGGCCGCTAGCAGGGGGTGTCAATCAACCCGATCATATTGGATCGGGTTGATTTTCGGCGATGTCTGTCCGCCGCCTCAGGGCAGGCAGACAGGTTATGGAGCAGCAGTCTTTAGACCGCTGCTTCATAACTTGTGTTTCTGGCGAGCCTTTATACTGAGCTTGATAAATAGGCCCCTATATGTCAAACAAAAGATGATCATAAGTAGGGTTGCCATATTGCTGCTTTAAGGGAGGACACTTATGAAAAATGCATGTCAGGAGCTGTTTAAAGAAATGTTTTGTATAATGTTCTATTATAAGAACCTGAAAGATGTATTTTTCAAGTGTCCTCCATTAAGCTGGCAATATGGCAACCCTAATGATAAGGATGCTCATTTATTATTGCTATGAAGTGTTTAGACATTTAAACATGTTAAATGCAGATCTGTTCCATCTAAATGTTTCAGGATGTAGTATAAAGTTTTGTTTTTTTAAAAATGGGAGCTCCTTTACTGAATAAAACCAACCTTTTCTGTTGGAGTTGGCCCTTAAATTATAAATTTACTAATAATTATATGGAATTATTAAAGGGACAGTCAAGTCCAAAAAAAACCTTTCATGTTACAAATAGGGCATGTCATTTTAAACAACTTTCCAATTTGTTCTCTTGGTATTCTTAGTTGAAAGCTAAACCTAGGAGGTTCATATGCTAATTTCTTAGACCTTGAAGGCCGCCTCTAATCTAAATGCATTTTGATTGTTTTTCACCACTAGAGGGCATTAGTTCACATGTTTCATATAGATAACATCGAGCTCATGCACGTGAATTTAACATGGAGACAGCTCTGATTGGCTACAATGCAAGTCTGTCAAAAGAACTGAAATAAGGGGGCAGTCTGCTGAGGCTTAGATACAAGGTAATTACAGAGGTAAAATGTGTATAATTATAACTGTGTTGGTTATGCAAAACTGGGGAATTGGTAATTAAGGGATTATCTATCTTTTAAAACAACTAAAATTCTGGTGTTGAATGTCCCTTTAACTGTGCACTTCAAATATGTATTTTACTATTGTTAAAAAAAATTAAATTCAAATGTATTAGATAGACATCATCAATACTGAATAAATTAGCTGCCATGTTTTACTTTAAATGTGGTGTTTTTGTTTGTTTTTGGGTGGATTTTTTCCCATAATATTGTTTACTAATTTTATTAGTTTTATTAATTCAAACTTTAGCTTTTCTAATGGATTGAAATGACTTTGAGAAGATATGGAAGTGTGACCTAAATGCAGTATGTGGAATACAAGTCACCTATGTGAGCAAGCTTTATATACGTGAGGCAGTACTTATGTACTAAATCAATGACAACATCACAAACCTCCATTCTTTTGATGCCACCAACACCTCGACCACCATAATAAGATGCATCCACTGTAGGCCACTTTTTAGGAGGTAGGACCTCTTCTTCTGGTTCCTATTAAAAAAAAAACACAACAAAACCTGAATGTTTTCCATTTTTGTGTGGATCTAACCTACAAGATGCTGCTCCATGGGAGTTATATTGAAATGTTTGATGGCTACTGGTTATGCATTTTTTTAATATTAACATTCAATTGATTAGGCTTCCTGAGAAACAGGTTCTATACAACAGACTAACAAAATACAGGCAATAAATTCAAACTGTAGATTAGGAGGCCGATTTACCAAATGTCTGTCGGACCTGATCCGACATTGCCAATCAGGTCCGACAGACCTCGCTGAATGCGGAGAGCAATACTCTCTCCATATTCAGCATTGCACCAGCAGCTCCCAAGAGCTGCTGGTGCAACGCCGCCCCCCTTGCTGATTCGCGGCCAATGGGCCGCCAGCAGGAAGGTGTCAATCAACCCGATCGTACTTGATCGGGTTGAATTGTGGCGATTCCTGTCCACCTCATCAGAGCAGGTGGACAGGGTTATGGAGCAGCAGTCTTTAGACCGCTGCTCCATAAATTGGGTTTCTGGCGGGTCTGAAGACTCGCCAGAAACACAGGCCCTCAAGGTCCGTACGGAGCTTGATAAATGGGCCTCTTAATCTCCAGGTACATAAAAAAGCTCTTCAATTAAAAAAAACAAAACCTTATTCATATTTTTATTCTAATTTACTAAAATGTGAAGAGGTGTTCAGTTATTAGTCAATACATAAATATATGAGAAATAAGATGAAAATGAATGTTGTGCAATGCAATATATACAACAAACGTCAAACTAAAAGAAATGCATTTTGATACTGAAGTTAATTTGAGGTCTGTACCTCCACTGGAGCCGGAGGAGGAGGTGGCGGATCCTTGATAACCTGGAAGGAAACAAGCACATATGGATTAATACTTGATACTGCAAAGAGCATTAGTTTGCTACATTTCAGCGCACACAGTATTTTTATGTGCATTTAAAGGGACAGTTAAAGGGATTCTAAACCCAATTTTCTTCTTTCGTGATTCAGATAGAGCATGAGATTTTAGGCAACTTTCTAATTTACTCCTATTATCAATTTTTCTTTGTTCTCTTGGTATCTTTATTTAAAAAGCAGGAATGGGATGCATAGGAGCAGGCCCATTTTTGGTTGAGAACCTGGGTTATGCTTGCTTATTGGTGGGTAATTGTAAGCCTCCAATAAGAAAGCGCTATCTATGGTGCTGAACCTAAAATGGGCTGGCTGCTAAGATTTACAGTACTGTAAGCTTTAGAGCCAGCCCATTTTTTGTTCAGAACCTGGGTAGCACTTGCTGATTTGTGGCTAAATGTAGCAAACCAATTAAGCGCTACCCAGGTGCTGAATTAAAAATGGGCCAGCTCCTAACCTTTCATTACTGCTTTTTCAAATCAAGATAACATGAGAACAAAGAAAAATTGATAAAAGGAGTAAATTAGAAAGTTGCTTAAAATTACATGCTTTATTTGAATAATGAAAGAAAAAATGTGGGATTAGTATCCCTTTAAGTCAAATGTAAACTTAAATAGATACAGAATAAAATTGTAAACAATTCACCAATTTATTTCACCATTTGGTTTCACCAACGTTGCTTAGTACTTTTGGAAATGAATAATCTTAAGTGAGCTGAGGAGAGTACTCATGTGTGCCATCTTGCAGCATTGTTTGCAACACTGTTTATAGCAATGTTATACATTGTTGCAACTACTGCTGCCATAGAATGCTAAAGACACATACACACTCCTTAGCTCCTGTATGTCTACCTAGGATTACTATTCAGCAAAGGATACCAAGAGAATAAAGCAGATTTGATAATAGAAGTAGATTGGAATGTTGGTTAAAACTGCACACTCTATCTGAATCATAAATATTTAATTTTTACTTTGGTGTCCCTTTAAGGTAAAAGACGGAGCACACTTAGGGGTAGATTTATCAAGCAGCAGATGCTGCAATCTACCCCCAAAGTTTCCGGCTCGTAAGACTGCTGCTCCTTAACTCATCCGCCACCTCTGAGGTGGCGGACAGCAATCATCCCGATCAGATACGATCAGGATGATTGACACCCCCTGCTAGCGGCCGCGAATGTGCAGGGGGCGGCATTGCACAAGAATTTCACAAGAAATGTTTGTGCAATGTTAAATGCCAACAGCGTATGCTGTCGGTATTTAGCAATGTCGGACGGACATGATTCGCCACAGCGAATAATGTACGCCGCCACTTGATAATTCGGCTCCTTAGACCTAGTTTGCATTGAGGTGGTAAAGTTTGGAAACTGGTGATGAAAACATTTATCTCCATTAAAGTCTATAAAAAACATAATTTATGCTTACCTGATAAATTTATTTCTCTTGTAGTGTATCCAGTCCACGGATCATCCATTACTTATGGGATATTCTCCTTCCCAACAGGAAGTTGCAAGAGGATCACCCACAGCAGAGCTGCTATATCGCTCCTCCCCTAACTGTCATATCCAGTCATTCGACCGAAACAAGACGAGAAAGGAGAAACCATAGGGTGCAGTGGTGACTGTAGTTTAATTAAATTTTAGACCTGCCTTAAAATGACAGGGCGGGCCGTGGACTGGATACACTACAAGAAAAATACATTTATCAGGTAAGCATAAATTATGTTTTCTCTTGTTAAGTGTATCCAGTCCACGGATCATCCATTACTTATGGGATACCAATACCAAAGCTAAAGTACACGGATGATGGGAGGGACAAGGCAGGGTTTAAGAGGAAGGAACCACTGCCTGAAGAACCTTTCTCCCAAAAACAGCCTCCGAAGAAGCAAAAGTATCAAATTTGTAAAATTTTTAAAAAGTGTGAAGCGAAGACCAAATCGCGGCCTTGCAAATCTGTTCAACAGAGGCCTCATTTTTAAAGGCCCAGGTGGAAGCCACAGCTCTAGTAGAATGAGCTGTAATTCTTTCAGGGGGCTGCTGTCCAGCAGTCTCATAGGCTAGGCGTATAATATTCTGAAAGCCAAAAGGAAAGAGAGGTTGCCGAAGCTTTTTCACCTCTCCTCTGTCCAGAATAAACGACAAACAGGGAAGATGTTTGACGAAAATCTTTAGTAGCTTGTAAGTAAAACTTCAAGGCATGGACTACGTCCAGATTATGTAAAAGACGTTCCTTCTTTGAAGAAGGATTAGGACACAATGATGGAACAACAATCTCTTGATTGATATTCTTGTTAGAAACCACCTTAGGTAAAAACCCAGGTTTGGTACGCAGAACTACCTTATCTGCATGAAAAATCAGATAAGGAGAATCACATTGTAAGGCAGATAGCTCAGAGACTCTCCGAGGAAATAGCCATCAAAAAAAGAACTTTCCAAGATAAAAGCTTAATATCAATGGAATGAAGGGGTTCAAACGGAACTCCTTGAAGAACTTTAAGAACCAAGTTTAAGCTCCATGGGGGAGCAACAGGTTTAAACGCAGGCTTAATTCTAACCAAAGCCTGGCAAAATGCCTGGACGTCTGGAACTTCTGCCAGACGCTTGTGCAAAAGAATAGACAGAGCAGAAATCTGTCCCTTTAAGGAACTAGCTGATAATCCTTTGTCCAAACCCTCTTGGAGAAAGGACAATATCCTAGGAATCCTAACCTTACTCCATGAGTAATTCTTGGATTCACACCAGTAAAGATATGTACGCCATATCTTGTGAAAGATTTTCCTGGTAACAGGCTTTCGTGCCTGTATTAAGGTATCAATGTGAATGATAAAAAAAGAAGGCGCCACCATAGTGCACAATCAGATGATAATAACACGCCAATAAAACAAGTAAGACCGTACTTACAAGCTGTATGACACTTGAGAAGTGTCACAAACGCCTTCTGGACTGTTAGGAGTCGTCCAGCTAACTCACACTGATGGCTTTCAGAAATCCTCTGGGGTGTGAGGGCGGTGATGGCAAAAAGCAAACAGCATCCAGCAACAGAAGTTTCACAGAGCCGGCTCGTCTTGTACTATCCACTGTTATTGTAGATACATTTGTGGATACAATGTAACAGATGGATCAATATGATGAGTACATGAATGAATAAAGGATACTTTGTGGCAAAAGTCTTGTAAAAGCAAACAGACTTTATTTGGAGTACATAAGCACAACGTTTCTCGGTCTCTCCTGACCGTTTCCTCAGGTGCAATATACATAATAGTTAAAACCACGAACTTTTATTGCCGAATTTTCGGCGTCTACTAAAAGGAACTGCACATGCGTGAAGGTATCAATGACTGACTCGGAGAAGCCACGCTTTGATAGAATCAAGCGTTCAATCTCCATGCAGTCAGTCTCAGAGAAATTAGATTTGGATGATTGAAAGGACCTTGTATTAGAAGGTCCTGTCTTAGAGGCAGAGTCCATGGTGGAAAGGATGAAATGTCCACTAGGTCTGCATACCAGGTCCTGCGTGGCCACGCAGGCGCTATTAGAATCACCGATGCTCTCTCCTGTTTGATTTTGGCAATCAGTCGAGGGAGCAGAGGAAACGGTGGAAACACCTAAGCCAGGTTGAAGGACCAAGGCGCTGCTAGAGCATCTATCAGCGTCGCTTCTGGGTCCCTGGACCTGGATCCGTAACAAGGAAGCTTGACATTCTGGCGAGACGCCATGAGATCCAACTCTGGTTTGCCCCAACGATGAATCAACTGAGCAAACACCTCCGGATGGAGTTCCCACTCCCCCGGGTGAAAAGTCTGATGACTTAGAAAATCCGCCTCCCAGTTCTCCACGCCTGGGATATGGATTGCTGACAGGTAGCAAGAGTGAGTCTCTGCCCAGCGAATTATTTTTGAGACTTCTAACATCGCTAGGGAACTCCTGGTTCCCCCTTGATGGTTGATGTAAGCCACAGTCGTGATATTGTCCGACTGAAATCTGATGAACCTCAGTGTTGCTAACTGAGGCCAAGCCAGAAGAGCATTGAATATTGCTCTTAACTCCAGAATATTTATCCACGATCCCTGTGCCTTCAGGGAGTTCCAGACTGCACCCCAACCTAGAAGGCTGGCATCTGTTGTTACAATTGTCCAATCTAGCCTGCGAAAGGTCATACCCTCGGACAGGTGTACCCGAGACAACCACCAGAGAAGAGAATCTCTGGTCTCTTGATCCAAATTTAGCAGAGGGGACAAATCTGTGTAATCCCCATTCCACTGACTTAGCATGCATAATTGCAGCGGTCTGAGATGTAGGCGTGCAAATGGCACTATGTCCATTGCCGCTACCATTAAGCCGATCACCTCCATACACTGAGCCACCGAAGGGCGCGGAATGGAATGAAGAATACGGCAAGCATTTAGAAGCTTTGATAACCTGGACTCCGTCAGGTAAATTTTCATCTCTACAGAATCTATGAGTCCCTAAGAAGGAGACTCTTGTGAGTGGGGATAGAGAACTCTTTTCCTCGTTCACTTTCCACCCGTGCGATCTCAGAAATGCCAGAACTATCTCTGTATGAGACTTGGCAATTTGAAAGCTTGAAGCCTGTATCAGGATGTCGTCTAGATACGGAGCCACCGCTATGCCTCGTGGTCTTAGAACCGCCAGAAGTGAGCCCAGAACCTTCGTAAAGATTCTCGGGGCTGTAGCCAACCCGAAGGGAAGAGCTACAAATTGGTAATGCCTGTCTAGAAAGGCAAACCTTAGGAACCGATGATGATCTTTGTGAATCGGTATGTGAAGGTAGGCATCCTTTAAGTCCACTGTGGTCATGTACTGACCCTCTTGGATCATGGGTAGGATGGTCCGAATAGCTTCCATTTTTAAAGATGGAACTCTGAGGAATTTGTTTAAGATCTTTAGATCCAGAATTGGTCTGAAGGTTCCCTCTTTTTTGGGAACCACAAACAGATTTGAATAAAAACCCTGTTCTTGTTCCGTCCGCGGAACTGGATGGATCACTCCCATTACTAGGAGGTCTTGCACACAGCGTAGGAATGCCTCTTTCTTTATCTCATTTGCAGATAACCTTGAAAGATGAAATCTCCCTTGTGGAGGGGAAGCTTTGAAGTCCAGAAGATATCCCTGAGATATGATCTTCAACGCCCAGGGATCCTGAACATCTCTTGCCCACGCCTGGGCGAAGAGAAAAAGTCTGCCCCCTAGTAGATCCGTCGCCGGATAGGGGGCCGTTCCTTCATGCTGTCTTAGAGGCAGCAGCAGGCTTTCCTGCCTGCTTGCCTTTGTTCCAGGACTCGTTAGGTTTCCAGGCCTGCTTAGATTCAGCAAAAGTTCCCTCTTGTCTTGAAGCGGAGGAAGTTGATGCTGCACCTGCCTTGGAATTTCGAAAGGCACGAAAATTAGACTGTTTGGCCTTTGATTTGGCCCTGTCCTGAGGAAGGGTATGACGCTTACCTCCAGTAATGTCAGCAACAATTTCTTTCAAACCAGGCCCGAATAAGGTCTGCCCCTTGAAAGGAATGTTGAGTAATTTAGACTTTGAAGTCACATCAGCTGACCAGGATTTGAGCCATAGCGCCCTACGCGCCTGGATGGCGAATCCGGATTTCTTAGCCGTTAGTTTAATCAAATGTACAATGGCAGCAGAAACAAATGAGTTAGCTAGCTTAAGAGTTCTAAGCTTGTCAACAATTTCAGTCAATGGAGCTGTATGGATGGCCTCTTCCAGGGCCTCAAACCAGAATGCCGCCGCAGCAGTGACAGGCGCAATGCATGCAAGGGGCTTTAAAATAAAACCTTGTTGAATAAACATTTTCTTAAGGTAACCCTCTAATTTTTTATCCATTGGATCTGAAAAAGCACAACTGTCCTCAACCGGGATAATGGTACGCTTTGCTAAAGTAGAAACTGCTCCTTAGGGACAGTCTGCCATAAGTCCCGTGTAGTGGCATCTATTGGAAACATTTTTCTAAATATAGGAGGTGGGGAAAAGGGCACACCGGGCCTATCCCACTCCTTACTAATAATTTCTATAAGCCTTTTAGGTATTGGAAAAACATCAGTACTCACCGGCACTGCATAGTATTTATCCAGCCTACACAATTTCTCTGGCACTGCAATTGTGTCACAGTCATTCAGAGCAGCTAATACCTCCCCAAGCAATACACGGAGGTTCTCAAGCTTAAATTTAAAATTAGAAATCTCTGAATCAGGTCTCCCCGAATCAGAGACGTCACCCACAGACTGAAGCTCTCCGTCCTCAGGTTCTGCATATTGTGACGCAGTATCAGACATGGCTCTTACAGCATCTACGCGCTCTGTATCTCATCTAACCCCAGAGCTATCGCGCTTGCCTCTCAATTCAGGCAATCTGGATAATACCTCTGACAGGGTATTATTCATGATTGCAGCCATGTCCTGCAAAGTAATCGCTATGGGCGTCCCTGATGTACTTGGTGCCATATCAGCGTGCGTCCCTTGAGCGGGAGGCGAAGGGTCCGACACGTGGGGAGAGTTAGTCGGCATAACTTCCCCCTCGACAGACCCCTCTGGTGACAATTCTTTTATAGATAAAGACTGATCTTTACTGTTTAAGGTGAAATCAATACATTTAGTACACATTCTCCTATGGGGCTCCACCATGGCTTTTAAACATAATGAACAAGTATCCTCTGTTTCAGACATGTTTGTACAGACTAGCAATGAGACTAGCAAGCTTGGAAAACACTTTAAAGCAAGTTAACAAGCAATATAAAAAACGTTACTGTGCCTTTAAGAGAAACAAATTTTGAAAAATTTGAAATAACAGTGAAAAAAGGCAGTTACACTAACAAAATTTTTACAGTGTATGTAACAAGTCAGCAGAGCATTGCACCCACTTGCAAATGGATGATTAACCCCTTAATAACAAAAACAGAATAATAAATGACAAAAACAGAATTTATGCTTATCTGATAAATTACTTTCTCCAACGGTGTGTCCGGTCCACGGCGTCATCCATAACTTGTGGGAATATTCTCTTCCCCAACAGGAAATGGCAAAGAGCACAGCAAAAGCTGTCCATATAGCCCCTCCCAGGCTCCGCCCCCCCCAGTCATTCGACCGACGGTTAGGAGAAAAAAGGAGAAACTATAGGGTGCCGTGGTGACTGTAGTGTATAGAGAAAGACATTTTTCAAACCTGATTAAAAAAACCAGGGCGGGCCGTGGACCGGACACACCGTTGGAGAAAGTAATTTATCAGGTAAGCATAAATTCTGTTTTCTCCAACATTGGTGTGTCCGGTCCACAGCGTCATCCATAACTTGTGGGAACCAATACCAAAGCTTTAGGACACGGATGAAGGGAGGGAGCAAATAAGGTTACCTAAACAGAAGGCACCACGGCTTTCAAAACCTTTCTCCCAAAAATAGCCTCCGAAGAAGCATAAGTATCAAATTTGTAGAAATTGGCAAAAGTGTGCAGAGAAGACCAAGTCGCTGCCTTACATATCTGATCAACAGAAGTCTCGTTCTTGAAGGCCCATGTGGAAGCCACAGCCCTAGTAGAGTGAGCTGTGATTCGCTCAGGAGGCTGCCGTCCGGCAGTCTCATAAGCCAATCTGATGATGCTTTTCAGCCAGAAAGAAAGAGAGGTAGCAGTAGCTTTTTGTCCTCTCCTCTTACCAGAATAAACGACAAACAAAGAAGAAGTTTGTCTGAAAACCTTTGTTGCTTCTAAATAGAACTTTAAAGCACGGACTACATCTAAATTGTGTAAAAAACGTTCCTTCTTTGAAACTGGATTCGGACACAAAGAAGGAACAACTATTTCCTGGTTAATATTCTTGTTGGAAACAACTTTTGGAAGAAAACCAGGCTTGGTACGCAAAACAACCTTATCTGAATGGAACACCAGATAGGGTGGATCACACTGCAAAGCAGATAATTCAGAAACTCTTCTAGCAGAAGAAATAGCAACCAAAAACAGAACTTTCCAAGATAGTAACTTGATATCTATGGAATGTAAGGGTTCAAACGGAACCCCTTGAAGAACTGAAAGAACTAAATTTAGACTCCAGGGAGGAGTCAAAGGTCTGTAAACAGGCTTGATTCTGACCAAAGCCTGTACAAAAGCTTGTACATCTGGCACAGCTGCCAGTCGTTTGTGTAACAAGACAGATAAAGCAGAAATCTGTCCTTTTAAAGAACTCGCTGACAATCCCTTATCCAAACCTTCTTGGAGAAAGGAGAGGATCTTAGGAATTTTAATCTTACTCCAGGAGAATCCCTTGGATTCACACCAACAGATATATCTTTTCCATATTTTATGGTAAATCTTTCTAGTCACAGGTTTTCTGGCTTGGACCAGAGTATCTATCACTGAATCTGATCTTTATCGGGAGAAGAGACTCTTCCCGAGACCATAGACCCTGAGCTTTCAGGGAATCCCAGACCGCGCCCCAGCCTAATAGACTGGCGTCGCTCGTGACAATGACCCACTTTGGTCTGCGGAAACTCATTCCCTGAGACAGGTGTTCCTGGGACAACCACCAACGGAGTGAGTCTCTGGTCATCTGGTCTACTTGAATCTTTGGAGACAAGTCTGTATAGTCCCCATTCCACTGCTTGAGCATGCACAGTTGTAATGGTCTTAGATGAATTCGAGCAAAAGGAACTATGTCCATTGCTGCAACCATCAACCCTACTACTTCCATGCACTGAGCTATGGAAGGCTGCAGAATAGAGAGAAGAACGTGACAAGCGTTTAGAAGCTTTGACTTTCTGACCTCTGTCAAGAAGATCTTCATTTCTAAAGAATCTATTATTGTTCCCAAAAAGGGAACTCTTGTCGCCGGAGACAGGGAACTCTTTTCTACGTTCACCTTCCACCCGTGAGATCTGAGAAAGGCTAGAACAATGTCTGTATGAGCCTTTGTTTTGGAAAGAGACGACGCTTGAATTAGAATGTCGTACAGATAAGGTGCCACTGCAATACCCCTTGGTCTTAGAACCGCTAGAAGGGACCCGAGCACCTTTGTGGAAATTCTGGGAGCAGTGGCTAGCCCGAATGGGAGAGCCACGAACTGATAATGTTTGTCCAGAAAAGGCGAACCTTAGGAACTGATGATGATCTTTGTGGATAGGTGTCAGCCCTGTGGAAGGTAATCTCACCCCTGTAAAGGAGAGAGGGAATTTTTAGGACCGACAACTGCAGGCTTAGGAGTGTTGTGAAAGTATCAGTGATTCTGTGTAGGTGAGGGAAGGCAGCAAGGTTCAGAATCATTAGATACAGTTCACTTTTATTATAAGGATAGGTGTGACAATGGCTGAGACCTCAGAGCGTATAGCCCCACTCAGTATTGACAACCCGGTTCCCACATATAACAAACATGCAATTGCAACGTTAAAGTTTTAGATAGACAATAACTGATCATATTTGGCAGCAGACATAGTTATACGAAATTAAGGCAAAACAGAGCTCATGAGATTTAGGCTGTACTTAGGTATTGAGACTGAACAATTAAGAATATAAGTAGTATTAGAGCTTTTAATTATGAAGGTAACCTAACTAAGATTCTGAGACATGTCAGGAGTAATTACTGAATATTCATAAGTTACTGCGGTATAGGTATGAAGGAAGCGCTTTTGAAACTTACTAATAGAAGTAATGGGTGAGCGGTGTCCGGACAGAGAGAAGTTCCCCTGCAGAGTTTGGGAAAATTGCAGCGTGTGCGATGGCGTGTGACGTCACCGCTTGCCGGTTCCGGTCTTGTGTTTGGTAGAGAGGTGAGCTGCGTCTGTCTCAAAGGTTGCAAGGAGGTTAGAGGGTGAGAAGCTGGATTCAACAATCAAGCAATTTGGTATGAGTAGGAGGGAAATTTAAACTGCTTGTTGGGGAGGAGTTATGTAAGTGTGAAAAGACACAGCTATACAAAGGATAAGGCAAAGAACTTAGGCAGTTATGACAATAGGAATATGTAGATACGCATCCTTTAAATCCACGGTAGTCATATATTGACCCTCCTGGATTGTAGGTAAAAATTGTTCAAATGGTTTCCATTTTGAACGATGGAACTCTGAGAAATTTGTTAGAATTTTTAAATCAGAATTTGGTCTGAAAGTTCCCTCTTTTTTGGGAACTACAAACAGATTTGAATAAAAGCCCTGACCTTGTTCCACAGTTGGAACTGGGTGTATTACTCTGTCTCTTTATTTGGTTTGAAGATAAGTGAGACATGTGGAACCTTCCCCTTGGGGTAGTTCCTTGAATTCTAGAAGATAACCCTGAGAGACTATTTCTAGTGCCCAGGGATCCTGGACATCTCTTGCCCAAGCCTGAGCAAGAGAGAGAGTCTGCCCCCTACTAGATCCAGTCCCCGGATCGGGGGCTACCCCTTCATGCTGTTTTGGTAGCAGCAGCAGGCTTTTTGGCCTGTTTACCCTTGTTCCAGCCTTGCATTGGTTTCCAAGCTGGTTTAGTCTGGGAAGCGTTACCCTCTTGTCTACAGGCTGCAGAGTTGGAAGCTGGTCCGTTCCTGAAATTGCGAATGGAACGAAAATTGGACTTATTCTTAAGCCTTGAAAGGCCTATCTTGTGGGAGGCATGGCCCTTTCCCCCGTGATGTCTGAAATAATTTCTTTCAATTCAGGCCGAAAAAGGGTCTTGCCTTTGAAAGGGATATTAAGCAATTTTGTCTTGGAAGATACATCCGCCGACCAAGACTTTAGCCAGAGCACTCTGCGCGCCACAATTGCAAACCCTGAATTTTTTGCCGCTAATCTCGCTAAACTGCAAAGCGGCGTCTAAAATAAAGGAATTAGCTAACTTAAGTGCGTGAATTCTGTCCATGACTTTACTCATCACCTCATACGGAGTCCTCCCTACTGAGCGACTTTTCCAGTTCCTCGAACCAAACCACGCCGCTGTGGTGACAGGAATAATGCACAAAATAGGTTGAAGGAGGTAACCTTGCTGTACAAAAATCTTTTTAAGCAAACCCTCCAATTTTTTATCCATAGGATCTTTGAAAGCACAATTGTCCTCAATGGGAATGGTCGTGTGTTTGGCTAGTGTAGAAACCGCCCCCTCGACCTTAGAGACTGTTTGCCATATGTCCTTCCTGGGGTCGACCATAGGGAACAATTTCTTAAATATAGGAGGAGGGACAAAAGGTATGCCTGGTTTCTCCACTCCTTATTCACTATGTCCGCCACCTGTTTAGGTATCGGTAAGGCATCAGGGTGCACCGGGGACCTCTAGGATCTTGTCCATCTTGCACAATTTTTCTGGGATGACCAGATTGTCACAATCATCCAGAGTAGATAGCACCTCCTTAAGTAATGCGCGGAGATGCTCTAATTTAAATTTAAATGTCACAACATCAGGTTCTGTCTGCTGAGAAATTCTTCCTGTATCAGAAATTTCTCCATCTGACAAACCCTCCCTCACTGCCACTTCAGACTGGTGTGAGGGTATGACAGAAAAAATTATCATCAGCGCCCTCCTGCTCTACAGTGTTTAAAACAGAGCAATCCCGCTTTCTCTGAAATGCTGCATTTTGGATAAAATATTAGCTATGGAGTTATCCATTACTGCCGTCAATTGTTGCATAGTAACAAGCATTGGCGCGCTAGAAGTACTAGGGGTCGCCTGCGCGGGCATAACTGGAATAGACACAGAAGGAGAGGATGTAGAACTATCTCTACTTCCTTCATCTGAGGAATCATCCTGGGCAACCTTACTATTTGTGACAGTACTGTCCTTACTGTGTTTGGACGCTATGGCACAATTATCACATATATTTGAAGGGGGAACCACATTGGCTTCCATACATACAGAACATGATCTATCTGAAGGTACAGACATGTTAAACAGGCTTAAACTGGTTAATAAAGCACAAAAACCGTTTTAAAACAAACCGTTACTGTCTCTTTAAATGTTAAACAGGGCACACTTTATTACTGAATATGTGAAAAACTATGAAGGAATTATCCAAATTTTCACCACAGTGTCTTAATGCATTCAAAAGTATTGCACCCCAATTTTCAAGCTTGTTAACCCTTAAAATGTGGAACACCGGAGCCGTTTGCAATTTTAAACCCCACTACAGTCCCAGCCACAGCCTTTATTGCGACTTCATCTATCCCAGGGGGGTAAACGATACCAATTCAAGCCTTCTAGGAACGTTTTCAGTGGATACCAGACCCTCACACATGCAGCTGCATGCACTGTACTCAAAAGTAACTGCGCAATAATGGCGCGAAAATGAGGCTCTGCCTACTATAGTGAAAGGCCCTTCCTGACTGGGAAGGTGTCTTAACTAGTGCCTGGCGATAAAAACGTTCCCCAAACAATAAAAGTGTGAAAATTACTTCAAACTTTAAAAAACAACTTAAATAAACAATCGATTTAGCCCTTAAGAGTGTCCACAAGTTAATAGCCCATAATAAGCCCTTTATTCTTTCTATAGTCTAAGAAAATGGCTTACCGATCCCCATGAGGGAAAATGACAGCCTTCCAGCATTACACAGTCTTGTTAGAAAAATGGCTAGTCATACCTTGAGCAGAAAAGTCTGCAAACTGTTCCCCCCAACTGAAGTTCTCTCAGCTCAACAGTCCTGCGTGGGAACAGCAATTGATTTTAGTTACTGCTGCTAAAATCATACTCCTCTTTTAAACAGAACTCTTCATCTCGTTCTGTTTCAGAGTAAATAGTACATACCAGCACTATTTTAAAATAACAAACTCTTGATAGAAGAATAAAAAACTACAACTAAACACCACATACTCTTCACCATCTCCGTGGAGATGCTACTTGTTCAGAGCGGCTAAGAGAATGACTGGGGGGGCGGAGCCTGGGAGAGGCTATATGGACAGCTTTTGCTGTGCTCTTTGCCATTTCCTGTTGGGGAAGAGAATATTCCCACAAGTTATGGATGACGTCGTGGACCGGATACACCAATGTTGGAGAAAACGTTTTTTAAACACAGTCACAACAACTGCCACAGTCTACTGTGATTGTTACCCTCCTCAAACATGACTTTGAAGCCTTTTGAGCCCTTCAGAGATATCCTGTATCATGCAGAGGGAAGCTGAATGTCTGTCAGTATTTTTAGCTGCACAGAAAAGCACTAAAATAGGCCCTTCCCACTCATATTGCAACAGTGGAAAGCTTCAGGAAACTGTTTCTAGGCAAAATACAAGCCAGCCATGTGGAAAAAACTAGGCCCCAATAAGTTTTATCACCAAACATATATAAAAAAAGGATTAAACATGCCAGCAAACGTTTTAAAATATACTTTTATAAGAGTATGTATCTCTATTAATAAGCCTGATACCAGTCGCTATCACTGCATTTAAGGCTTTACTTACATTAATCCGGTATCAGCAGCATTTTCTAGCAAATTCCATCCCTAGAAAAATATTAACTGCACATACCTTATTACAGGAAAACCTGCACGCTATTCCCCCTCTGAAGTTACCTCACTCCTCAGAATATGTGAGAACAGCCATGGATCTTAGTTACTTCTGCTAAGATCATAGAAAATGCAGGCAGATTCTTCTTCTAAATACTGCCTGAGATAAACAGCACACTCCGGTACCATTTAAAAATAACAATCTTTTGATTGAAGAAATAAACTTAGTATAAAACACCACACTCCTCTTACGACCTCCATCTTGGTTGAGGCTTGCAAGAGAATGACTGGGTATGACAGTTAGGGGAGGAGCTATATAGCAGCTCTGCTGTGGGTGATCCTCTTGCAACTTCCTGTTGGGAAGGAGAATATCCCATAAGTAATGGATGATCCGTGGACTGGATACACTTAACAAAAGAAATATTATTTATGTTACCACTAGTTTCCAAACTTTACCACCTCAATGGAAACTAGGCCTTAGTGGGCAACTGTGTATAGAGTGTGCATGAATATGACTGTCAGCAGGAAACTTAAAGGGACATTCTAGTCAAAATTAAACTTCCATGATTCAAATAGGGCATGCGATTTTAACCCCTTGAGTGCTAATGACGTCACAAATTGTCTCAGTCAGGTGCTAATGACGGCTCAGTGCCGTCACTAGCACTCTCCCACTTTGAGGGAGATCTGGGGGCTCATACCGGCTCCTACTCCGGCAATCGGGTCTGCATAGTGACAGGCATCGCGGGGGCTTCACGTTACGTGTGGTGACGTCACGCGCAATGACGTGATGACGTCACCGTGCAACTTTATTTAACATTAACAATGTTAAATATAGGAGCAGGGGGCATGCTGCTTAGAAGCCTGTATCTCAGGCATCTAAGCAGCTTCAGACCCACAAGACCCACCGTTGGAAAGGTAATCACCTAACCTTTCCAACAGTGTAAGTATTGGGGATCTGAAATAAAAAAAAGTAAAAAAAATATATATTTAAAAATATAAAATAAAAAAAAAAAACTTTAAAAAACCATAGCACCCAGGTGGGAAAGTGCTTAGCACTCAAAGGGTTAAACAACTTTCCAATTCACTTTTATCATTAAATTTGCTTTGTTCCCTTGGTGGTATTTTTGACAAGCTAAACCTACGTAGGCTCAAACTGATTTCTAAAACCGTTGAAAACCACCTCCTAGCTCAGAGTATTTTGAAAGATTTTCACAGTTAGACAGTACTAGTTCATGTGTGTCATATAGATAACATTGTGCTTACTCCTGTGGAGTTATTTAAGAGTCTGCACTGATTTGGCTAAACTGCATGTCTGTCAAAAGCACTGAGATAAGGGGGCAGTCTACAGAGGTTTAGATGCAAAGTAATCACAGAGGTAAACATATATTATTATAACAGTGTTGGTTATACAAAACTGGGTAATAAAGGGATTATCTATCTTTTTAATCAATACAAATTATGCTGTAAACTGTCCCTTTAAGAGGTTACAATTCCTCAAATGGGCATAAACCAACAAAACAAACAAACAAACAAATATAATCACTTAATGACCAAAAATATCCCAGATTTTTACTACAAAATAACCTTACTGCTCCCAACTACACTGTCATTTTTAACATTAATTATAAAGGTTGCTTTGTAGTTTTATGTAGCTTTAAATAAAATAAAATCTTCGGAAAGCACCATGAGTGACTAATAAACAAACTCCATGAGTTATACTAACCAATCTGTGCTGCCCCACCTCTCTCTGATAGGACTAGCCACGTCACATGATATAAAACACAGAACTTTGTACATATTCTCCATTACACTGAACAGGAGTAACCTGGGTTCTTCCCCCCCCCCACACACACACACATACACACATACACACATAAATCAAGCATAGCAAGTGGTAAGAGGCAAGTTGAGTGCAAGAGGTACATGCCACATACCTCAACTGTATAATACCATAAGGCACCTCAATTACATATTTTTCAATCATTTGAAAAGAAAAAAACTGGGTTCATATTGTAAGGGGAGTAACTAGAAATGCTTGTGCAATGATAAATGCAGACAACGTATGCTGTTGGCATTTGGCGATGTCGAGTGAACACGATTCGCTATAGCAAATCATGTCCGATCGACATTGAATAAATGTATCCCATTATGTCAGCAAAAATGTATGTTCAAATAGTACTTTACCTAAAATTTCCATTTTTTATTAAATAATAAATGTCACATGCTTGTCACATTTAAAGCGAGCAAACATTTTTAGACAGTACAATACTTTTTTGTTCTTTTCTTATAGTTCCTGTTTAAAATATGCCTCATTTGTCTAAGGGTTTTTTAATATCTTGGAAATTCCATGCCTATATATAAACAAAGGTTATGCTTACCTGATAAATTAATTTTCTTTCATGATGGCGAGAGTCCACAAGCCTGTAGAACTGGACTTTGATCCCACATATGATGGCTTGTGGACTCTCACCATCCTATGAAAGAAAAACATAATTTATGCTTACCTGATAAATTCCTTTCTCCTGTAGTGTAGTCAGTCCACGGGTCATCCATTACTTATGGAATATATCTCTTCCTAACAGGAAACTGCAAGAGAATTACCCAGCAGAGCTGCTATATAGCTCCTCCCCTCACATATCATACTCAGTCATTCGACCAAAGCAGACGAGAAAGGAGGAACCATAGGGTACAATGGTGACTGGAGTTTAATTAAAATTTAGACCTGCCGTAAAAAACAGGGCGGGCCGTGGACTGACTACACTACAGGAGAAAGGAATTTATCAGGTAAGCATAAATTATGTTTTATCCTGTTAAGTGTAGTCAGTCCACGGGTCATCCATTACTTATGGAATACCAATACCAAAGCTAAAGTACACGGATGAAGGGAGGGACAAGGCAGGAACATTAAACAGAAGGAACCACTGCCTGAAGTACCTTTCTCCCAAAAATAGCCTCCGACGAAGCAAAAGTGTCAAATTTGTAAAATTTTGAAAAAGTGTGAAGCGAAGACCAAGTCGCAGCCTTGCAAATCTGTTCAACAGAGGCCTCATTTTTAAAGGCCCAGGTGGAAGCCACAGCTCTAGTAGAATGAGCTGTAATCCTTTCAGGAGGCTGCTGTCCAGCAGTCTCATAGGCTAAGCGTATTATGCTACGAAGCCAAAAAGAGAGAGAGGTAGCCGAAGCCTTTTGACCTCTCCTCTGTCCAGAGTAAACGACAAACAGGGAAGAAGTTTGACGAAAATCCTTAGTTGCCTGCAAATAGAATTTCAGGGCACGGACTACGTCCAGATTATGCAAAAGTCGTTCCTTCTTTGAAGAAGGGTTAGGACACAGAGATGGAACAACAATCTCTTGATTGATATTCCTGTTAGTAACTACCTTAGGTAAGAACCCAGGTTTAGTACGCAGGACTACCTTGTCTGAATGAAAAATCAGATAAGGAGAATCACAATGTAAGGCAGATAACTCAGAGACTCTTCGAGCCGAGGAAATAGCCATCAAAAACAGAACTTTCCAAGATAACAGCTTGATATCAATGGAATGAAGGGGTTCAAATGGAACGCCTTGAAGAACATTAAGAACTAAGTTTAAGCTCCACAGATCTCTCACAGCTTCCTTTTTAGTTAGGCTGCAAGAGAATGACTGAGTATGATATGTGAGGGGAGGAGCTATATAGCAGCTCTGCTGGGTAATTCTCTTGCAGTTTCCTGTTAGGAAGAGATATATTCCATAAGTAATGGATGACCCGTGGACTGACTACACTTAACAGGAGAAATAGTACCCTACTCTTGAGAATCATTGAATCTACTGTTTGGCAGTCAACTATGTTGAAAACAAAATAATTTACTTTATAAATATATTTTACAAGCTATTGTGATATGATTCAATGTCATGATTGGGAATGTAAAACAACTACAGAGACATTTCAACCGTACAATGTAATCTTTATGAATTTACAATGAGGTCAGTACTTTATAAAATATTAATTGCAAACTATATAACCCTACAGAAAGCAAAGATAAGTTTTTGAGTCTGTCAATAATGTCCCAGTTCATAAATATTTGAGCCAACGCAGATGTTAAAGTAGAAATAGCACTCTTTAATACAGGCTTGCTGCCACCAGTACTGTACAACAGCAACAAATGCTATCTTGGGATATCTTCAACTGCTACAACAAACTACTGTCTATATTTCTGGGAGTTTTTTTTTTACATCAATGGTTCCAAAAAAACAGTGACTACATCTGCCACACATTTAACTATGTATCATAAATTTAAATACAGTTGTCTTTCAACTAAGAAACATTTAAGCATTTTCCCGTTTCATTCAGTGAAAAGAAAAAAAAAAAACTATTGAAGGTGAATTATTATTTTTATATTTTATGATGTGTTTAATGTTGTAAATGGAAAAGAGATTTGTAGGCTGTTTTCCCTATTATGTTTTAAAATGGTACTAAATAGCACACTGATCACTCACTAGATACTGGTAGATACAACAGAATCAATACAGCAGCAGATGTTTTAACCCAGAAAGAGAATTATATTTTTAATTTCTTTCTTTTTCTACCTCAGATGTTTGTAGATTTTATACATACATAGTGATGGAATCAGCTTACCTATGCATTAGCCACTGTTTTTTTTTTATTTGTATTTATTTATTTATTTTAAATGTGCTATTATGTAAAAAAAATATATGATTGCTTAGATGACTTTGTCCCAGACAAATTTATAATTTTGCATTTGATAATCTGGGTACACTTAGGATATCTAAATGCAAGTGCTAGACATCACTATATAACAATTCTAAGAGATTATAAAAGCAATTTTAAAACTATTACCATGGGGGTTTTTTTTAGGAAAGAACTATGAAAATGGAGAATAAAAGGTCTTCAATTATAGATTAAACTGAAAATTAATATTTTTTAAAAAATATATTTTTTATATGCAATGGATTAAGCATAACAGATGACAGACTATAATGGACTACAAAGCATCAAATTAATGCTGAGGCTTTTGTATAATTGTTTCATAATGATGGAGTAATATTTTCTTTTAACAGTGATTTTTTCCCCCCAAATCTTCATGAGCAAATGGATAGTAACTTCGAAAATGGTAAAGACTCCACCAACATTTTTTTTATAGATAATATATAGAATTATTAATGCAGTTTGGCAATACTAAATTCTTAGTATTTTCTTATATATATATATATATACAGGTGCAAACCCATTTATCCAAACTGCTTGGTACTGGAAAAGGTTTGGATTTCGGAATATTTGCATCTGTAAAATGGGATAGGTTGGAGAGGGGATGAAACGAAGTGTAACCAACAATATCATCACTTAGGCAATATTTAAGTCATTTTAATACTTTTGTATACATAGTACCATCAGAAAAATAAACAAAATGTATTTTCAGAAAGGTAAAAGTTGTTGTTTTAAATAAATACAGACTAGCATTTGCATTGTAGAAAATAAAAGCCAAACCAAAAGATGCAGGAAGAGAAGACTGCGATTTACTGGTGGGGAAAAATGGTAAAAAAATTTTTTTTACAAATATTAATGAAATCATCTGGATTTTGGAATTCCAGATTTTTACATTTGTATCTGTATTTCAAGATTAAGCAATGGAGCACACAGTACTCAGTTTGAAGCAGATACAATTCAGTATGTATTTTTTATTTTATTTGGGGGGGCCTATCACAATCTATCATTCGATAATTTGATAATTATCTGAGTGTTAACAGCTGCAATTGAGCTCTTTTTGATGTCAACACGATCATAATCAAATATTTTCATTGTTTCTCAAAAGCACTTTTTACATTATCGGTTTTGAGAAAAAACGTGCCAATCCTGTTTGTTCTGATCTCAATACAAATTATAGATAATTATTGACACATTTTTAAGGCCAGATTTTAGAGCATAATATCGCTAATATTTTTGCGGTCCACTTGTAATCTGGACTATAGTCTTCTAGAGACAAATGGTCTTAAATACAGATGAGTTGCTTGAGTCCTATGACTGTTTAACGGGATATGAAACCCCAAAATTGTATTGATAGAGCATACAATTTTAAAAACATTTCTAATTTACTTCTATTATCAAATTTGATAATTCGTTCCCATGATATTCTGTGTTGAAGAGATACCTAGGTAGGTATTTGGAGTACTCAAGGCAGGAAATAGTGCTGCTATCTAGTGCTCTTGCAAATGGATAACATTCTTGCAAAACTGCTGCCATATAGTGATCCAGAAATGGGCTGGTTCCTAAGTATGCGTCCATGCTTTTCACCAAAAGATACCAAGAGAACAAAGAAAACTTAATAGAAGTAAATTAGAAAGTTGTTTTTTTTTAAAATTGTATGCTGTATCTAAATCATGTCCACTTACACTTACAGCAGCATTCCTCCAGTATTAACTGATACAGAGCCATACTAGAAAGTTAAAAATATGCATCTTTAAAGAAGCAAAAATGGGCAAAATAAAGTAATTAAAAACAAGATATATGATATTTTTGTTTATTATATATAATTCACATAGATGTAAAAAATGTCTTTATGTAACTTGTATAGCTTTAAATTTCCCAACTTACCAGTTTGCAGCAGAGAGGCCAAAACCACCAAAGCAATCCAATGGCTATGAGGATAAGGATGACCAAAATTGCAATGACTGCTGCTAAGCCATTGGTCTGAAAGAAAGAAAAAGAAGCCCGCCAAGCTGATATTATCA
Organism: Bombina bombina; assembly: GCF_027579735.1. NCBI lineage: Eukaryota > Metazoa > Chordata > Amphibia > Anura > Bombinatoridae > Bombina > Bombina bombina. The sequence goes on from NC_069500.1 coordinate 868,466,822, forward strand.
AATCAAGTAAATCTGTGCTGCAGTTTTTGTGTCTCTTTCTTTAGAGAACAGTGTACAGCACAAAAAAAGTTTGCTAGCTGGGTGGCATTACGAAGTAACCGCGTGGGGGCAATGTAATACTTTGTAATATTTTTAATATGAGATCCTTTTAGCCAATGCCGACTTACATTTTAGCTGGGTGGTAAGTAAAATCAGTTGAATAGTGCAACCATTAAAAAGGGGAGAATACTGGAGAATTAAGTGAGACTTTATGAAAGGCCTGTCGGACATGATACGACATTGCGGATCATGTCCGACAGACCTCGCTGAATGCGGAAAGCAATACGCTCTCTTGTGAACTGCTGGTGCAATGCCGCACTCTGCAGATTCACGTCCAATCGGCCGCTAGCAAGGGGGTGTCAATCAACCCGATCGTATTCGATCGGGTTGAATTGCTGCGATCTCTGTCCGCATCTTCAGAGCAGGCGGAGAGATTATAGAGCAGCAGTCTTTAGACCGCTGCTTCATAACTGGTGTTTCTGGCGAGCCTGAAGGCTCGCCAGAAACACTGGCCCTCAAGCTCCATATGGAGCTTGATAAATGGGCCCCTTAAAATAAAGGTAAACTTTCACGAATGAGTGCCCGGTTTTTAAAAATAATATTAAAAAACATAATTTATGCTTACCTGATAAATTTATTTCTCTTGTAGTGTATCCAGTCCACGGATCATCCATTACTTATGGGATATTCTCCTTCCCAACAGGAAGTTGCAAGAGTTCACCCACAGCAGAGCTGCTATATAGCTCCTCCCCTAACTGCCATATCCAGTCATTCGACCGAAAACAAGACGAGAAAGGAAAAACCATAGGGTGCAGTGGTGACTGTAGTTTAAATGAAAAACAGAATTTATGTTTACCTGATAAATTACTTTCTCCAACGGTGTGTCCGGTCCACGGCGTCATCCTTACTTGTGGGATATTCTCTTCCCCAACAGGAAATGGCAAAGAGCCCAGCAAAGCTGGTCACATGATCCCTCCTAGGCTCCGCCTACCCCAGTCATTCGACCGACGTTAAGGAGGAATATTTGCATAGGAGAAACCATATGGTACCCGTGGTGACTGTAGTTAAAGAAAATAAATTATCAGACCTGATTAAAAAAACCAGGGCGGGCCGTGGACCGGACACACCGTTGGAGAAAGTAATTTATCAGGTAAACATAAATTCTGTTTTCTCCAACATAGGTGTGTCCGGTCCACGGCGTCATCCTTACTTGTGGGAACCAATACCAAAGCTTTAGGACACGGATGAAGGGAGGGAGCAAATCAGGTCACCTAAATGGAAGGCACCACGGCTTGCAAAACCTTTCTCCCAAAAATAGCCTCAGAAGAAGCAAAAGTATCAAACTTGTAAAATTTGGTAAAAGTGTGCAGTGAAGACCAAGTCGCTGCCCTACATATCTGATCAACAGAAGCCTCGTTCTTGAAGGCCCATGTGGAAGCCACAGCCCTAGTGGAATGAGCTGTGATTCTTTCGGGAGGCTGCCGTCCGGCAGTCTCGTAAGCCAATCTGATGATGCTTTTAATCCAAAAAGAGAGAGAGGTAGAAGTTGCTTTTTGACCTCTCCTTTTACCGGAATAAACAACAAACAAGGAAGATGTTTGTCTAAAATCCTTTGTAGCATCTAAATAGAATTTTAGAGCGCGAACAACATCCAAATTGTGCAACAAACGTTCCTTCTTTGAAACTGGTTTCGGACACAGAGAAGGTACGATAATCTCCTGGTTAATGTTTTTGTTAGAAACAACTTTTGGAAGAAAACCAGGTTTAGTACGTAAAACCACCTTATCTGCATGGAACACCAGATAAGGAGGATAACACTGTAGAGCAGATAATTCTGAAACTCTTCTAGCAGAAGAAATTGCAACTAAAAACAAAACTTTCCAAGATAATAACTTAATATCAACGGAATGTAAGGGTTCAAACGGAACCCCCTGAAGAACTGAAAGAACTAAATTGAGACTCCAAGGAGGAGTCAAAGGTTTGTAAACAGGCTTAATTCTAACCAGAGCCTGAACAAAGGCTTGAACATCTGGCACAGCTGCCAGCTTTTTGTGAAGTAACACAGACAAGGCAGAAATCTGTCCCTTCAGGGAACTTGCAGAAAATCCTTTTTCCAATCCTTCTTGAAGGAAGGATAGAATCTTAGGAATCTTAACCTTGTCCCAAGGGAATCCTTTAGATTCACACCAACAGATATATTTTTTCCAAATTTTGTGGTAAATCTTTCTAGTTACAGGCTTTCTGGCCTGAACAAGAGTATCGATAACAGAATCTGAGAACCCTCGCTTCGATAAGATCAAGCGTTCAATCTCCAAGCAGTCAGCTGGAGTGAAACCAGGTTCGGATGTTCGAACGGACCCTGAACAAGAAGGTCTCGTCTCAAAGGTAGCTTCCAAGGTGGAGCCGATGACATATTCACCAGATCTGCATACCAAGTCCTGCGTGGCCACGCAGGAGCTATCAAGATCACCGACGCCCTCTCCTGATTGATCCTGGCTACCAGCTTGGGGATGAGAGGAAACGGCGGGAACACATAAGCTAGTTTGAAGGTCCAAGGTGCTACTAGTGCATCCACTAGAGCCGCCTTGGGATCCCTGGATCTGGACCCGTAGCAAGGAACTTTGAAGTTCTGACGAGAGGCCATCAGATCCATGTCTGGAATGCCCCACAGCTGAGTGACTTGGGCAAAGATTTCCGGATGGAGTTCCCACTCCCCCGGATGCAATGTCTGACGACTCAGAAAATCCGCTTCCCAATTTTCCACTCCTGGGATGTGGATAGCAGACAGGTGGCAGGAGTGAGACTCCGCCCATAGAATGATTTTGGTCACTTCTTCCATCGCTAGGGAACTCCTTGTTCCCCCCTGATGGTTGATGTACGCAACAGTTGTCATGTTGTCTGATTGAAACCGTATGAACTTGGCCCTCGCAAGCTGAGGCCAAGCCTTGAGAGCATTGAATATCGCTCTCAGTTCCAGAATATTTATCGGTAGAAGAGATTCTTCCCGAGACCAAAGACCCTGAGCTTTCAGGGATCCCCAGACCGCGCCCCAGCCCATCAGACTGGCATCGGTCGTGACAATGACCCACTCTGGTCTGCGGAATGTCATCCCTTGTGACAGGTTGTCCAGGGACAGCCACCAACGGAGTGAGTCTCTGGTCCTCTGATTTACTTGTATCTTCGGAGACAAGTCTGTATAATCCCCATTCCACTGACTGAGCATGCACAGTTGTAATGGTCTTAGATGAATGCGCGCAAAAGGAACTATGTCCATTGCCGCTACCATCAACCCGATCACTTCCATGCACTGAGCTATGGAAGGAAGAGGAACGGAATGAAGTATCCGACAAGAGTCTAGAAGTTTTGTTTTTCTGGCCTCTGTCAGAAATATCCTCATTTCTAAGGAGTCTATTATTGTTCCCAAGAAGGGAACCCTTGTTGACGGAGATAGAGAACTCTTTTCCACGTTCACTTTCCATCCGTGAGATCTGAGAAAGGCCAGGACAATGTCCGTGTGAGCCTTTGCTTGAGGAAGGGACGACGCTTGAATCAGAATGTCGTCCAAGTAAGGTACTACAGCAATGCCCCTTGGTCTTAGCACAGCTAGAAGGGACCCTAGTACCTTTGTGAAAATCCTTGGAGCAGTGGCTAATCCGAAAGGAAGCGCCACGAACTGGTAATGCTTGTCCAGGAATGCGAACCTTAGGAACCGATGATGTTCCTTGTGGATAGGAATATGTAGATACGCATCCTTTAAATCCACCGTGGTCATGAATTGACCTTCCTGGATGGAAGGAAGAATAGTTCGAATGGTTTCCATCTTGAACGATGGAACCTTGAGAAACTTGTTTAAGATCTTGAGATCTAAGATTGGTCTGAACGTTCCCTCTTTTTTGGGAACTATGAACAGATTGGAGTAGAACCCCATCCCTTGTTCTCTTAATGGAACAGGATGAATCACTCCCATTTTTAACAGGTCTTCTACACAATGTAAGAATGCCTGTCTTTTTATGTGGTCTGAAGACAACTGAGACCTGTGGAACCTCCCCCTTGGGGGAAGCCCCTTGAATTCCAGAAGATAACCTTGGGAGACTATTTCTAGCGCCCAAGGATCCAGAACATCTCTTGCCCAAGCCTGAGCGAAGAGAGAGAGTCTGCCCCCCACCAGATCCGGTCCCGGATCGGGGGCCAACATTTCATGCTGTCTTGGTAGCAGTGGCAGGTTTCTTGGCCTGCTTTCCCTTGTTCCAGCCTTGCATTGGTCTCCAAGCTGGCTTGGCTTGAGAAGTATTACCCTCTTGCTTAGAGGACGTAGCACTTTGGGCTGGTCCGTTTCTACGAAAGGGACGAAAATTAGGTTTATTTTTTGCCTTGAAAGGCCGATCCTGAGGAAGGGCGTGGCCCTTACCCCCAGTGATATCAGAGATAATCTCTTTCAAGTCAGGGCCAAACAGCGTTTTCCCCTTGAAAGGAATGTTAAGTAGCTTGTTCTTGGAAGACGCATCAGCCGACCAAGATTTCAACCAAAGCGCTCTGCGCGCCACAATAGCAAACCCAGAATTCTTAGCCGCTAACCTAGCCAATTGCAAAGTGGCGTCTAGGGTAAAAGAATTAGCCAATTTGAGAGCATTGATTCTGTCCATAATCTCCTCATAAGGAGGAGAATCACTATCGACCGCCTTTATCAGCTCATCGAACCAGAAACATGCGGCTGTAGCGACAGGGACAATGCATGAAATTGGTTGTAGAAGGTAACCCTGCTGAACAAACATCTTTTTAAGCAAACCTTCTAATTTTTTATCCATAAGATCTTTGAAAGCACAACTATCCTCTATGGGTATAGTGGTGCGTTTGTTTAAAGTGGAAACCGCTCCCTCGACCTTGGGGACTGTCTGCCATAAGTCCTTTCTGGGGTCAACCATAGGAAACAATTTTTTAAATATGGGGGGAGGGACGAAAGGAATACCGGGCCTTTCCCATTCTTTATTAACAATGTCCGCCACCCGCTTGGGTATAGGAAAAGCTTCTGGGAGCCCCGGCACCTCTAGGAACTTGTCCATTTTACATAGTTTCTCTGGGATGACCAACTTGTCACAATCATCCAGAGTGGATAATACCTCCTTAAGCAGAATGCGGAGATGTTCCAACTTAAATTTAAATGTAATCACATCAGGTTCAGCTTGTTGAGAAATGTTCCCTGAATCAGTAATTTCTCCCTCAGACAAAACCTCCCTGGCCCCATCAGACTGGGTTAGGGGCCCTTCAGAAACATTATTATCAGCGTCGTCATGCTCTTCAGTATCTAAAACAGAGCAGTCGCGCTTACGCTGATAAGTGTTCATTTTGGCTAAAATGTTTTTGACAGAATTATCCATTACAGCCGTTAATTGTTGCATAGTAAGGAGTATTGGCGCGCTAGATGTACTAGGGGCCTCCTGAGTGGGCAAGACTCGTGTAGACGAAGGAGGGAATGATGCAGTACCATGCTTACTCCCCTCACTTGAGGAATCATCTTGGGCATCATTGTCATTGTCACATAAATCACATTTATTTAAATGAATAGGAATTCTGGCTTCCGCACATTCAGAACACAGTCTATCTGGTAGTTCAGACATGTTAAACAGGCATAAACTTGATAACAAAGTACAAAAAAACGTTTTAAAATAAAACCGTTACTGTCACTTTAAATTTTAAACTGAACACACTTTATTACTGCAATTGCGAAAAAACATGAAGGAATTGTTCAAAATTCACCAAATTTTCACCACAGTGTCTTAAAGCCTTAAAAGTATTGCACACCAAATTTGGAAGCTTTAACCCTTAAAATAACGGAACCGGAGCCGTTTTGAACTTTAACCCCTTTACAGTCCCTGGTATCTGCTTTGCTGAGACCCAACCAAGCCCAAAGGGGAATACGATACCAAATGACGCCTTCAGAAAGTCTTTTCTAAGTATCAGAGCTCCTCTCACATGCGACTGCATGCCATGCCTCTCAAAAACAAGTGCGCAACACCGGCGCGAAAATGAGGCTCTGCCTATGCTTTGGGAAAGCCCCTAAAGAATAAGGTGTCTAAAACAGTGCCTGCCGATATTATTATATCAAAATACCCAAATAAAATGATTCCTCAAGGCTAAATATGTGTTAATAATGAATCGATTTAGCCCAGAAAAAGTCTACAGTCTTAATAAGCCCTTGTGAAGCCCTTATTTACGATCGTAATAAACATGGCTTACCGGATCCCATAGGGAAAATGACAGCTTCCAGCATTACATCGTCTTGTTAGAATGTGTCATACCTCAAGCAGCAAGAGACTGCTCACTGTTCCCCCAACTGAAGTTAATTGCTCTCAACAGTCCTGTGTGGAACAGCCATGGATTTTAGTGACGGTTGCTAAAATCATTTTCCTCATACAAACAGAAATCTTCATCTCTTTTCTGTTTCTGAGTAAATAGTACATACCAGCACTATTTCAAAATAACAAACTCTTGATTGAATAATAAAAACTACAGTTAAACACTAAAAAACTCTAAGCCATCTCCGTGGAGATGTTGCCTGTACAACGGCAAAGAGAATGACTGGGGTAGGCGGAGCCTAGGAGGGATCATGTGACCAGCTTTGCTGGGCTCTTTGCCATTTCCTGTTGGGGAAGAGAATATCCCACAAGTAAGGATGACGCCGTGGACCGGACACACCTATGTTGGAGAAAAATTACCTGCCTTAAAATGACAGGGCGGGCCGTGGACTGGATACACTACAAGAGAAATAAATTTATCAGGTAAGCATAAATTATGTTTTCTCTTGTTAAGTGTTTCCAGTCCACGGATCATCCATTACTTATGGGATACCAATACCAAAGCTAAAGTACACGTATGAAGGGAGGGACAAGGCAGGTACTTAAACGGAAGGTACCACTGCCTGAAAAAAAAAATCCTTTCTCCCAAAACTAGCCTCCGAAGAAGCAAGGTATGAAGCGCAGACCAAGACACCGTCTTGTAAATCTGTTCAACAGAAGCCTCATTTCAAAAAGGCCCAAGTGAAAGCCACAGCTCTAGTAGAATGAGCTGTAATCCCTTCAGGAGGCTGCTATCCAGCAGACTCATAAGCTAAACGAATTATGCTTTTAACCAAAAAGAAAGAGAGGTTGCTGAAGTCTTTTGACCTCTCCTCTGTCCAGAGTAGACAACAAACAAGTAAATGTTTGATGAAAATCTGAAGTAGCTTGTAAGTAAAACTTTAAAGCACGAACCACGTCCAAATTGTGAAATAGACGTTCCATCTTCAAAGAAGGATTAGGATACAAGAATGGAACAACACTCTCTTGAGTGATATTCTTGTTAGATACCACCTTAGGTAAAAAACCCAGTTTTGATACGCAGGACTACCTTATCCGTACGGAGGACTAGATAAGGAGAATCACATTGTAAAGCAGATAACTCGGAGACTCTACGAGCCGAGGAAATATCTACCAAAAAGGAACTTTCCAAGATAAAAAGTTTGATATCTATAGAAAGAAGAGGTTCAAACGGAACTCCTTGAAGAACCTTAATAATCAGGTTTAAGCTCCATGGCTGAGTAACAGGTTTAGACACAGGCTTGGTTCTAACCAAAGCCTGACAAAATGCCTGAACGTCTGGAGTATCTGCCAGACGCTTGTGCAAAAGAATAGACAGAGTAGGAATCTGTCCTTTTAAGGAACTAGCTGACAACCCTTTTCTCAAAATCATCTTGGAGAAAAGATAGTATCCTGGGAATCCTGACTTTTCTCCATGAGTAACCCTTGGATTCATATGACTAAGATATTTATGCTATATCTATGTTAAATTTTCCTAGTGACAGGCTTTCATGCCTGTATTAAGGTATCAATGACTTACTCGGAGAAGCCATGCTTTGATAACATCAAGAGTTCAGTCTCCAGGCAGTCCATCTCAGAGAAGTTTAATTTAGATGGTTGAAAGGACCCTGAGACAGAGAGTCCTGTCTCAGAAGCAGAGACCATGATGGAAAAAATGACATGTCCACCAAATCTGCATACCAGGTCCTGCGTGGCCACGCAGGCGCTGTTAAAAACACCAAAGCACTCTTCTGCTTGATCTTGTACAAAGACCTCCGGAGGGAATTCCGACTTCCCCAGGAGAAAAGTCTGACGACTTAGAAAATCCACCTCCCAGTGAATTATTTTAAGACTTCTAACCTCGCTAGGGAACTTCTGTTCCCCCTTGATGGTTGATGTAAGCCACAGTCGTGATATTGTCCGACTGAATCTGATGTACCTCAGAGTTGCTAACTGAGGCCAAGCCTGAAGAGCATGGAATATCGCTCCCAGTTCCAGAATATTTATTAGAAGGAGGGTCTCCTCCTGAGTCCACTATCCCTGAGTCTTCAAGGAGTCCCAGACGGTATCCCAACCTAAAAGGCTGGCATCTGTTGTAACAACTGTCCCATCTGACCTGCGGAAGGTCATACCCTTGGACAGATGGACCCAAGATAGCCACCAGAGAATAGAATCTCTGGCCTCTTGGTCCAGATTTAACAGGGGGACAAATCTGTGTAATCCCTGTTCCATTGACTGAGCATGCATAGTTGCAGCGGTCTGAAATGTAGGCGTGCAAACGGTACTATGACCCTTGCCGCTACCATTAGGCCGATTACATTCATGTACCAAGCTACCGAAGGGCGCGGATGGAATGAAGAACACGGCAGAAATTTAGAAACTTTGACAACCTGGACTCCGTCAGGTAAATTTTCATTTCTACAAAATCTATCAGAGTCCCTAGGAAGGAAACCCTTGAGATTGGGGATAGAGAACTCTTTCCTTGTTCACTTTCCACCCATGCGATCTCAGAAATGCCAGTACTACGTCCGTATGAGACTTGGCAATTTGGATGTTTGACGCCTGTATCAGGATTTTTGTCTAAATAAGGGGCCACTTCTATGCCCCGCGGCCTAAGGACCGCCAAAGCGACCCCAGAACCTCCATAAAGATTCTTGGGGCTGTAGTTAACCCAAAGGAAAGGGCTACAAAACTGGTAATGCCTGTCTAGAAAGGCAAACCTGAAAAACGATGGTGATCTATATGCATCGTAATGTGAGGATAAGCATCCTTCAAATCCATTGTAGTCCACTATTGACTCTCCTGGATCATAGGTAAGATGGTACGAATAGTTTCCATCTTAAATGATGGAATTCTGAGGAATTTGTTTAAGATCTTTAGATCCAAAATAGGTCTGAAGGTTCCCTCTCCTTGGGAACCACAAACAGATTTTAGTAAAAACTCTGACCCTGTTCCTCTCTTGGAACTGGATGGGTCTCGTACACAGTGTAAGAATGTCTCTTTCTTTATCTGGTTTGCAGATAATTGTGAAAGGTGAAATCTCCCCTTTTTTGGGGGAAGCTTTGAAATCCAGAAGATATATCTGGGATATAATTTCCAATGCCCAGGGATCCTGGGCATCTCTTGCCCACGCCTGGGGAAGAATGAAAGTCTGCCCCCTACAGGATCCGTTACCGGATAGGGGGCCGTTCCTTCATGCTGTCTTAGAGGCAGCAGCAGGCTCCTTGGCCTGCTTATCTTTGTTCCAGCTCCGGTTGTCTCCAGACCGTTATGGACTGAGCAAGTTCCCTCTTGATTTGCCTTAGAGGAAGTTGATGCCACACCTGCCTTGAAGTTTCGAAAAGGCACGAACATTAGACTTTTTTGGCCCTTGATTTGGACCTGTCCTGAGGAAGGGCATAACCTTTTCCTCCAGTGATATTAACAATGATCTCCTTCAAAGCAGGCCCTAATAGGGTCTGCCCCTTGAAGGGAAGTTAAGTAGCTTATCTATTAAAGTCACGACAGCTGACCATGATATAAGCCATAGCGCTCTGCGCGCCAGTATAGTAAAAACAGAATTCTTAGCCGTTAGTTTAGTCAAATGAACAAAGGCATCAGAAACAAAGGAATTGGCTAGCTTAAATGCTCTAAGCTTGACAAGTATATTCATCCAATGGAGTCGCTACCTGTAAAGCCTCATCCAGAGACTCCAACCAGAACGCCGCAGCAGCAGTGACAGGAGCAATGCATGCAAGGGCTGCAGGATAAAACCTTGTTGAATAAACATTTTCCTAAGGTAACCCTCTAATTTTTTATCCATTGGATCTAAAAAAGCACAACTGTCCTCGACAGGGATAGTGGTACGCTTAGCTAGAGTAGAAACTCTTCTCTCCACCTTAGGGACTGTCTGCCATGAGTCCCGTGTGGTGGCATCTGTTAGAAACATTTTTCTAAAAATAGGAGGGGAAGAGAACGGCACACCTGGTCTATCCCATTCCTTATTAATAATTTCTGTAAACCTCTTTAGGTATTGGAAAAACATCAGTACACACCGGCACTGCATAGTATTTATTCAGTCTACACAATTTCTCTGGCACTGTGATTGTAACACAGTCATTCAGAGCCGCTAAAACCTCCCTGAGCAGCAAGTGGAGGATCTCAAGCATAAATTTTAAATGTAGAAATATCGGAATCAGGTTAAATCATCTTCCCTGAGTATAAAATATCACCCACAGACTGAAGCTCCCCTCAGCTTCTGCATATTGTGAGGCAGTATCAGACATGGTTCTTGACGCATCTGTATGCTCTGTATCTACCCCCAGAGCTATTTTGCTTTCCTTTAATTTCAGGTAGTCGGACTAATACCGCTGCCAGAGTATTATTCATAACTTTCGCCATGTCTTGTAAAATAAACGCTATGAGCGCCCTTGCTTGGCGCCATTTGAGCGTGAGTCCCTGAAGCGGGAGTCGAAGAGTCTGTCAAGTGGGGAGAGTTAGTCGGCATAACTTCCCCCTTGACAGAATCCTCTGGTAAAATAAACGCTATGGGCGCCCTTGATGTACTTAGCGCCATTTGAGCGTGAGTCCCTGAAGCGGGAGTCAAAGGGTCTGACACGTGGGGAGAGTTAGTCGGCATAACTTCCCCCTCGACAGAATCCTCTGGTGATAATGTTTTTAAAGACAAAAAATTATCTTTATTGTTTAACATGAAATCAGTACATCTGGTACACATTCTAAGATGGGGTTCCACCATGGCTTTTAAACATAATGAACAAGGAGCTTCCTCTATGTCAGACATGTTTGTACAGACTAGTAATGAGACTAGTAAACTTGGAAAACACTTTAAATCAAGGTAACAAGCAAATATAAAAAAACGTTACTGTGCCTTTAAGAGAAACAAATTTTGTCAAAATTTGAAAAACAGTGAAAAAAGGCAGTAAATCAAACAAATTTTTTACAGTTTATGTAATAAGTTAACAGAGCATTGCACCCACTTGCAAATGGATGATTAACCCCTTAATGCAAAAAACGGATCAAAAAAACGACATAGACGTTTTTTAACAGACACAACAAAACTGCCACTGCTATGCTTTGGATTACCTTCCCTATAAACGATTTTGGAAGCCTTTTTAGCCCTTTAGAGATGTCCTGTAGTATTCATGGGACTGCTGAGGGAAGCTGGATGATTCATTTTGTAATTTTAACTGCGCAAAAAAGCGCTAAAATAGTCTCCTCCCACTCATATTACAACAGTGGAAGCCTCAGGAAAACTGTTTCTAAGCAAAATTTAAGCCAGCCATGTGGAAAAAACTAGGCCCCAATAAGTTTTATCACCAAACATATATAAAAAACGATTAAACATGCCAGAAAACGTTTTAAATTACACTTTTATAAGAGTATGTATCTCTATTAATAAGCCTGATACCAGTCGCTATCACTGCATTTAAGGCTTTACTTACATTACTCCGGTATCAGCAGCATTTTCTAGCAAATTCCATCCCTAGAAAAATATTAACTGCACATACCTTATTGCAGGAAAACCTGCACGCCATTCCCCCTCTGAAGTCACCTCACCCCTCAGAAATGTGAGAACAGCAATGGATCTTAGTTACTCCTGCTAAGATCATAGAAAACGCAGGCAGATTCTTCTTCTAAATACTGCCTGAGATAAACAGTACCATTTAAAAATAAAAAAACTTTTGATTGAAGAAATAAAACTAAGTATAAAACACCACACTCCAATTACGACCTCCATGTATGTTGAGAGTTGTAAGAGAATGACTGGATATGGCAGTTAGGGGAGGAGCTATATAGCAGCTCTGCTGTGGGTGAACTCTTGCAACTTCCTGTTGGGAAGGAGAATATCCCATAAGTAATGGATGATCCGTGGACTGGATACACTTAACAAGAGAAATAGGGGCACTTTCATTCATGAAAGTTTACATATCAGCGTTTTCGTTAAAATACTTACCTTTTCTTATTGCAAGCTAGAGCAGCGATTCCCCCACAGGCAGGGCGTCTCTTCTTGTGTCAGCAATGACGAATCTGGCTTCCTCCAATCACGGCTTCCAACCCAGAGCAAACATTGCCTCGGGCCACGCTATGATTGGAGGAAGCCGGATTCGTGATTGCTGACGTATGAAGAGACAAGTGGCTATAAGAAGCACTTAACAGGCTTTTTAATAAGGAAAGACACCAATCAGCAAGCGCTACCCAGGGTGCTGAACCAAAAATAGGCTGGCTCATAAGTTTACGTTCCTGCTTTTTCAAATAAAGATACCAAGATAAGGAAGAAAAATTAATAATAGGAGTAAATTAGAAAGTTGCTTAAAATTGCATGCTCTGTCTGAATCATGAAAGAAATTAGCCATATAAACAGACTAAATAATTCTAAACAAAAAGTAATTGAAAAATGTAATGCAATACATTTCTGAATCACAGTTAAAATATAATATTTTCAGATACCTTTCAAATGAGATTGTATCTTACCCTAAAAGAAAACACAATCCTATCACTCTAATAACTTGCAGAATTATAGATTGAGCAAACTTTACATAATTTTAGATTTCTCTTTGAACTTCTATAGGTGTAATTTTCATATAATGTTTTGCCATTAATGTATCATTAATAAGCATAAAGCTCAGAGGCATATATTATACATATCAACAGCTACAATAGTGTATAATATTTTACTGTCATATTTTCTAATATTTATTATTTTGCCTTTGTGATTACTTGTTTTGGACAGCAACAAATAAGCTGCAGATCGTCCACTTGGTCATTAACATTATCTAAACATTCCAGGGGTGACTAATTACTGTTCATCAACACAGCTGCTGTTATGGAAACAATTCGTTGTTATGCTCATTCAGATGTGTACCATGCCGAAACAACTACACCAGTCATTACAGTAACACTTTCAGTGGAACATTGATAAGCGAAAACTACTTGGTTTTAATTTAAAGCTGACCTAACTTGCCATTTCCAAACCAGATGCCACTTTTCCATCAAATAACTATCTATTTTTCGGCAAGGATATTAGAGGTAAATGTCATTGCTGAGACACTTCACACCATTTCATACACAGATATCAGTCCAGCCAAACTTTGTAATTAAAAGTAATGTTCATTTTGATAAAACTGGGTCCAACATTAAAATAGGTGATGTTCTGATTTCACAATAAATCTTAGTTATGCATATTCAGAGGCATGACTAAGGTCTCATTGTGAGATCACAATATTGGACCCTGCTGTATAAAAATAAAGATCAGTTTTAATTAAAACGTTTAGACACACTGATATGTCTGTGTATGCAGTGGTGAATTGACTGGCAAGCTCCACTGCTAGCACTCTGAGAAGGCCAGTATTTTAAAGGGACACTAAACCCAGTTTTTTCTCTTATGAGTCAGATAGAGCATGCAATTTTAACCAACTTTCTAATTTACTACTATTATCAAATTGTCTTCATTCTCTTTTTATCTTTATTTGAAAAACAGAATTTATGTTTACCTGATAAATTACTTTCTCCAACGGTGTGTCCGGTCCACGGCGTCATCCTTACTTGTGGGATATTCTCTTCCCCAACAGGAAATGGCAAAGAGCCCAGCAAAGCTGGTCACATGATCCCTCCTAGGCTCCGCCTACCCCAGTCATTCGACCGACGTAAAGGAGGAATATTTGCATAGGAGAAACCATATGATACCGTGGTGACTGTAGTTAAAGAAAATAAATTATCAGACCTGATTAAAAAACCAGGGCGGGCCGTGGACCGGACACACCGTTGGAGAAAGTAATTTATCAGGTAAACATAAATTCTGTTTTCTCCAACATAGGTGTGTCCGGTCCACGGCGTCATCCTTACTTGTGGGAACCAATACCAAAGCTTTAGGACACGGATGAAGGGAGGGAGCAAATCAGGTCACCTAAATGGAAGGCACCACGGTTTGCAAAACCTTTCTCCCAAAAATAGCCTCAGAAGAAGCAAAAGTATCAAACTTGTAAAATTTGGTAAAAGTGTGCAGTGAAGACCAAGTCGCTGCCCTACATATCTGATCAACAGAAGCCTCGTTCTTGAAGGCCCATGTGGAAGCCACAGCCCTAGTGGAATGAGCTGTGATTCTTTCAGGAGGCTGCCGTCCGGCAGTCTCATAAGCCAATCTGATGATGCTTTTAATCCAAAAAGAGAGAGAGGTAGAAGTTGCTTTTTGACCTCTCCTTTTACCAGAATAAACAACAAACAAGGAAGATGTTTGTCTAAAATCCTTTGTAGCATCTAAATAGAATTTTAGAGCGCGAACAACATCCAAATTGTGCAACAAACGTTCCTTCTTTGAAACTGGATTCGGACACAAAGAAGGCACGACTATCTCCTGGTTAATGTTTTTGTTAGAAACAACTTTCGGAAGAAAACCAGGTTTAGTACGTAAAACCACCTTATCTGCATGGAAAACCAGATAAGGAGGAGAACACTGCAGAGCAGATAATTCTGAAACTCTTCTAGCAGAAGAAATTGCAACCAAAAACAAAACTTTCCAAGATAATAACTTAATATCAACGGAATGCAAGGGTTCAAACGGAACCCCCTGAAGAACTGAAAGAACTAAGTTGAGACTCCAAGGAGGAGTCAAAGGTTTGTAAACAGGCTTGATTCTAACCAGAGCCTGAACAAAGGCTTGAACATCTGGCACAGCTGCCAGCTTTTTGTGAAGTAACACAGACAAGGCAGAAATCTGTCCCTTCAAGGAACTTGCCGATAATCCTTTCTCCAATCCTTCTTGAAGAAAGGATAGAATCTTAGGAATCTTTACCTTGTTCCAAGGGAATCCTTTAGATTCACACCAACAGATATATTTTTTCCATATTTTGTGGTAAATTTTTCTAGTTACAGGCTTTCTGGCCTGAACAAGAGTATCAATAACAGAATCTGAGAACCCTCGTTTTGATAAGATCAAGCGTTCAATCTCCAAGCAGTCAGCTGGAGTGAGACCAGATTCGGATGTTCGAACGGACCTTGAACAAGAAGATCTCGTCTCAAAGGTAGCTTCCATGGTGGAGCCGATGACATATTCACCAGATCTGCATACCAAGTCCTGCGTGGCCACGCAGGAGCTATCAAGATCACCGACGCCCTCTCCTGATTGATCCTGGCTACCAGCCTGGGGATGAGAGGAAACGGTGGGAATACATAAGCTAGTTTGAAGGTCCAAGGTGCTACTAGTGCATCTACTAGAGTCGCCTTGGGATCCCTGGATCTGGACCCGTAGCAAGGAACCTTGAAGTTCTGACGAGAGGCCATCAGATCCATGTCTGGAATGCCCCACAATTGAGTAATTTGGGCAAAGATTTCCGGATGGAGTTCCCACTCCCCCGGATGTAATGTCTGACGACTCAGAAAATCCGCTTCCCAATTTTCCACTCCTGGAATGTGGATTGCAGACAGGTGGCAGGAGTGAGTCTCCGCCCATTGAATGATTTTGGTCACTTCTTCCATCGCCAGGGAACTCCTTGTTCCCCCCTGATGGTTGATGTACGCAACAGTCGTCATGTTGTCTGATTGAAACCGTATGAACTTGGCCTTTGCTAGCTGAGGCCAAGCCTTGAGAGCATTGAATATCGCTCTCAGTTCCAGAATATTTATCGGTAGAAGAGATTCTTCCCGAGACCAAAGACCCTGAGCTTTCAGGGGTCCCCAGACCGCGCCCCAGCCCATCAGACTGGCGTCGGTCGTGACAATGACCCACTCTGGTCTGCGGAAGGTCATCCCTTGTGACAGGTTGTCCAGGGACAGCCACCAACGGAGTGAGTCTCTGGTCCTCTGATTTACTTGAATCGTCGGAGACAAGTCTGTATAGTCCCCATTCCACTGACTGAGCATGCACAGTTGTAATGGTCTTAGATGAATGCGCGCAAAAGGAACTATGTCCATTGCCGCTACCATCAAACCTATTACTTCCATGCACTGCGCTATGGAAGGAAGAGGAACGGAATGAAGTGTTTGACAAGAGTTTAGAAGTTTTGTTTTTCTGGCCTCTGTCAGAAAAATCCTCATTTCTAAGGAGTCTATTATTGTTCCCAAGAAGGGAACCCTTGTTGACGGAGATAGAGAACTCTTTTCTATGTTCACTTTCCATCCGTGAGATCTGAGGAAGGCCAGAACTATGTCCGTGTGAGCCTTTGCTTGAGGAAGGGACGACGCTTGAATCAGAATGTCGTCCAAGTAAGGTACTACTGCAATGCCCCTTGGTCTTAGTACCGCTAGAAGGGACCCTAGTACCTTTGTGAAAATCCTTGGAGCAGTGGCTAATCCGAAAGGAAGTGCCACGAACTGGTAATGCTTGTCCAGGAATGCGAACCTTAGGAACCGATGATGTTCCTTGTGGATAGGAATATGTAGATACGCATCCTTTAAATCCACCGTGGTCATGAATTGACCTTCCTGGATGGAAGGAAGAATTGTTCGAATAGTTTCCATTTTGAACGATGGAACCTTGAGAAACTTGTTTAGGATCTTGAGATCCAAGATTGGTCTGAACGTTCCCTCTTTTTTGGGAACTACGAACAGATTGGAGTAGAACCCCATCCCTTGTTCTCCTAATGGAACAGGATGAATCACTCCCATTTTTAACAGGTCTTCTACACAATGTAAGAATGCCTGTCTCTTTATGTGGTCTGAAGACAATTGAGACCTGTGGAACCTCCCCCTTGGGGGAAGCCCCTTGAATTCCAGAAGATAACCTTGGGAGACTATTTCTAGTGCCCAAGGATACAGAACATCTCTTGCCCAAGCCTGAGCGAAGAGAGAGAGTCTGCCCCCCACCAGATCCGGTCCCGGATCGGGGGCCAACATTTCATGCTGTCTTGGTAGCAGTGGCAGGCTTCTTGGCCTGCTTTCCCTTGTTCCAGCCTTGCATTGGTCTCCAGGCTGGCTTGGCTTGAGAAGTATTACCCTCTTGCTTAGAGGACGTAGCACTTGGGGCTGGTCCGTTTCTACGAAAGGGACGAAAATTAGGTTTATTTTTGGCCTTGAAAGACCTATCCTGAGGAAGGGCGTGGCCCTTACCCCCAGTGATATCAGAGATAATCTCTTTCAAGTCAGGGCCAAACAGCGTTTTCCCCTTGAAAGGAATGTTAAGCAATTTGTTCTTGGAAGACGCATCCGCTGACCAAGATTTCAACCAAAGCGCTCTGCGCGCCACAATAGCAAACCCAGAATTTTTCGCCGCTAACCTAGCCAATTGCAAAGTGGCGTCTAGGGTGAAAGAATTAGCCAATTTGAGAGCACGGATTCTGTCCATAATCTCCTCATAAGGAGGAGAATCACTATCGATCGCCTTTTCTAGCTCATCGAACCAGAAACACGCGGCTGTAGTGACAGGGACAATGCATGAAATTGGTTGTAGAAGGTAACCTTGCTGAACAAACATCTTTTTAAGCAAACCTTCTAATTTTTTATCCATAGGATCTTTGAAAGCACAACTATCTTCTATGGGTATAGTGGTGCGTTTGTTTAAAGTAGAAACCGCCCCCTCGACCTTGGGGACTGTCCGCCACCCGCTTGGGTATAGGAAAAGCTTCTGGGGGCCCCGGGACCTCTAGGAACTTGTCCATTTTACATAGTTTCTCTGGGATGATCAAATTCTCACAATCATCCAGAGTGGATAACACCTCCTTAAGCAGAGCGCGGAGATGTTCCAACTTAAATTTAAATGTAATCACATCGGGTTCAGCTTGTTGAGAAATTTTCCCTGAATCTGAAATTTCTCCCTCAGACAAAACCTCCCTGGCCCCCTCAGACTGGTGTAGGGGCATATCAGAACCATTATCATCAGCGTCCTCATGCTCTTCAGTATCTAAAACAGAGCAGTCGCGCTTACGCTGATAAGTGGGCATTTTGGCTAAAATGTTTTTTGATAGAATTATCCATTACAGCCGTTAATTGTTGCATAGTAAGGAGTATTGGCGCGCTAGATGTACTAGGGGCCTCCTGAGTGGGCAAGACTGGTGTAGACGAAGGAGGGAATGATGCAGTACCATGCTTACTCCCCTCACTTGAGGAATCATCTTGGGCATCATTTTCAGTGTCACATAAATCACATCTATTTAAATGAGAAGGAACCTTGGCTTCCCCACATTCAGAACACAGTCTATCTGGTAGTTCAGACATGTTAAACAGGCATAAACTTGATAACAATGTACAAAAAACGTTTTAAAATAAAACCGTTACTGTCACTTTAAATTTTAAACTGAACACACTTTATTACTGCAATTGCGAAAAAGTATGAAGGAATTGTTCAAAATTCACCAAAATTTCACCACAGTGTCTTAAAGCCTTAAAAGTATTGCACACCAAATTTGGAAGCTTTAACCCTTAAAATAACGGAACCGGAGCCGTTTTTATCTTTAACCCCTTTACAGTCCCTGGTATCTGCTTTGCTGAGACCCAACCAAGCCCAAAGGGGAATACGATACCAAATGACGCCTTCAGAAAGTCTTTTTCATGTATCAGAGCTCCTCACACATGCGACTGCATGTCATGCTTCTCAAAAACAAGTGCGCAATACCGGCGCGAAAATGAGGCTCTGCCTATGATTAGGGAAAGCCCCTAGAGAATAAGGTGTCTAAAACAGTGCCTGCCGATATTATTTTACAAAAATACCCAGATTAAATGATTCCTCAAGGCTAAATATGTTTATATATGAATCGATTTAGCCCAGAAAATGTCTACAGTCTTAACAAGCCCTTGTGAAGCCCTTATTTACTCTGTAATAAAAATGGCTTACCGGATCCCATAGGGAAAATGACAGCTTCCAGCATTACATCGTCTTGTTAGAATGTGTCATACCTCAAGCAGCAAAAGTCTGCTCACTGTTCCCCCAACTGAAGTTAATTCCTCTCAACAGTCCTGTGTGGAACAGCCATCGATTTTAGTAACGGTTGCTAAAATCATTTTCCTCTTACAAACAGAAATCTTCATCTCTTTTCTGTTTCAGAGTAAATAGTACATACCAGCACTATTTTAAAATAACAAACTCTTGATTGAATAATAAAAACTACAGTTAAACACTAAAAAACTCTAAGCCATCTCCGTGGAGATGTTGCCTGTACAACGGCAAAGAGAATGACTGGGGTAGGCAGAGCCTAGGAGGGATCATGTGACCAGCTTTGCTGGGCTCTTTGCCATTTCCTGTTGGGGAAGAGAATATCCCACAAGTAAGGATGACGCCGTGGACCGGACACACCTATGTTGGAGAAAAGGAGGAATAAAAGCGTAGGAGGAGCTTTGGCAAATAAGTTTTCTTAAAGGAACATAAAACCCCCACAAATAACATATATATGACATTCATTTTTAAACAAATTTCCAATTTACTTCTGTTATCAATTTTACTTCATTCTCTTGGTATCCTTTGTTGAATCAGCATCTAGCTTCCACCTCCTGGGCCAACCTAGGTATGCTTTTCAACAAATGCTACTAAGAGAACTAGGCATAATAGATAATAGAACAAAATTGGAAATGTAATTAAGAAATGCATAATAAATAGACAAATGCAAATTTAACGTTGTGTGATATCTCAGGAATAGTTTATGCCTGGTTTGAAATTTTAGGTTTCATTCCAGTTATCTACTTGCTGAATCAGTGTTACAGGTCCAGCAAGATGTTTCTTTAAAAGATAGGCAAAAGACACTGCATGTAAAAACAGAATTTATGCTTACCTGATAAATTACTTTCTCCAACGGTGTGTCCGGTCCACGGCGTCATCCATAACTTGTGGGAATATTCTCTTCCCCAACAGAAAATGGCAAAGAGCACAGCAAAAGCTGTCCATATAGTCCCTCCTAGGCTCCGCCCCCCCAGTCATTAGACCGACGGACAGGAGAAAAAAAGGAGAAACTATAGGGTGCCGTGGTGACTGTAGTTAAAGAAGGAAATTTATCAAACCTGATTAAAAAACCAGGGCGGGCCGTGGATCGGACACACCGTTGGAGAAAGTAATTTATCAGGTAAGCATAAATTCTGTTTTCTCCAACATTGGTGTGTCCGGTCCACGGCGTCATCCATAACTTGTGGGAACCAATACCAAAGCTTTAGGACACGGATGAAGGGAGGGAGCCAATCAGGTTACCTAAACAGAAGGCACCACGGCTTGCAAAACCTTTCTCCCAAAAATAGCCTCCGAAGAAACAAAAGTATCCAATTTGTAGAATTTGGCAAAAGTGTGCAGAGAAGACCAAGTCGCTGCCTTACATATCTGATCAACAGAAGCCTCGTTCTTAAAGGCCCATGAGGAAGCCACAGCCCTAGTAGAGTGAGCTGTGATTCGTTCGGGATGCTGCCGTCCGGCAGTCTCGTAAGCCAATCGGATGATGCTTTTCAGCCAAAAGGAAAGAGAGGTAGCAGTAGCTTTTTGACCTCTCCTCTTGCCAGAATAAACGACAAACAGAGAAGACGTTTGTCTGAAATCCTTTGTTGCTTCTAAATAGAAATTTAAAGCAAGGACTACATCTAAATTATGTAACAAACGTTCCTTCTTTGAAACTGGATTCGGACATAAAGAAGGCACAACTATTTCCTGGTTAATATTCTTGTTGGAAACAACCTTTGGAAGGAAACCAGGTTTAGTACGCAAAACAACCTTATCTGAATGGAACACCAGATAGGGCGGATTACACTGCAGAGCAGATAACTCAGAAACTCTTCTAGCAGAAGAAATAGCAACCAAAAACAGAACTTTCCAAGATAACAGCTTGATATCTATGGAATGTAGAGGTTCAAACGGAACCCCTTGAAGAACTGAAAGAACTAAATTCAGACTCCAGAGAGGAGTCAAAGGTCTGTAAACAGGCTTGATCCTGACCAAAGCCTGAACAAAAGCTTGAACATTTGGCACAGCTGACAGTCGTTTGTGTAACAAGACAGATAAAGCAGAAATCTGTCCTTTTAGAGAACTCGCTGATAATCCCTTGTCCAAACCTTCTTGGAGAAAGGAAAGGATCCAAGGAATTTTAATCTTACTCCATGAGAATCCCTTGGATTCACACCAACAGATATATCTTTTCCATAT
Source organism: Bombina bombina (assembly GCF_027579735.1). Classification (NCBI taxonomy): domain Eukaryota; kingdom Metazoa; phylum Chordata; class Amphibia; order Anura; family Bombinatoridae; genus Bombina; species Bombina bombina. The sequence goes on from NC_069500.1 coordinate 868,488,233, forward strand.
TTTATGGTAAATTTTTCTAGTTACAGGTTTTCTGGCTTGTACCAGAGTATCTATCACAGAATCCGAAAACCCACGCTTAGATAAAATCAGGCGTTCAATTTCCAAGCCGTCAGCTGGAGAGAAACTAGATTTGGATGTTCGAATGGACCTTGTACTAGAAGATCCTGTCTTAAAGGTAGCTTCCATGGTGGAGCCGATGACATATTCACCAGGTCTGCATACCAAGTCCTGCGTGGCCACGCAGGAGCTATCAAAATCACTGAGGCCCTCTCCTGTTTGATCCTGGCTACCAGCCTGGGAATGAGAGGAAACGGTGGAAACGCATAAGCTAGGTTGAAGGCCCAAGGCGCCACTAATTCATCCACTAGAGTCGCCTTGGGATCCCTGGATCTGGACCCGTAGCAAGGAACCTTGAAGTTCTGACGAGACGCCATCAGATCCATGTCTGGAATGCCCCATAATTGGGTCAACTGGGCAAATATCTCCGGGTGGAGTTCCCACTCCCCCGGATGGAAAGTCTGACGACTCAGATAATCCGCCTCCCAGTTTTCCACTCCTGGGATGTGGATTGCAGATAGGTGGCAGGAGTGATCCTCCGCCCATTTTATGATTTTGGTCACTTCTCTCATCGCCAGGGAACTCCTTGTTCCCCCCCTGATGATTGATGTAAGCAACAGTCGTCATGTTGTCTGATTGGAATCTTATGAATCTGGCCTTTGCTAGTTGAGGCCAAGCCCTGAGAGTATTGAATATCGCTCTCAGTTCCAGAATGTTTATCGGGAGAAGAGACTCTTCCCGAGACCATAGACCCTGAGCTTTCAGGGAGTCCCAGACCGCGCCCCAGCCCACTAGACTGGCGTCGGTCGTGACGATGACCCACTCTGGTCTGCGGAAGCTCATTCCCTGGGACAGGTGATCCTGGGTTAGCCACCAACGGAGTGAGTCTCAGGTCTTCTGATCTACTGGAAATAACTGGAGACAAGTCTGTATAGTCCCCATTCCACTGTTTCAGCATGCACAGTTGTAATGGTCTTAGATGAATTTGCGCAAAAGGAACTATGTCCATTGCTGCAACCATCAACCCTACTACTTCCATGCACTGAGCTAAGGAAGGTCGTGGAACAGAGTGAAGAACTTGACAAGCGTTTAGAAGTTTTGACTTTCTGACATCTGTCAGGAAAATCTTCATTTCTAAAGAATCTATTATTGTCCCCAAGAAAGGAACTCTTGTCGACGGAGACAGGGAACTTTTTTCTATGTTCACCTTCCACCCGTGAGATCTGAGAAAGGCCAGAACGACGTCTGTGTGAGCCTTTGCCTTTGAAAGAGACGACGCTTGTATCAGAATGTCGTCCAAGTAAGGTGCCACTGCAATGCCCCTTGGTCTTAGAACCGCTAGAAGGGACCCGAGTACCTTTGTGAAAATCCTTGGAGCAGTGGCTAGCCCGAATGGGAGAGCCACAAACTGGTAATGTTTGTCCAGAAAGGCGAACCTTAGGAACTGATGATGATCTTTGTGGATAGGAATATGTAGATACGCATCCTTTAGATCCACGGTAGTCATAAATTGACCCTCCTGGATCGTAGGTAAAATCGTTCGAATAGTTTCCATTTTGAACGATGGCACTCTGAGAAATTTGTTTAGAATCTTTAAATCCAGAATTGGTCTGAAGGTTCCCTCTTTTTTGGGAACTACAAACAGATTTGAGTAAAACCCCAGTCCTTGTTCCACAGTTGGAACTGGGTGTATCACTCCCATTTTTAACAGGTCTTCTACACAATGTAAGAATGCCTGTCTCTTTATTTGGTTTGAAGATAAGTGAGACATGTGGAACCTTCCCCTTGGGGGTAGTTCCTTGAATTCCAGAAGATAACCCTGAGAAACTATTTCTAGTGCCCAGGGATCCTGAACATCTCTTGCCCAAGCCTGAGCGAAGAGAGAGAGTCTGCCCCCTACTAGATCCGGTCGCGGATCGGGGGCTACTCCTTCATGCTGTTTTGGTAGCAGCAGCAGGCTTCTTGGCCTGTTTACCCTTGTTCCAGCCTTGCATTGGTTTCCAAGCTGGTTTGGTCTGCGAAGCATTACCCTCTTGTCTAGAGGCTGCAGAGTTGGAGGCCGGTCCGTTCCTGAAATTGCGAAAGGAACGAAAATTAGACTTATTCTTGGCCTTGAAAGGCCTATCTTGTGGGAGGGCATGGCCCTTACCCCCAGTCATGTCTGAGATAATCTCTTTCAATTCTGGCCCAAAGAGGGTTTTACCTTTGAAAGGGATATTAAGCAATTTTGTCTTGGAAGATACATCCGCTGACCAAGACTTTAGCCAGAGCGCTCTGCGCGCCACAATTGCAAACCCTGAATTTTTCGCCGCTAATCTAGCTAACTGCAAAGCGGCATCTAAAATAAAGGAATTAGCTAACTTAAGTGCGTGAATTCTGTCCATAACCTCCTCATACGGAGTCTCTCTACTGAGCGACTTTTCTAGTTCCTCGAACCAGAACCACGCTGCTGTAGTGACAGGAATAATGCACGAAATAGGTTGCAGGAGGTAACCTTGCTGTACAAAAATCTTTTTAAGCAAACCCTCCAATTTTTTATCCATAGGATCTTTGAAAGCACAATTATCCTCGATAGGAATGGTAGTGCGTTTGGCTAGTGTAGAAACTGCCCCCTCGACCTTAGGGACTGTCTGCCATAAGTCCTTTCTGGGGTCGACCATAGGAAATAATTTCTTAAATATAGGAGGAGGGACAAAAGGTATGCCGGGCTTCTCCCACTCCTTATTCACTATGTCCGCCACCCGCTTGGGTATTGGAAAAGCGTCAGGGTGCACCGGGACCTCTAGGAACTTGTCCATCTTGCACAATTTTTCTGGAATGACCAGGTTGTCACAATCATCCAGAGTAGATAGCACCTCCTTAAGTAGTGTGCGGAGATGCTCTAATTTAAATTTAAGTGTCACAACATCAGGTTCTGCCTGTTGAGAAATTCTACCTGAATCAGAAATTTCCCCATCTGACAAAACCTCCCTCATGGCCACTTCAGATTGGTGTGAGGGTATGACAGAGCAATTATCATCAGCGCCCTCCTGCTTTACAGTGTTTAAAACAGAGCAATCGCGCTTTCTCTGAAATGCAGGCATTTTGGATAAAATATTTGCTATGGAGTTATCCATAACTGCCGTCAATTGTTGCATAGTAACAAGCATTGGCGCGCTAGAAGTACTAGGGGTCTCCGGCATGGGCAAAACTGGTGTAGACACAGAAGGAGATGATGTAGAACTATGTCTACTCCCTTCATCTGATGAATCATCTTGGGCAACTTTACTATCTGTGGCAGTACTGTCCTTACTTTGTTTGGACGCTATGGCACAATTATCACACATATTTGAAGGGGGAGACACATTGGCTTCCATACATACAGAACATAGTCTATCTGAAGGCACAGACATGTTAAACAGGCTTAAACTTGTCAATAAAGTACAAAAACCGTTTTAAAACAAAACCGTTACTGTCTCTTTAAATTTTAAACAGGGCACACTTTATTACTGAATATGTGAAAAACTATGAAGGAATTGTTCAATTTTAACCAAATTTTCACCACAGTGTCTTAAAGCATTCAAAGCATTGCACCCCAAATTTCAGACTGTTAACCCTTAAAATGAGGAAACCGGAGCCGTTTACAGTTTTAACCCCCTTACAGTCCCAGCTCCAGCCTTTGCTGCGACTTCACCAAACCCAGGGGAGTATACGATACCAAATGAAGCCTTCTAGGAACCTTTTCAACTAATTCCAGACCCACACACATGCAGCTGCATGTCCTGCTCTCAAAAGTAACTGCGCAGTAATGGCGCGAAAATGAGGCTCTGCCTACTACAGAAAAGGCCCTTCCTGACTGGGAAGGTGTCTAAACCAGTGCCTGACGTGAAAAAACGTTCCCCAGAGATATAAAGTGTGAATTTCAACATCAAACTGTATAAAATGCCCAAATAAAGCAATCGATCTAGCCCATAAAAGTGTCTACCAGTTTTATAGCCCATATTAAGCCCTTTATTCTGTTTGAGACTAAGAAAATGGCTTACCGGTCCCCATGAGGGGAAAAATTACAGCCTTCCAGCATTACACAGTCTTGTTAGAAATATGGCTAGTCATACCTTAAGCAGAAAAGTCTGCCAACTGTTTCCCCGAACTGAAGTTATCTCATCTCAACAGTCCTATGTGGAAACAGCAAACGATTTTAGTTACTGCTGCTAAAATCATACTCCTCTCACAAACAGAACTCTTCATCTTTTTCTGTTTCAGAGTAAATAGTACATACCAGCACTATTTTAAAATAACAAACTCTTGATAGTAGAATAAAAAACTACAACTAAACACCACATACTCTTCACCATCTCCGTGGAGATGCTGCTTGTTCAGCGGCAAAGAGAATGACTGGGGGGGGCGGAGCCTAGGAGGGACTATATGGACAGCTTTTGCTGTGCTCTTTGCCATTTCCTGTTGGGGAAGAGAATATTCCCACAAGTTATGGATGACGCCGTGGACCGGACACACCAATGTTGGAGAAAAAAGTGTCAATGCTTTTAAAAACATTATTTTTTCTAACAGGTGTTATTTCCTTGATAAGTTATTATTAGTTAAAGGGACACAGAACCCAATTTTTTTCTTTCATGATTCAGATAGAGCATGCAATTGTAAGCAACTTTCAAATTTACTCTTATTATCAAATATTCTTTATTCTCTTGCTATCTTTATATGAAAAGCAAGAATGTAAGTTTAGAAGCCGGCCCATTTTTGGTTCACAACCTGTGTTATCCTTGCTGATTGGGCAGCACCAATAAACAAGTAATGTCCAGGGTCTGAACCAAAAATTGTCTGGCTCCTTAGCTTAGATGCCTTCTTTTTCAAATAAAGATAGCAAGAGAACGAAGAAAAATTGATAATAGGAGTAAATTAGGAAGTTGCTTAAAATTGCATGCTCTATCTGAAAGAAATTTGGGTTTAGTATCCCTTTAAGTTTTTCTAAAGGTTTGTGATATACCCTATAGATAGTTAAGGTCAACAATGCAGAATTAAAACTTAAGGGACCAGATTACAAGTGGTGCGCTATTCAGCAGTTATGCTCAAATGCAAACACCGCCAGAAGAAAACTTTTAATGCGAGCCGGTGTATTACAAGTTGAAGATAAAATGTTTGTGCATGAGTGAAAGCTGTCGTACCCTAATTTGAGGGCTAAGAATATTGCAGCTGTGCTAACTTCTTCTCCCTATAGACTTTAATGGAGAGCACAAACTTGAAAAAAAAACTAACACTTATCGATGTAGTTAAACCTACCGAAGGTAGTTATGAATGTTTTACATTCCAATGTTCTTCACACAGTTTAAAATGTTCTTATTTTACTTTTAAATAAATTAGCGCTGGGGAATCTGTTGGCGCTCTACAAATCACTGATAATAATAATAATAATAGTAGATTTTTTTCGGACAAATTTCAAAGCACGTTTTGTTTCTCCTTCCCACTGCATCATGTGACAGCCTTCAGCCAATCACAAAATGCATATATTTTGTAAATCTTGCACATGCTCAGTAGGAGTTAATGCCTCAGAAAGTTTGCATATAAAAAAATATTGTACATATTTCGATAATAGATGTGAACTGGAAAGTTGCTTAAAATTGTGTGCTCTGTCTGAATCATAAAAGTTTAATTTAGTCCTTTAACTAGATCTTCCTTTTATATAAATTACTTATGCAAGCAATTTTTACTGCCAAAATTACCAAACAATGATTTTGCACAGATGTTGTTAACTGGAACTGATGCTACTGAATATACAATCTGAAATTATTTTATATGAGATATGGTAGAGTGAAAACAAATTCACTTGTATGATCCACAAGTTAAAGGGATAGGACATGCAAATTTAAGCAACTTTCTAATGTACTCCTATTGTCAATTTATCTTCGTTCTCTTGCTATCTATATTTAAAAAGCAGGAATGTAAAGCTTAGAAGCCGGACCATTTTATGTTCAGCACCCTGGATAGCGCTTGCTTATTGGTGGCTACATTTCGCCACCAATAAGTAAGCGTAACCCAGGATCTGAACCAAAAATGGGATGGCACAGAAATTCTTAACTGGAACTGATGCTACTGAATATACAATCTGAAATTATTTTATATGAGATATGGTAGACTGAAAACAAATTCACTTGTATGATCCACAAGTTAAAGGGATAGGACATGCAATTTTAAGCAACTTTCTAATTTACTCCTATTGTCAATTTATCTTCATTATCTTGCAATCTTTATTTAAAAAGCAGGATTGTAAAGCTTAAGAGCTGGCCCATTTTTGGTTCAGAACCTGGGTTACGCTTACTTATTGGTGGCTAAATGTTACCAATAAGCAAGCGCTATCCAGGGTGCTGAACATAAATTGGGCCAGCTCCTAAGCTTTACAAACCTGCTTTTTAAATAAAGATAGCAAGAGAATGAAGAAAAATTGATAATAGGAGTAAATTAGAAAGTTGATTAAAAATGCATGTTCTATCTGATTTATGAAAGAAAAAAAATGGGTTTGGTATCCCTTTAATAAATGCTCCCACTAACCACAGCTCTGACCTACTCATGAATTAAACATTGTATGTTTTACTTACACAGCTAGAAGCAGTGATGGTCTGAGGGTTGGTTATAGCAGTTTTCCCTTTATTTACACTCACCCAAACGTCCATAGTTCTAAAAGAAAAAGAAAAGTCTTCAGTAAGATATTTACAGTTTTGTTAAAAATAAATGTTGAGTAAACTGTTTCATATATATATTTAATTCAATATTCCAAATAATGTAAGACAAATAATGGTTTACTCATCCAGTATACTTTTGCTACTAATATCCTTTACTTTTGTTTAGCATCAACAGAACAGTTGGGTAAATACACTTCCATTTTCTGGAGCCACCTCCGCCTATACAGTCTCCTATTTTATTCTTTATTCTATGGGGCCGATTTGTTAAGGGCCAAATGGCCCCTAATGCTGCCGTTTCCGCGCCAATCATGTCCATCCTGCATCGCTAAATGCTGACAGCATACGCTGTCAGCATTTAACATGGTGAACTGCTTGTGCAATGCCGCCCCCTGCAGATTTGCGGTCAATCTACCGCTAGCAGAGGGTGTCAATCAACCCGATCGTATTCGATCGGGCGGATTGATGTCCGCAGCCTCAGAGGCAGCAGTTAAAGGGCCATAATACCCAAATGTTTAAACACTTGATAGTGATGCAGCATAGCTGTAAAAAGCTGACTAGAAAATATCACCTGAACATCTCTATGTAAAAAAGAAAGATATTTTACCTCAAAAGTTCCTCAGTAGCCACATCCCATTGTAAAGGATTTCTAAGCAGCATATTAGTATGTCTGTCCTGGGACAGCTGAAAGGATGAGCCTCGTGCACTCTCATGTAATTTCCCTATTCAGTGTAACATTGAAATCTCATGAGAGTTAAGTGAAATCTCATGAGATCACAGTAAAAGAGTTCATGACCTCAGCACTGCTGATGCTGATTGGCTGCTGTTCATTTATTCATTTATTTATTTTTTACCTGCAGCTGGACAGCAGCTGAGTATAACTTTTTACACAGAACTTACTCTGCTGAGCTGAGGAGATTGTGAGGTAAAATATCTTCCTTTTTTACATAGAAATGCTCAGGTGATATTTTCCTGTCAGCTTTTTACAGTTATACTGCATCAGTTTCAAGTGATTTAGCATATGAGTATTATGTCCCTTTAAGGAGCAGTGGTCTTAAGACTCCTGCTTCTTAACTGTTGTTTCCGGCAAGCCTGAAAGTTTGCGCGGAAACAGGTGCATTAGGCACCATTCGGGGCTTGTTAAATCAGTCCCATGGGTTGGAGAAACCGGAGAGGCAGTAAGTTGTTTAACTAAAGTCCGTTGTGTGAAAAAAAGCATATAATTTCTTTCATGTAATTAGCAAGAGTCCATGAGCTAGTGACGTATGGGATATACATTCCTACCAGGAGGGGCAAAGTTTCCCAAACCTCAAAATGCCTATAAATACACCCCTCACCACACCCACAAATCAGTTTTTACAAACTTTGCCTCCGATGGAGGTGGTGAAGTAAGTTTGTGCTAGATTCTACGTTGATATGCGCTCCGCAGCAAGTTGGAGCCCGGTTTTCCTCTCAGCGTGCAGTGAATGTCAGAGGGATGTGAGGAGAGTATTGCCTATTTGAATGCAGTGATCTCCTTCTACGGGGTCTATTTCATAGGTTCTCTGTTATCGGTCGTAGAGATTCATCTCTTACCTCCCTTTTCAGATCGACGATATACTCTTATATATACCATTACCTCTGCTGATTCTCGTTTCAGTACTGGTTTGGCTTTCTACAAACATGTAGATGAGTGTCCTGGGGTAAGTAAATCTTATTTTCTGTGACACTCTAAGCTATGGTTGGGCACTTTGTTTATAACGTTCTAAATATATGTATTCAAACATTTATTTGCCTTGACTCAGAATGTTCAACTTTCCTTATTTTCAGACAGTCAGTTTCATATTTGGGATAATGCATTTGATTTAATCATTTTTTCTTACCTTCAAAAATTTGACTCTTCCCTGTGGGCTGTTAGGCTCGCGGGGGCTGAAAATGCTTCATTTTATTGCGTCATTCTTGGCGCGGACTTTTTTGGCGCAAAAATTCTTTTTCCGTTTCCGGCGTCATACGTGTCGCCGGAAGTTGCGTCATTTTTTGACGTTATTTTGCGCCAAAAATGTCGGCGTTCCGGATGTGGCGTCATTTTTGGCACCAAAAGCATTTAGGCGCCAAATAATGTGGGCGTCTTATTTGGCGCGAAAAAATATGGGCGTCGCTTTTGCCACATTATTTAAGTCTCATTTTTCATTGCTTCTGGTTGCTAGAAGCTTGTTCTTTGGAATTTTTTCCCATTCCTGAAACTGTCATTTAAGGAATTTGATCAATTTTGCTTTATATATATATGTTGTTTTTTCTCTTACATATTGCAAGATGTCTCACGTTGCATCTGAGTCAGAAGATACTACAGGAAAATCGCTGTCTAGTGCTGGATCTACCAAAGCTAAGTGTATCTGCTGTAAACATTTGGTAGCTATTCCTCCAGCTGTTGTTTGTATTGATTGTCATGACAAACTTGTTAAAGCAGATAATATTTCCTTTAGTAAAGTACCATTGCCTGTTGCAGTTCCTTCAACATCTAAGGTGCAGAATGTTCCTGATAACATAAGAGATTTTGTTTCTGAATCCATAAAGAAGGCTATGTCTGTTATTTCTCCTTCTAGTAAACGTAAAAAATCTTTTAAAACTTCTCTCCCTACAGATGAATTTTTAAATGAACATCATCATTCTGATTCTGATGACTCTTCTGGTTCAGAGGATTCTGTCTCAGAGGTTGATGCTGATAAATCTTCATATTTATTTAAAATGGAATTTATTCGTTCTTTACTTAAAGAAGTACTAATTGCTTTAGAAATAGAGGATTCTGGTCCTCTTGATACTAATTCTAAACGTTTGGATAAGGTATTTAAAGCTCCTGTGGTTATTCCAGAAGTTTTTCCTGTTCCTAATGCTATTTCTGCAGTAATTTCCAAAGAATGGGATAAATTGGGTAATTCATTTACTCCTTCTAAACGTTTTAAGCAATTATATCCTGTGCCGTCTGACAGATTAGAATTTTGGGACAAAATCCCTAAAGTTGATGGGGCTATTTCTACCCTTGCTAAACGTACTACCATTCCTACGTCAGATGGTACTTCGTTTAAGGATCCTTTAGATAGGAAAATTGAATCCTTTCTAAGAAAAGCTTATCTGTGTTCAGGTAATCTTCTTAGACCTGCTATATCTTTGGCTGATGTTGCTGCAGCTTCAACTTTTTGGTTGGAAACTTTAGCGCAACAAGTAACACATCATGATTCTCATGATATTATTATTCTTCTACAGCATGCTAATAATTTTATCTATGATGCCATTTTTGATATTATCAGAGTTGATGTCAGGTTTATGTCTCTAGCTATTTTAGCTAGAAGAGCTTTATGGCTTAAAACTTGGAATGCTGATATGGCTTCTAAATCAACTTTACTTTCTATTTCTTTCCAGGGTAACAAATTATTTGGTTCTCAGTTGGATTCCATTATTTCAACTGTTACTGGTGGGAAAGGAACTTTTTTACCACAGGATAAAAAATCTAAAGGTAAAAACAGGGCTAATAATCGTTTTTGTTCCTTTCGTTTCAACAAAGAACAAAAGCCTGATCCTTCATCCTCAGGAGCAGTTTCAGTTTGGAAACCATCTCCAGTCTGGAATAAATCCAAGCTAGATCTAGAGTTGACTGGAGTAATTATGCCAGTTCCAGTTCCGGAACAGGGGATGGGGTTTTATCAAATCTCTTTATTGTACCAAAGAAGGAGAATTCCTTCAGACCAGTTCTGGATCTAAAAATATTGAATCGTTATGTAAGGATACCAACGTTCAAGATGGTAACTGTAAGGACTATCTTGCCTTTTGTTCAGCAAGGGAATTATATGTCCACAATAGATTTACAGGATGCATATCTGCATATTCCGATTCATCCAGATCATTATCAGTTCCTGAGATTCTCTTTTCTGGACAAGCATTACCAGTTTGTGGCTCTGCCGTTTGGCCTAGCTACAGCTCCAAGAATTTTTACAAAGGTTCTCGGTGCCCTTCTGTCTGTAATCAGAGAACAGGGTATTGTGGTATTTCCTTATTTGGACGATATCTTGGTACTTGCTCAGTCTTTACATTTAGCAGAATCTCATACGAATCGACTTGTGTTGTTTCTTCAAGATCATGGTTGGAGGATCAATTTACCAAAAAGTTCATTGATTCCTCAGACAAGGGTAACCTTTCTGGGTTTCCAGATGGATTCAGTGTCCATGACTCTGTCTTTAACAGACAAGAGACGTCTAAAATTGATTGCAGCTTGTCGAAACCTTCAGTCACAATCATTCCCTTCGGTAGCCTTATGCATGGAAATTCTAGGTCTTATGACTGCTGCATCGGACGCGATCCCCTTTGCTCGTTTTCACATGCGACCTCTTCAGCTCTGTATGCTGAATCAATGGTGCAAGGATTACACGAAGATATCTCAATTAATATCTTTAAAACCGATTGTTCGACACTCTCTAACATGGTGGACAGATCACCATCGTTTAATTCAGGGGGCTTCTTTTGTGCTTCCGACCTGGACTGTAATTTCAACAGATGCAAGTCTCACAGGTTGGGGAGCTGTGTGGGGATCTCTGACGGCACAAGGAGTTTGGGAATCTCAGGAGGTGAGATTACTGATCAATATTTTGGAACTCCGTGCAATTTTCAGAGCTCTTCAGTTTTGGCCTCTTCTGAAGAGAGAATCGTTCATTTGTTTTCAGACAGACAATGTCACAACTGTGGCATACATCAATCATCAAGGAGGGACTCACAGTCCTCTGGCTATGAAAGAAGTATCTCGAATTTTGGTTTGGGCGGAATCCAGCTCCTGTCTAATCTCTGCGGTTCATATCCCAGGTATAGACAATTGGGAAGCGGATTATCTCAGTCGCCAAACGTTGCATCCGGGCGAATGGTCTCTTCACCCAGAGGTATTTCTTCAGATTGTTCAAATGTGGGAACTTCCAGAAATAGATCTGATGGCGTCCCATCTAAACAAGAAACTTCCCAGGTATCTGTCCAGATCCCGGGATCCTCGGGCGGAGGCAGTGGATGCATTATCACTTCCTTGGAAGTATATCATCCTGCCTATATCTTTCCGCCTCTAGTTCTTCTTCCAAGAGTAATCTCCAAGATTCTGAAGGAATGCTCGTTTGTTCTGCTGGTAGCTCCGGCATGGCCTCACAGCTTTTGGTATGCGGATCTTGTCCGGATGGCCTCTTGCCAACCGTGGACTCTTCCGTTAAGACCAGACCTTCTGTCACAAGGTCCTTTTTTCCATCAGGATCTGAAATCCTTAAATTTAAAGGTATGGAGATTGAACGCTTGATTCTTGGTCAAAGAGGTTTCTCTGACTCTGTGATTAATACTATGTTACAGGCTCGTAAATCTGTATCTAGAGAGATATATTATAGAGTCTGGAAGACTTATATTTCTTGGTGTCTTTCTCATCATTTTTCTTGGCATTCTTTTAGAATACCGAGAATTTTACAGTTTCTTCAGGATGGTTTAGATAAGGGTTTGTCCGCAAGTTCTTTGAAAGGACAAATCTCTGCTCTTTCTGTTCTTTTTCACAGAAAGATTGCTATTCTTCCTGATATTCATTGTTTTGTACAAGCTTTGGTTCGTATAAAACCTGTCATTAAGTCAATTTCTCCTCCTTGGAGTTTGAATTTGGTTCTGGGAGCTCTTCAAGCTCCTCCGTTTGAACCTATGCATTCATTGGACATTAAATTACTTTCTTGGAAAGTTTTGTTCCTTTTGGCCATCTCTTCTGCCAGAAGAGTTTCTGAATTATCTGCTCTTTCTTGTGAGTCTCCTTTTCTGATTTTTCATCAGGATAAGGCGGTGTTGCGAACTTCTTTTGAATTTTTACCTAAAGTTGTGAATTCCAACAACATTAGTAGAGAAATTGTGGTTCCTTCATTATGTCCTAATCCTAAGAATTCTAAGGAGAAATCGTTGCATTCTTTGGATGTTGTTAGAGCTTTGAAATATTATGTTGAAGCTACGAAATCTTTCCGTAAGACTTCTAGTCTATTTGTTATCTTTTCCGGTTCTAGAAAAGGCCAGAAAGCTTCTGCTATTTCTTTGGCATCTTGGTTGAAATCTTTAATTCATCTTGCCTATGTTGAGTCGGGTAAAACTCCGCCTCAGAGAATTACAGCTCATTCTACTAGGTCAGTTTCTACTTCCTGGGCGTTTAGGAATGAAGCTTCGGTTGACCAGATTTGCAAAGCAGCAACTTGGTCCTCTTTGCATACTTTTACTAAATTCTACCATTTTGATGTATTTTCTTCTTCTGAAGCAGTTTTTGGTAGAAAAGTACTTCAGGCAGCGGTTTCAGTTTGAATCTTCTGCTTATGTTTTTCATTAAACTTTATTTTGGGTGTGGATTATTTTCAGCAGGAATTGGCTGTCTTTATTTTTCCCTCCCTCTCTAGTGACTCTTGTGTGGAAAGATCCACATCTTGGGTAGTCATTATCCCATACGTCACTAGCTCATGGACTCTTGCTAATTACATGAAAGAAAACATAATTTATGTAAGAACTTACCTGATAAATTCATTTCTTTCATATTAGCAAGAGTCCATGAGGCCCGCCCTTTTTTTGTGGTGGTTATGATTTTGTATAAAGCACAATTATTCCAATTCCTTATTTTATATGCTTTCGCACTTTTTTATCACCCCACTTCTTGGCTATTCGTTAAACTGATTTGTGGGTGTGGTGAGGGGTGTATTTATAGGCATTTTGAGGTTTGGGAAACTTTGCCCCTCCTGGTAGGAATGTATATCCCATACGTCACTAGCTCATGGACTCTTGCTAATATGAAAGAAATGAATTTATCAGGTAAGTTCTTACATAAATTATGTTATTCCCATAAACATTAAGGTTTGACGACTTGGAGAATGTGACAAATAAAATAAAAAATATCTCTTAAATCACATAAATACTGATAATACATGAAATTAGTAGATCTCCTATTCTTCCATCTCTCTGTAACAATATCATATTTTTCATGGTGTATCATTCTCTGGAGTAGGATTTTATTGTCCTGTTGTGTTGTTTTAATACAATAAATTTCATAAACGCCCAAAAAGGGCTGAAGTGTAACAATTAGTGATACAATATAAAAATGTATCACATACAAATGATCCTATAATTTCAAAGAATCAAGAAACAATTATTATTATTATTCTTTATTTATAAAGCGCCAACAGATTCCGCAGCGCTGCCCTTGGGTACAAGGATAAAAGTACAACGGAGAAACAATACAATAAGAGACAAAATTTTACAGACAAATACAGGGGGAGTTGAGGGCCCTATTCCCGTGGGAACTTACAAATAATAAGTCCAAAAAAGGTTGTAGGCAGATTACACCAACCAACTTTTTGGACAGATTTTTTTTTTTTTTTTTTAAATCTAAGATCAACATTACTTATACAGGGTGTCCCAAAAAATGTATACACACTTGTAAATATTATGGGGTAGATTTATCATATATCGATGGGACATGATTCGCTATGGCGAATCATATCCGCTTGACATCGCTATATGCGGATAGCATACGCATTTCTGCATTTAACATTACACAAGCATTTCTAGTGAAATGCTTGTACAATGCCACCCCCTGCTCACTGGCGGCCAATCGGACGCTAGTAGGAGCTGTCAATCATCCTGATCGTAAAAGGTGGAGAACAAGTTAAGGAGCAGCGGTCTTACGACTGCTTCTTAATTTCCTGAAATGATGGGCCTCTGAAGCAGCATGCACTGCTTAATAAAAGGAGCCCTATGACTCACTCAAACTTTATTTTATTTTATTAGAGGTCCAACTTATTTGAAATAATGGAAGAAGCGACATTAAAAGGACATGAAACCCAAAATTTTTCTTTCATGATTCAGATAGAGAATACAGTTTTAAATAACTTTCCAGTTTACTTCTATTATCAAATGTGCTTCATTCTCTTGGTATTATTTGTTAAAGGAGCAGCAATGCGCTACTGGTTTCTAACTGAACACATGGGTGAGCCAATGACAATTGTTATATATATATATGAAGCCACCAATCAACAGCTAGATCCTAGGTTCTTTGCTGCTCCTGAGCTTGCCTAGATAAGCCTTTCAGGAAAGGATAACAAGAAAAGGAAGCAAATTAAATAATAGAAGTAAATTGGAAAGTAGTTCAAAATGTTATGCTCTGTCTAAATCATGAATATCTAATTATGACTTTACTGGTTCTTTAAGTTTTGAGAAAAATAAATGTATCTTAAAGTGCTACTGGAAGCGCAAGAACGTTGCTATCGTGATGTGAGGGCCTATCTTGATGAAAATTTGCCGAACAGATGGATTGGGTGAAGAGGTAGCATTGAATTCCCCAAACCTCACACCTCTGGACATTTTTTTATATGGGGATATGTCAAAGATAAGGTTTATAGCACAAAACCGCCAACAATCAATAAGTTGAGAGCAGCAATTGAAAGAAAATGCATCAAAATTCCAAATGAAGTGACTTGTGATGTTGGCAATTCCATCTGTCCATGTTATCAGCAGTGCCTGGACCAGAACAGTCGTCAGCTCGAACACCTGGGATAACTCAAAAGATTCTACACTTGCCGTCTTTAATTTGCATTATAAAACGAAAATATATCAATAAACGTATTTATAATCATTCAAGTATATACATTTTTTTATATTATATATTATCATATATAATATACACACATATATATATATGAAAAATGTATTTATACTATTGCATTCTAAAGTAATATTATCTCATTTGTATGTAATACATTTTTATATAGTATCACTAAGTGTTACACTTTAGCCCTTTTTTGGGCGCTTCTGTCATTTTTTTGTATTGTATCTTTTTTTAGGAATCTTGTAGGACATTCCTTTTACAGATAACGTGTCTAACCTTTATTATAGCGCTGGGTATCAATTGTGTATCTAAATCTGTGGTGCTGTTTCAGTCTTGGGTGTCCATATTTCCACTAACTAAATCATTCCTTTAAAGGGACATTCCAGTGTAAAAATAATTTATTTCTTT
Source organism: Bombina bombina (assembly GCF_027579735.1). Lineage (NCBI taxonomy): Eukaryota > Metazoa > Chordata > Amphibia > Anura > Bombinatoridae > Bombina > Bombina bombina. The sequence goes on from NC_069500.1 coordinate 868,503,977, forward strand.
TAAACACATTATTTTTAAACAAATGTTTTTTTTTTTTTTTTTTACTATGTTTTTATCACCTACAAAGGGGATAGAATACATAGTCAAAGGGTGCTTGTTTGTAACTCCAGATAAGAATACAGCTATTGAGCAAATGTAAAGTAGATGCTATACATGCTTATAATCCAATCAATAGCTGTATTCCCATCTGGAGAAGAATGGGGGACTTCCATGAGTAAAACTTTGAATATTTGTCGAACCCTTTTGAAGGAGTTAAAATATATATATAAAAAAGAAGGGAATTTGTTTCTAAATAGCATGTTCACAAATACAAAGCTAATTTCTGGGCTCTGGGCTACAGGCTACATATGCTACATCTAATCCATAGTACTCACATCATTGTTATCAATTTTGATCTGCTCCTAATTGCTCATTGCATTAGGAGACAGCATCTCTCTCCCCTGTGGCATTTAGCACTCAGGTGCACACTATCATTGACAGTAATATCTATCTATCTATCTATCTATCTATCTATCTATCTATCTATCTATCTATCTGTCTGTCTGTCTGTCTATCTATCTATCTGTCTGTCTGTCTGTCTGTCTATCTATCTGTCTGTCTGTCTGTCTGTCTATCTATCTATCTATCTATCTATCTATCTATCTATCTGTCTGTCAGAAATGCCTCAGTCACTTCCGCATTCTATAAAGTTAGGTTTCCTTTTGCGGACATATATTTTCCATTGGCTACCTATTAATAAAAAAATAATATATATTGCTAATTATTTTAGATTGGTAAGGTTGCTAATTCACAATTGATGCTTAAGATACATCAAATGTTTCTGCATTTCTTTGCCATCAGAAGGACAATTTAGAAATGACCACTGAAATGACCACTGAATTGATGCAGGCTGCTCTCTTTTTTTAGCTTTTTTATCCAGTAAATGAGGCTACATTGTTAAACAGTATATGGCCTTATGCCACGTACCTGATTGAGAATTTCCCATCAACTGAATTATGGTTGACATTTCAATCTACGTTAACCTATTTGCAAAGTATTCATTCGCTACTTGTTTTACGAGTGTACAATAAAAGATTGTCATTTTATGATCCATTAAAAAAAGATGAAAAAAAATATTAAATAAAATTGTAAAAGACATTTGCTGAAAGTAATAAATAATTTACCTCTAATTTTCATACATAGAAAATTAAACTGGCAACTGTTCAAAAAGTTATTAAAATTATAATGACTGGAGATATTTTGAAATCAAGTACTGGCATTAAAATAGATAAATTGCAGTAGTAGGTTAAAAATAATGGCACGCTTGATTAGTGAGCGCTACATTATTTGTATAGAAAAGGGCAGAGGTTTGTAATGTCCAATAGGAAACTAATGAATAAAGTGATTTCATAAACTCTGCGAGAAGAACGGACTACTCAGAGGTTTGTCAGCAATGCTAACTGGGATAAAAAAAAAAAGAAGAGGAATTTAATGTTTAAAGGGATAGAAAAACCCAAAATTTTCTTTCATGATTTAGATAGAATAAACAATTTTAAAAAACTTTCCAATTTACTTCTATCATCAAATTTGCTTATTTCTCTTGTTATCCTTTGCTGAAGTAACACCATTGCACTGCTGGCAGCTAGATGAACACATCTAGTTAGCCAATCACAACAGACAAATGTGTGCAGGAAGCAATCAGCAGCAGCTCCCAATTAGTGTAGGATATGTGTGTATTCTTTTTCAACAAGGGATACCAAAGTAGGGATCTATCAATTGCCCTGGAAATAGGAATGGAGTCCGGATTTGTGAGACCTGTTTTACCATTTTATTTATAGGGTTTGTTGTGGCCAGTAATTCTATACTTCTTTATTTTAACCAACCTTCCAATTTACTTTTGTTATTAAGGGACACTCAATCAAACTTCAACTTTCATTATTCAGATAGAGCATGCCATTTTAAACAACTTTCCAATTTACTTCCATTAAAAAAATGTACACAGTATTTTTAGATTTAAACTTTTTGAGTCACCAGGTCCTACTGAGCATGTGCAAGAATACGTGTGTATGCATTTGTGAATGGCTGTCACAAGGTACGTGTATGCATTTGGCTGATGGCTGTCACATGGTACAGGGGGAGTAGAAAAAGACATAACTTTTAAAATTGTCAGAAAAAAAATCTACTACTCATTTCAGACTAAGTGCTATTGCATTGTCTTGTTATCTTGCATTTGTTGATTATGCAAATCTACTGTGTTGACTGGCCCTTGATTCTCTTAGCGTCCTTTGTTCCTTTCCGGTTAAGCCAATGACAAGAGACATTATGTACAGCTACCAATCAACAGTGAGCTCCAAGCAGTGCTGCTCCTGAGCCTACCTTACAATAGAATTCAAAGAGAATGAAGCAAATTTGATAATATAAGTAAATTGGCAAGTTGTTTAAAACTACATGCTTCATCTAAATCATGAACGTTTAATTTTGGCTATGTTCTCCTTTCAAAGTCGCTCTAACATTTTTAAAACCATATTTTAAGGCAGTCAGGCAACTTCAACATATCAACTTCAGCTGCCAGCCACATTTTGTGAAGCTCATATCTTCCCGTCTATTGTAGGCAAAACTGGAGTGCCCTTGACATATCTGACTAGCGCTGTTATCTTTTGGCATGGAAGTTCAATCAGCTGTCTTCTCTTACTTTAATGTTAACATTCTGCCTCTCTTTACTTTAGAAGTATATTTAATGATTCATTTCAAACACATTTTCCTAGTAGACGCTCTACCCAAAAGCTGTCAACCAATTATTCGCACTGATAAAGTTTTACATTTTAAAAGAGAACACTTTAAATATTACCAAACTATTTTCTTTCTTTTTTTAAAAATGAAGTTAGTTTTCTAAAACCCTGCGTGTATTTTTACTACTATCCATATACATTTTATTATTATTATTATTATTATTTATTTAATTTTTTTATTTTTTTTACAACTGTTTCCAAAACCTGTAATACTATTTATACTGCAGTTTTAGCATCAGGAGAAAAAGTTACAAGTCCACTCAATCTTACATATACTTGTCTGCTGCAATTTATTACTAATATGGGACTAGGAAGCTCATAGAAATTTCCAGACACACATACCAGACATCCCAACTCTCCCGGAAGTCTCTCGCATTTTAATAGCAGCTCCCTGATACCCGCAAATGAAATACAATATCCCGGAAATGTGGTTAAAGTGAATGTCAATTTAGATTAATCGGTTCCCGGTTTTTAATAATCCTATTAAAAAAAAACATAATTTATGCTTACCTGATAAATTCCTTTCTCCTGTAGTGTAGTCAGTCCACGGGTCATCATTACTTCTGGGATATTAACTCCTCCCCAACAGGAAGTGCAAGAGGATCACCCAAGCAGAGCTGCTATATAGCTCCTCCCCTCTACGTCACACCCAGTCATTCGACCGAGAACCAAACGAGAAAGGAAAAACTATAGGGTGCAGTGGTGACTGGAGTATAATTTAAAAATTTAGACCTGCCATAAAAAACAGGGCGGGCCGTGGACTGACTACACTACAGGAGAAAGGAATTTATCAGGTAAGCATAAATTACGGTATGTTTTCTCCTGTTAAGTGTAGTCAGTCCACGGGTCATCATTACTTCTGGGATACCAATACCAAAGCTAAAGTACACAGATGACGGGAGGGACAGGCAGGATCTTTATACGGAAGGAACCACTGCCTGAAGAACCTTTCTCCCAAAAACAGCCTCCGAAGAAGCAAAAGTGTCAAATTTGTAAAATTTGGAAAAAGTATGAAGAGAAGACCAAGTTGCAGCCTTGCAAATCTGTTCAACAGAGGCCTCATTCTTAAAGGCCCAAGTGGAAGCCACAGCTCTAGTAGAATGAGCTGTAATTCTTTCAGGAGGCTGCTGTCCAGCAGTCTCATAGGCTAAACGTATTATGCTACGAAGCCAAAAGGAGAGAGAGGTAGCAGAGGCTTTCTGACCTCTCCTCTGTCCAGAATAAACGACAAACAGGGAAGAAGTTTGGCGAAAATCTTTAGTTGCCTGTAAATAAAATTTCAGGGCACGGACTACATCTAGATTGTGTAGAAGTCGTTCCTTCTTTGAAGAAGGATTAGGACACAATGATGGAACAACAATCCTTGATTGATATTCCTATTAGTGACTACCTTAGGTAAGAACCCAGGTTTAGTACGCAGAACTACCTTGTCTGAATGAAAAATCAGATAAGGAGAATCACAATGTAAGGCCGATAACTCAGAGACTCTTCGAGCCGAGGAAATAGCCATTAAAAACAGAACTTTCCAAGATAACAATTTGATATCAATGGAATGAAGGGGTTCAAACGGAACACCCTGTAAAACGTTAAGAACTAAATTTAAGCTCCATGGTGGAGCAACAGTTTTAAACACAGGCTTAATCCTGGCCAAAGCCTGACAAAAAGCCTGAACGTCTGGAACTTCTGACAGACGTTTGTGTAAAAGAATGGACAGAGCTGAGATCTGTCCCTTTAAGGAACTAGCAGATAAACCCTTTTCTAAACCTTCTTGTAGAAAAGACAATATCCTAGGAATCCTAACCTTACTCCATGAGTAACTCTTGGATTCGCACCAATGTAAGTATTTACGCCATATTTTATGGTAAATCTTTCTGGTAACAGGTTTCCTAGCCTGTATTAAGGTATCAATTACTGACTCAGAAAATCCACGCTTTGATAAAATCAAGCGTTCAATTTCCAAGCAGTCAGCTTCAGAGAAATTAGATTTTGATGTTTGAAAGGACCCTGAATTAGAAGGTCCTGTCTCAGAGGCAGAGACCAAGGTGGACAGGATGACATGTCCACTAGATCTGCATACCAGGTCCTGCGTGGCCACGCAGGCGCTATGAGAATCACCGATGCTCTCTCCTGTTTGATCCTGGCAATCAATCGAGGAAGCATCGGGAAGGGTGGAAACACATAAGCCATCCCGAAGGTCCAAGGTGCTGTCAAAGCATCTACCAGGACCGCTCCCGGGTCCCTGGACCTGGACCCGTAACAAGGAAGCTTGGCGTTCTGGCGAGACGCCATGAGATCTATCTCTGGTTTGCCCCAACGTCGAAGTATTTGGGCAAAGACCTCCGGATGAAGTTCCCACTCCCCCGGATGAAAAGTCTGACGACTTAGGAAATCCGCCTCCCAGTTCTCCACTCCTGGAATGTGGATCGCTGACAGGTGGCAAGAGTGAGACTCTGCCCAGCGAATTATCTTTGAAACTTCCATCATCGCTAGGGAGCTTCTTGTCCCTCCTTGATGGTTGATGTAAGCTACAGTCGTGATGTTGTCCGACTGAAACCTGATGAACCCCCGAGTTGTTAACTGAGGCCAAGCCAGAAGGGCATTGAGAACTGCTCTCAATTCCAGAATGTTTATTGGAAGGAGACTCTCCTCCTGAGTCCATGATCCCTGAGCCTTCAGGGAATTCCAGACAGCGCCCCAACCTAGTAGGCTGGCGTCTGTTGTTACAATTGTCCAATCTGGCCTGCTGAATGGCATCCCCCTGGACAGATGTGGCCGAGAAAGCCACCATAGAAGAGAATTTCTGGTCTCTTGATCCAGATTCAGAGTAGGGGACAAATCTGAGTAATCCCCATTCCACTGACTTAGCATGCACAATTGCAGCGGTCTGAGATGTAGGCGTGCAAAGGGTACTATGTCCATTGCCGCTACCATTAAGCCTATTACCTCCATCCATTGAGCCACTGACGGGTGTTGAATGGAATGAAGGACACGGCAAGCATTTTGAAGCTTTGTTAACCTGTCTTCTGTCAGGTAGATCTTCATTTCTACAGAATCTATAAGAGTCCCCAAGAAGGGAACTCTTGTGAGTGGAAAGAGAGAACTCTTCTCTTCGTTCACCTTCCACCCATGCGACCTTAGAAATGCCAGTACTAACTCTGTATGAGACTTGGCAGTTTGAAAGCTTGACGCTTGTATCAGAATGTCGTCTAGGTACGGAGCCACCGAAATTCCTCGCGGTCTTAGTACCGCCAGAAGAGCGCCCAGAACCTTTGTGAAGATTCTTGGAGCCGTAGCCAATCCGAATGGAAGAGCTACAAACTGGTAATGCCTGTCTAGGAAGGCAAACCTTAGATACCGGTAATGATCTTTGTGAATCGGTATGTGAAGGTAAGCGTCCTTTAAATCCACTGTGGTCATGTACTGACCCTTTTGGATCATGGGTAAGATTGTCCGAATAGTTTCCATTTTGAACGATGGAACTCTTAGGAATTTGTTTAGGATCTTTAAATCCAAGATTGGTCTGAAGGTTCCTTCTTTCTTGGGAACCACAAACAGATTTGAGTAAAACCCCTGTCCGTGCTCTGACCGCGGAACCGGGTGGATCACTCCCATTAGTAAAAGATCTTGTACACAGCGTAGAAACGCCTCTTTCTTTATTTGGTTTGTTGACAACCTTGAAAGATGAAATCTCCCTTTTGGGGGAGAGATTTTGAAGTCCAGAAGATATCCCTGAGATATGATCTCTAACGCCCAGGGATCCTGGACATCTCTTGCCCAAGCCTGGGCGAAGAGAGAAAGTCTGCCCCCCACTAGATCCGTTCCCGGATCGGGGGCCCTCAATTCATGCTGTCTTAGGGGCAGCAGCAGGTTTTCTGGCCTGCTTGCCCTTGTTCCAGGACTGGTTAGGTTTCCAGCCTTGTCTGTAGCGAGCAACAGCTCCTTCCTGTTTTGGTGCAGAGGAAGTTGATGCTGCTCCTGCCTTGAAGTTACGAAAGGCACGAAAATTAGACTGTCTAGCCCTAGGTTTGGCTCTGTCTTGAGGCAGGGCATGGCCTTTACCTCCTGTAATGTCAGCGATAATTTCTTTCAAACCGGGCCCGAATAAGGTCTGCCCTTTGAAAGGTATGTTAAGTAATTTAGATTTAGAAGTAACATCAGCTGACCAGGATTTTAGCCACAGTGCTCTACGTGCCTGAATGGCGAATCCGGAATTCTTAGCCGTAAGTTTAGTTAAATGTACTACGGCATCTGAAATAAATGAATTAGCTAGCTTAAGGGTTTTAAGCTTATTTGAAATCTCATCTATAGTTATTGAGTCAAGAGTCTCTTCCAGAGACTCGGACCAAAATGCGGCCGCAGCCGTGACAGACGCAATACATGCAAGGGGTTGCAATATAAAACCTTGTTGAACAAACATTTTCTTAAGGTAACCCTCTAATTTTTTATCCATTGGATCTGAAAAGGCACAGCTATCCTCCACCGGGATAGTGGTACGCTTAGCCAGAGTAGAAACCGCTCCCTCCACCTTAGGGACCATCTGCCATAAGTCCTGTGTGGTGGCGTCTATTGGAAACATTTTTCTAAATACAGGAGGGGGGGGAAAAGGGTACACCGGGCCTATCCCACTCCTTAGTAATTATCTCTGTAAGCCTCTTAGGTATAGGAAATACGTCAGTACTCGCTGGTACCGCATAGTATCTATCCAGCCTACATAATTTCTCTGGGATTGCAACAGTGTTACAATCATTCAGAGCCGCTAATACCTCCCCTAGCAGTACACGGAGGTTTTCTAGTTTAAACTTAAAATTTGAAATGTCTGAATCCACTCTATTTGGATAAGATCCGTCACCTGCAGATTGAAGCTCTCCGTCCTCATGTTCTGCAAATTGTGACGCAGTATCTGACATGGCCCTATTATTATCAGCGCACTCTGTTCTCACCCCAGAGTGATCTCGCTTACCTCTAAGTTCTGGTAATTTAGACAAAACTTCAGTCATAACATTAGCCATGTCCTGTAGTGTGATTTGTAATGGCCGCCCTGAAGTACTCGGCGTTACAATATCACGCACCTCCCGAGCGGGAGATGCAGGTACTGACACGTGAGGCAAGTTAGTCGGCATAACTTCCCCCTCGTTGTTTGGTGAATGATGTTCAATTTGTACAGATTGACTTTTATTTAAAGTAGCATCAATGCAATTAGTACATAAATTTCTATTGGGCTCCACCTTGGCTTTTGCACATATAGCACAGAGATATTCCTCTGAGTCAGACATGTTTAACAAACTAGCAATTAAACTAGCAAGCTTGGAAATACTTTTCAACTCAATTTACAAGTAATATGAAAAAACGTACTGTGCCTTTAAGAAGCACAGAAAAACATAATTTATGCTTACCTGATAAATTCCTTTCTTCTGTTGTGTGATCAGTCCACGGGTCATCATTACTTCTGGGATATAACTCCTCCCCAACAGGAAATGCAAGAGGATTCACCCAGCAGAGCTGCATATAGCTCCTCCCCTCTACGTCAGTCCCAGTCATTCGACCAAGAATCAACGAGAAAGGAGTAACCAAGGGTGAAGTGGTGACTGGAGTATAATTTAAAAGATATTTACCTGCCTTAAAACAGGGCGGGCCGTGGACTGATCACACAACAGAAGAAAGGAATTTATCAGGTAAGCATAAATTATGTTTTCTTCTGTTATGTGTGATCAGTCCACGGGTCATCATTACTTCTGGGATACCAATACCAAAGCAAAAGTACACGGATGACGGGAGGGATAGGCAGGCTCATTATATAGAAGGAACCACTGCCTGAAGAACCTTTCTCCCAAAAATAGCCTCCGAAGAAGCAAAAGTGTCAAATTTGTAAAATTTGGAAAAAGTATGAAGCGAAGACCAAGTTGCAGCCTTGCAAATCTGTTCAACAGAGGCCTCATTCTTAAAGGCCCAAGTGGAAGCCACAGCTCTAGTGGAGTGAGCTGTAATTCTTTCAGGAGGCTGCTGACCAGCAGTCTCATAGGCTAAACGTATTATGCTACGAAGCCAAAAAGAGAGAGAGGTAGCAGAAGCTTTTTGACCTCTCCTCTGTCCAGAATAAACGACAAACAGGGAAGAAGTTTGGCGAAAATCTTTAGTTGCCTGCAAGTAGAACTTGAGGGCACGAACTACATCCAGATTGTGTAGAAGACGTTCCTTCTTTGAAGAAGGATTTGGACACAAGGATGGAACAACAATCTCTTGATTGATATTCCTGTTAGTGACCACCTTAGGTAAGAACCCAGGTTTAGTACGCAGAACTACCTTGTCTGAGTGAAAAATCAGATAAGGAGAATCACAATGTAAGGCTGATAACTCAGAGACTCTTCGAGCCGAGGAAATAGCCATTAAAAACAGAACTTTCCAAGATAACAATTTTATATCAATGGAATGAAGGGGTTCAAAAGGAACACCCTGTAAAACGTTAAGAACTAAGTTTAAACTCCATGGCGGAGCAACAGCTTTAAACACAGGCTTGATCCTAGCTAAAGCCTGACAAAAAGCCTGGACGTCTGGATTTTCTGACAGACGCCTGTGTAACAAGATGGACAGAGCTGAAATCTGTCCCTTTAATGAACTAGCTGATAAACCCTTTTCTAACCCTTCTTGTAGAAAAGACAATATCCTAGAGATCCTAACCTTACTCCAGGAGTAATGTTTGGATTCGCACCAGTATAGGTATTTACGCCATATTTTATGGTAAATCTTTCTGGTAACAGGCTTCCTAGCCTGTATCAGGGTATCAATAACCGACTCAGAAAAACCACGTTTTGATAAAATCAAACGTTCAATTTCCAAGCAGTCAGCTTCAGAGAAGTTAGATTTTGATGTTTGAATGGACCCTGTATCAGAAGGTCCTGTCTTAGAGGTAGAGACCAAGGCGGACAGGATGACATGTCCACTAGATCTGCATACCAAGTCCTGCGTGGCCATGCAGGCGCTATTAGAATCACTGATGCTCTCTCCTGTTTGATTTTGGCAATCAATCGAGGAAGCAGCGGAAAGGGTGGAAACACATAAGCCATCCCGAAGTTCCAAGGTGCTGTCAAAGCATCTATCAGAACCGCTCCCGGATCCCTGGATCTGGACCCGTAGCGAGGAAGTTTGGCGTTCTGGCGAGACGCCATGAGATCTATCTCTGGTTTGCCCCAACGTCGAAGTATTTGGGCAAAGACCTCCGGATGAAGTTCCCACTCCCCCGGATGAAAAGTCTGGCGACTCAAGAAATCCGCCTCCCAGTTCTCCACTCCCGGGATGTGGATTGCTGACAGGTGGCAAGAGTGAGACTCTGCCCAGCGAATTATCTTTGATACTTCCACCATTGCTAGGGAGCTTCTTGTCCCTCCCTGATGGTTGATGTAAGCTACAGTCGTGATGTTGTCCGACTGAAACCTGATGAACCCCCGAGTTGTTAATTGGGGCCAAGCTAGAAGGGCATTGAGAACTGCTCTCAATTCCAGAATGTTTATTGGAAGGAGACTCTCCTCCTGATTCCATAGTCCCTGAGCCTTCAGAGAATTCCAGACAGCGCCCCAACCTAGTAGGCTGGCGTCTGTTGTTACAATTGTCCAGTCTGGCCTGCTGAATGGCATCCCCCTGGACAGGTGTGGCCGATGAAGCCACCATAGAAGAGAATTTCTGGTCTCTTGATTCAGATTCAGAGTAGGGGACAAATCTGAGTAATCCCCATTCCACTGACTTAGCATGCCTAATTGCAGAGGTCTGAGGTGTAGGCGTGCAAAAGGTACTATGTCCATTGCCGCTACCATTAAGCCGATCACCTCCATGCATTGAGCTACTGACGGGTGTTGAATGGAATGAAGGACACGGCATGCATTTTGAAGCTTTGTTAACCTGTCCTCTGTCAGGTAAATCTTCATTTCTACAGAATCTATAAGAGTCCCCAAGAATGGAACTCTTGTGAGAGGAAAAAGAGAACTCTTCTTTTCGTTTACTTTCCATCCATGCGACCTTAGAAATGCCAGAACTAACTCTGTATGAGACTTGGCAGTTTGAAAGCTTGAAGCTTGTATTAGAATGTCGTCTAGGTATGGAGCTACCGAAATCCCTCGCGGTCTTAGTACCGCCAGAAGGGCACCCAGAACCTTTGTGAAGATTCTTGGAGCCGTAGCCAATCCGAATGGAAGAGCTACAAACTGGTAGTGCCTGTCTAAGAAGGCAAACCTTAGATACCGGTGATGATCTTTGTGGATCGGTATGTGAAGGTAAGCATCCTTTAAATCCACTGTGGTCATGTACTGACCCTCTTGGATCATGGGTAAGATTGTCCGAATAGTTTCCATTTTGAACGATGGAACTCTTAGGAATTTGTTTAGAATCTTTAAATCTAAGATTGGCCTGAAAGTTCCCTCTTTTTTGGGAACCACAAACAGGTTTGAGTAGAACCCTTGTCCTTGTTCCGACCGCGGAACCGGATGGATCACTCCCATTATTAACAGATCTTGTACGCAGCGTAGAAACGCTTCTTTCTTTATCTGGTTTGTTGACAACCTTGACAGATGAAATCTCCCTCTTGGGGGAGATAATTTGAAGTCTAGAAGGTATCCCTGAGATATGATCTCTAGTGCCCAGGGATCCTGAACATCTCTTGCCCAGGCCTGGGCGAAGAGAGAGAGTCTGCCCCCCACTAGATCCGGTCCCGGATCGGGGGCTCTCGGTTCATGCTGTCTTTGGGGCAGCAGCAGGTTTCCTGGCCTGCTTGCTCTTGTTCCAGGACTGGTTAGGCTTCCAGCCTTGCCTGTAACGAGCAACAGCTCCTTCCTGTTTTGGTGCAGTGGAGGTTGATGCTGCTCCTGTTTTGAAGTTCCGAAAGGGACGAAAATTAGACTGTCTAGCCTTAGCTTTGGCTTTGTCTTGAGGTAGGGCGTGGCCCTTACCTCCTGTAATGTCAGCGATAATCTCTTTCAAACCGGGCCCAAATAAAGACTGCCCCTTGAAAGGTATATTAAGTAATTTGGACTTAGAAGTAACATCAGCTGACCAGGATTTTAGCCACAGCGCCCTACGTGCCTGTATGGCGAATCCTGAGTTCTTAGCCGTAAGTTTGGTTAAATGTACTACGGCCTCCGAAATGAAGGAATTAGCTAGTTTAAGGACTCTAAGCCTGTCCGTAATGTCGTCTAGCGTAGATGAACTAAGGTTCTCTTCAAGCGACTCAATCCAAAATGCTGACGCAGCCGTAATCGGCGCGATACATGCAAGGGGTTGTAAAATAAAACCTTGTTGAACAAACATTTTCTTAAGGTAACCCTCTAATTTTTTATCCATTGGATCTGAGAAAGCACAGCTATCCTCCACCGGGATAGTGGTACGCTTAGCTAAAGTAGAAACTGCTCCCTCCACCTTGGGGACCGTTTGCCATAAGTCCCGAGTGGTGGCGTCTATTGGAAACATCTTTCTAAATATTGGAGGGGGTGAGAACGGCACACCGGGTCTATCCCACTCCTTAGTAACAATTTCAGTTAGTCTCTTAGGTATAGGAAAAACGTCAGTACTCGCCGGTACCGCAAAGTATTTATCCAACCTACACAGTTTCTCTGGTATTGCAACGGTGTTACAATCGTTGAGAGCTGCTAAGACCTCCCCTAGTAATACACGGAGGTTCTCCAATTTAAATTTAAAATTTGAAATATCTGAGTCCAATCTGTTTGGATCAGAACCGTCACCCACAGAATGAAGCTCTCCGTCCTCATGCTCTGCGAGCTGTGACGCAGTATCAGACATGGCCCTAGCATTGTCAGCGCACTCTGTTCTCACCCCAGAGTGATCACGCTTGCCTCTTAGTTCTGGTAATTTAGACAAAACTTCAGTCATAACAGTAGCCATATCTTGTAATGTTATCTGTAATGGCCGCCCAGATGTACTAGGCGCCAAAATATCACGCACCTCCCGGGCGGGAGATGCAGGTACTGCCGCGTGAGGCGAGTTAGTCGGCATAACTCTCCCCTCGCTGTTTGGTGAAATTTGTTCACATTGTACAGATTGACTTTTATTTAAAGTAGCATCAATACAGTTAGTACATAAATTTCTATTGGGCTCCACCTTGGCATTGGAACAAATGACACAGATATCTTCCTCTGAGTCAGACATGTTTAACACACTAGCAAAAAACTTACAACTTGGTTATAATCTTTTTTTAGCAAAAAACGTACTGTGCCTCAAAGAGGTACTAACGATTAAATGACAGTTGAAATAATGAACTGAAAAACAGTTATAGCATCAAACTTTAAAACAACAAAACTTTTAGCAAAGGTTTGTTCCCATTAGTAAAATAATAATAATTAAATTTGACATAAAAAATACAAAGCAACGTTTTTATTCACAGTCACTATAAGAATTCTCACAGCTCTGCTGAGAGAATTTACCTCCCTTCAAAGAAGTTTGAAGACCCCTGAGATCTATCAGAGATGAACCGGATCATGCAGGAAATATAAAAGTAACTGACTGGTATTTTTTGATGCGTAGCAAAGAGCGCCAAAAACGGCCCCTCCCTCTCCCACACAGCAGTGAAGAGAAACGAAACTGTCACAATTAAAGCAAAAAAACTGCCAAGTGGAAAATAATGCCCAAATATTTATTCACACAGTACCTCAGCAATGTAAACGATTCTACATTCCAGCAAAAACGTTTAACATGATAAATAGTTATTAAAAAGGATTAGTGACCTTTAACAGAGTAGTTCCGGTGAAATACCATCCCCAGAATACTGAAGTGTATACATACATGTCATTTTAACGGTATGGCAGGATTTTCTCATCAATTCCATTCAGAAAATAAAAACTGCTACATACCTCAATGCAGATTCATCTGCCCGCTGTCCCCTGATCTGAAGCCTTTACCTCCCTCAGATGGCCGAGAACAGCAATATGATCTTAACTACTCCGGTTAAAATCATAGTAAAAAACTCTGACAGATTCTTCCTCAAACTCTGCCAGAGAAGTAATAACACGCTCCGGTGCTATTTTAAAATAACAAACTTTTGATTGAAGTCATAAAAACTAAGTATAATCACCATAGTCCTCTCACACATCCTATCTAGTCGTTGGGTGCAAGAGAATGACTGGGACTGACGTAGAGGGGAGGAGCTATATGCAGCTCTGCTGGGTGAATCCTCTTGCATTTCCTGTTGGGGAGGAGTTATATCCCAGAAGTAATGATGACCCGTGGACTGATCACACATAACAGAAGAAAGAACTATGACAGTTGAATAACAATGAACCGGAGAAATTATAAAAAACAAATTTTTCCCGGTAAAGGCATAAATTTAGCAAAGGATTGCCCCCATTAGCAATGGATAACTAACCCTTAATAGCAGAAAAAAATGTACAAAATATAAACGTTTTTTATCACAGTCAAAGCACAATCTCACAGGTCTGCTGTGAGTGATTACCTCCCTCAAAATAATTTTTGAAGACCCTTGAGCTCTGTAGAGACGATCCGGATCATGCAGGGAGAGAAACAGACTTGTGACTGAATTTCTGATGCGTAGCAAAAGCGCCAAAATAGGCCCCTCCCCCTCACACACAACAGTGAGGGAAGTTCAGTGAACTGTCTTAAATTAAAATAAACAACAGCCAAGTGGAAAAACAGTGCCCAAAACAATTTTTCACCCAGTACCTCAGATAATTAAACGATTTAACATGCCAGCAAAACGTTTAAAATCAAATAATATGAATGTCATTAAAAAGCCTGCTGCTAGTCGTTCCCACTGCAAGTTAGGCTAAAAGTTATATGCATATAGTATTATCCCAGTGAAGTGCCATTCCCCAGAATACTGAAGTGTAAACATATATACATAACAGCCTGATACCAGTTGCTACTACTGCATTTAAGGCTGAACTTACATTATATCGGTATTGGCAGTATTTTCTCAGTCAATTCCATTCCTCAGAAAATAATATACTGCAACATACCTCTTTGCAGGTGAACCTGCCCGCTGTCCCCTGATCTGAAGTTTACCTCACTCCTCAGAATGGCCGAGAACAGCAAAATGAATCTTAGCTACGCCGGCTAAGATCATACAAAAACTCAGGTAGATTCTTCTTCAAATTCTACCTGAGAAGGCACAACACACTCCGGTGCTGTTTTAAAATAACAAACTTTTGATTGAAGATATAAAAACTAAATATAATCACCACAGTCCTCTCACACATCCTATCTATTAGTTGGGTGCAAGAGAATGACTGGGTGTGACGTAGAGGGGAGGAGCTATATAGCAGCTCTGCTTGGGTGATCCTCTTGCACTTCCTGTTGGGGAGGAGTTAATATCCCAGAAGTAATGATGACCCGTGGACTGACTACACTTAACAGGAGAAAAGGGCACTTTAATTCATCAAAATTTACATTTCACTAATTTTCTTCAAATACTTTACCTTTTAATCCTGACAGCCTCTACAGCGCTTCCTCCGCCCGTTGCAAGCCCTCTTCGCGGGTCCAAAATGACGAATCCGGCTTCCTCCAATCATGGCGTTGCCTCAGGCCAAGATTCCCCCGGTGGGGGGGAAACCGTAATTGGAGGAAGCCGGATTCGTCATTTCTGATGTATGAAGAGGCTTCCGACAGCCGGGGGAATCACCGGAGCGGCTGTGAAGATTAAAAGGTAAGTATTTGAAGAAAACAAGTGAAATATAAATTTTGATGAATTAAAGTGTCCTTGTTTTTAATAGGATTATTAAAAACCAGGCACCGACTCATCTAAATTGACATTCACTTTAACCTCTTCATATCAGCTGTGCATTACACACATAACCATTCAAGCAGCTGCTCTCTGTGTCACAAAACTGCTTTGACATCACAGGCCCTTTAACCAGAACGGGAACTAGTCGCTACCTTCTCTTTATATCAACTTTATTAGTTTTTGCCCAAATTAAATATGTCAATCTGTAAGTTAACTGATTTGTTTCGGGACCGGAAAGCTAATTTGTTTTGGGAGCAGAAGTGAGTGTATTGTATACTGCTAAATACAGGTAATTATTATTGCTGCATAGAACTGTCTGTGTGATGTAGTTAATAAAGGCATATGTAGATATGTGCACTGTGTGTGTGTATTACAGGCAGTTTCACATAAATATGTTTAGGTTTTGTATGCGGCTTGTCAGGAACCTGTGTATAGTCGGGAGAGGGCTGTAGGTATATAATAATGCTTTGTGTGTTGGTTTTCTTTATATGGGGAGAAGAATATATTGTTTGGTAGCTGTGTGTGTGTGTGTGTGTGTTGGGGGGGGGGGGGGGGCACGCAGTAGCCGGTGAAGCCACCTCCCTGAAATTAGTTTTTGCTGGCTTGGACTTCTAAACACACACACACTTCACCACTATTAAATACAAAAATTTAACTTAAAAATACAATTAAAGGGACACTGAACCCAAAATTTTTCTTTTGTGGTTCAGATAGAGCATGCAATTTTAAGCAACTTTCTAATTTACTCCTTTTATCAATTTTTCTTTGTTCTCTTGCTATCTTTATATGAAAAAGAAGGCATCTAAGCTTTTTTCTTGGTTCAGAACTCTGGACAGCCGTTTTTGATTGGTGGATGAATTTATCCACCAATCAGCAAGGACAACCTAGGTTGTTCACCAAAAAATGGGCATCTAAACTTACATTCTTGCATTTTAAATAAAGATACCAAGAGAATAAAGAAGAATTGATAATAGGAGTACATTAGAAAGTTGCTTAAAATGTCATGCTCTATCTGAATCACAAAAGAAAAAAATTGGGTTCAGTGTCCCTTTAATAATTAAAGATGTCAACAATGTAAATAAATAAACTTTTTTATATAGTTCCAAAACAAATGGAACAGATTGTCACATTTGTTTACTTGGGAATTCTTGATAATTAGCTTTTTTAATATAAAAAGTGTATTCTGCACCCAGTGGAGCGACATCTGGAACAGATGAAAAATCGATGAGAGTTCAAAAGATAGTGAGAAGCAGTTTGAAGTCAAACCATTTGAAAAGTCATACTTACATATGGGAAATAGATTGCAAAGGATGGAAAAACAATACCAAAAATGTGAAATCCAGTTGGAAGAATATAATGTAAAAAAGAAAAAAACGCACGAAAGGATCACTATGAAATTAATAAATATTTTTAAACAGATAAAGACTATTTATAGACTTTGGTGGTTTAAACTTTGATGTTACAAGTTACCAAAAGATGTAACAAAACTTCTGCAGTTAACTTATTAATCACTGCGTAGAAAGTTGCAGAATCAGATATAGTTCCCTAAGTATTATCGGGGCATAGCTTGTCAAAAAGTTGGCAAAATAAATAATGATTTTATACTGCAATGCTGTTTTAATTTCCTCAACTAAACATTCTGGACTAGAGTACAAGTGCAAAAATATTAGCGCTATGGGCCTAGATTAGAAGTGGAGTGTAATCACTATAACGAGAAGCACAGAGATTATCAGGAGGTTGCAATATTTTTACTGATTGAACCGGTATTACGCTCATATTACAAGTCCATGGTTAACCCTTGCCCTCAAGAGATAATCGCATTAATGTTGGAAATATTAACTAAAGTGAAAACCTCTGGTAAAGTCATTGTGGCTGCTCATACAGCACTCCAGAAACCACAAATCTCTCTGGTTAGGCTTTATTTTCACATTATTTCAAAACCTTTTATAGAGAACATTGCTTTTGTACATAGACGCAACACACTAATGCCATTTATAGATGTTCTGAAAGAGACAGTGTACTGTAAAATTAATGTCCCTTGATGTGTTTATAATGACTTGTTATACCAGCTGCAAAGTTTAACATTGATGGGAAATTGTTCCTTTAGGTATATTTTTTATATGCAACAGCTTGTGCTGCTAACCGGATCAACAGCCTAATCAAATAGGCTGAGCTTGAGCGTATCTCTCTATTTACTCACAATCCTCCTTATCTTTCTCTTGTAAGGTGTATCCAGTCCACGGATCATCCATTACTTGTGGGATATTCTCATTCCCAACAGGAAGTTGCAAGAGGACACCCACAGCAGAGCTGTAATATAGCTCCTCCCCTAACTGTCATAGCCAGTCATTCTCTTGCAACTCTCAACAAGCTAGGACGTTGTAGGAGAGAGTGGTTAAATATAGCTAGTTTATTTTCTTCAATCAAAAGTTTGTTATTTTTAAATAGTACCGGAGTTGTGCTATTTTATCTCAGGCAGTAAATAGAAGAAGAATCTGCCTGAGGTTTCTATGATCTTAGCAGGTTGTAACTAAGATCCATTGCTGTTCTCACATATGTCTGAGGGGATTACACAGATGAGGTAAAACTTCAGCGAGAGAATGGCGTGCAGTTTATTCTGCTATCAGGTATGTACAGTTATAATTTTTTCTAGAGATGGAAAACACTAGAAAATGCTGCTGATACCGGATTAATGTAAGTTAAGCCTGAATACAGTGATTTAATAACGACTGGTATTATGCTTACTCCCAGGGGTAATACCCTAGTTATGATATTGCAATATAAAACGTTTGCTGGCATGTTTAATCGTTTTTATATATGCTTTGGTGATAAAACTTTATTGGGGCCTAGTTTTTTCCACATGGCTGGCTTAAATTTTGACTAGAAACCTGAGGCTTTCCACTGTTGTAGTATAAAAGTTACAGTTGGTGCAGTTAAAATTACAAACTGTGACATCCAGCTTCCCTCAAAGGCCCTCTGAATGCTATAGGACATCTCTAAAGGGCCCAAAGGCTTTCCAAAGTCCTTTATTGGGGAAAGTAGGGCCACAGCTTGCTGTGGCAGTTGGTTGTGACTGTTAAAAAAACGTCTATTTCATTTTTTTGATCCGTTTTTTGAACTAAGGGGTTAATCATCCATCCAGTGGGTGCAATGCTCTGTTAGCCTATTATACACACTGTAAAAATTTCGTTTGATTTACTGCATTTTTTCACTGTTTTTCAAATTCTGACAAAATTTGTTTCTCTTAAAGGCACAGTACCGTTTTTTATATCTGCTTGTTAACTTGATTTAAAGTGTTTTCCAAGCTTGCTAGTCTCATTGCTAGTCTGTATAAACATGTCTGACATAGAAGAAACTCCTTGTTTATTATGTTTAAAAGCCATGGTGGAACCCCCTCTTAGAATGTGTACCAAATGTACTGATTTCATTTTATGCAATAAAGATCATTTTCTGTCTTTAAAAATTTTATCACCAGAGGAATCTGACGAGGGGGAAGTTATGCCGACTAACTTTCCCCATGTGTCAGACCCTTTGACTCCCGCTTAAGGGACTCACGCTCAAATGGCGCCAAGTACATCTAGGGCGCCCATAGCGTTTACTTTACAAGACATGGCGGCAGTCATGGATAATACACTGTCAGCGGTATTAGCCAGACTACCTGAACTTAGAGGTAAGCGAGATAGCTCTGGGGTGAGACAAAATGCAGAGCATACTGACGCTTTAAGAACCATGTCTGATACTGCCTCACAATATGCAGAAGCTGAGGAAAGAGAGCTTCAGTCAGTGGGTGATGTTAATGACTCAGGAAAGATACCTGATTCTAATATTTCTACATTTTAATTTAAGCTTGAACACCTCCGCGTGTTGCTTAGGGAGGTTTTAGCTGCTCTGAATGACTGTGATACCATTGCAGTGCCAGAGAAATTGTGTAGACTGGATAAATACTTTGCAGTGCCGGTGTGTACTGATGTTTTTCCAAATACCTAAAAGGTTTACAGAAATTATTAATAAGGAATGGGATAGACCAGGTGTGCCGTTCTCTTCCCCTCCTATTTTTAGAAATTTTTTTCCAATAGATGCCACCACACGGGACTTATGGCAGACAGTCCCTAAGGTGGAGGGAGCAGTTTCTACTCTAGTAAAGCGTACTACTATCCCTGTCGAGGACAGTTGTGCTTTTTTTTTAGATCCAATGGTTAAAAAATTAGAGGTTACCTTAAGAAAATATTTATTCAACAAGGTTTTATCCTACAGCCCCTTGCATGCATAGCCCCTGTCACTGCTGCTGCGGCGTACTGGTTTGAGTCTCTGGAAGAGGCTTTACAGGTAGCGACTCCATTGGATGACATACTTGGCAAACTTAGAGCACTTAAGCTAGCCAATTCTTTTATTCTGATGCCATTGTTCATTTGACTAAACTAACGGCTAAGAATTCTGGTTTTGCTATACAGGCGCGCAGAGCGCTATGGCTTAGATCATGGTCAGCTCACGTGACTTCAAAATCTAAGCTACTTAACATTCCCTTCAAGGGGCAGACCCTATTCGGGCCTGGTTTGAAGGAGATTATTGCTGATATCACTGGAGGAAAAGGTCATGCCTTTCCTCAGGACAGGTCCAAATCTAGGGCCAAACAGTCTAATTTTCGTGCCTTTCGAAACTTCAAGGCAGGTGCGGCATCAACTTCCTCTAATGCTAAACAAGAGGGAACTTTTGCTCAATCCAAGACGGTCTGGAGACCAATCCAGACCTGGAAAAAAAGTAAGCAGGCCAAAAAGCCTGCTGCTGCCTCTAAGACAGCATGAAGGAATGGCCCCCTATCTGGTAACGGATCTAGTAGGGGGCAGACTTTCACTCTTCGCCCAGGCGTGGGCAAGAGATGTTCAGGATCCCTGGGCGTTGGAAATTATATCCCAGGGATATCTCCTGGACTTCAAAGCTTCCCCCCCAAAAGGGAGATTTCACCTTTCACAATTATCTGCAAACCAGATAAAGAGAGAGGCATTCTTACACTGTGTACGAGACCTCCTAGTTATGGGAGTGATCCATCCAGTTCCAAAGGAGGAACAGGGACAGGGTTTTTACTCAAATCTGTCTGTGGTTCCCAAAAAAGAGGGAACCTTCAGACCAATTTTGGATCTAAAGATCTTAAACAAATTCCTCAAAGTTCCATCATTCAAGATGGAAACTATTCGTACCATCCTACCAATGATCCAGGAGGGTCAATATATGACTACAGTGGATCTAAAGGATGCTTATCTTCACATTCCGATACACAAAGATCATCATCGGTTTCTCAGGTTTGCCTTTCTAGACAGGCATTACCAGTTTGTAGCTCTTCCCTTTGGATTAGCTACAGCCCCAAGAATCTTTACAAAGGTTCTAGGGTCGCTTCTGGCGGTCCTAAGGCCGCGGGGCATAGCAGTAGCCCCTTATTTAGACGACATCCTGATACAGGCGTCAAACTTCCAAATTGCCAAGTCTCATACGGACGTAGTACTGGCATTTCTGAGGTCGCATGGGTGGAAAGTGAACGAGGAAAAGAGTTCTCTATCCCCACTCACAAGAGTTTCCTTTCTAGGGACTCTGATAGATTCTGTAGAAATGAAAATTTACCTGATGGAGTCCAGGTTATCAAAGCTTCTAAATTCCTGCCGGGTTCTTCATTCCATTCTGCGCCATTCGGTGGCTCAGTGTATGGAAGTAATCGGCTTAATGGTAGCGGCAATGGACATAGTGCCGTTTGCACGCTTACATCTCAGACCGCTGCAACTATGCATGCTCAGTCAGTGGAACGGGGATTACACAGATTTGTCCCCTCAACTGAATCTGGACCAAGAGACCAGGGATTCTCTTCTCTGGTAGTTATCTCTGGTCCATCTGTCCAAAGGTATGACCTTTCGCAGGCCAGATTGGACAATTGTAACAACAGATGCCAGCCTTCTAGGTTGGGGTGCAGTCTGGAATTCCCTGAAGGCTCAGGGATCGTGGACTCAGGAGGAGTCTCTCCTTCCAATAAATATTCTGGAACTAAGAGCGATATTCAATGCTCTTCAGGCTTGGCCTCAGTTAGCAACTCTGAGGTACATCAGATTTCAGTCGGACAACATCACGACTGTAGCTTACATCAACCATCAAGGGGGAACAAGAAGTTCCCTAGCGATGTTAGAAGTTTCAAAAATAATTCGCTGGGCAGAGATTCACTCTTGCCACCTATCAGCTATCCATATCCCAGGTGTAGAGAACTGGGAGGCGGATTTTCTAAGTCGTCAGACTTTTCATCTGGGAGAGTGGGAACTCCATCCGGAGGTTTTTGCACAACTGATTCATCGTTGGGGCAAACCAGAACTGGATCTCATGGCATCTCGCCAGAACGCCAAGCTTCCGTGTTACGGATCCAGGTCCAGGGATCCCAAGGCGACACTGATAGATGCTCTAGCAGCGCCCTGGTCTTTCAACCTGGCTTATGTGTTTCCACCGTTTCCTCTGCTCCCTCGACTGATTGCCAAGATCAAGCAGGAGAGAGCATCAGTGATTCTGATAGCACCTGCGTGGCCACGCAGGACCTGGTATGCAGATCTAGTGGACATGTCATCCTTTCCACCATGGTCTCTGCCTTTGAGACAGGACCTTCTACTTCAGGGTCCTTTCAACCATCCAAATCTAATTTCTCTGAGGCTGACTGCCTGGAGATTGAACGCTTGATTTTATCAAAGCGTGGCTTCTCCGAGTCAGTTATTGATACCTTAATACAGGCACGAAAGCCTGTCACCAGGAAAATTTAACATAGGATATGGCGTAAATATTTTTATTGGTGTGAATCCAAGGGTTACTCATAGAGTAAGGTCAGGATTCCCAGGATATTATCTTTTCTCCAAGAAGGTTTGGAAAAAAGGGACATATTTCTGCTCTGTCTATTCTTTTGCACAAGCGTCTGGCAGATGTTCCAGACGTTCAGGCATTTTGTCAGGCTTTAGTTAGAATCAAGCCTGTGTTTAAACCTGTTGCTCCACCATGGAGCTTAAATTTGGTTCTTAAGGTTCTTCAAGGAGTTACGTTTGAACCTCTTCATTCCATAGATATCAAACTTTTATCTTGGAAAGTTCTGTTTTTGGTAGCTATTTCCTCGGCTCGTAGAGTCTCTGAGCTATCTGCCTTATAATGTGATTCTCCTTATCTGATTTTTCATACGGATAAGGTAGTCCTGCGTACCAAACCTGGGTTCTTACCTAAGGTGGTATCTAACAAGAATATCAATCAATAGATTGTTGTTCCATCCTTGTGTCCTAATCCTTCTTCGAAGAAGGAACGTCTATTACACAATCTGGACGTGGTCCGTGCTTTAAAGTTTTACTTACAAGCTACTAAAGATTTTCGTCAAACATCTGCTTTGTTTGTTGTCTACTCTGGACAGAGGAGAGGTCAAAAGGCTTCGGCAACCTCTCTTTCTTTTTGGCTAAGAAGCATAATCCGCTTAGCCTATGAGACTGCTGGACAGCAGCCTCCTGAAAGGATTACAGCTCATTCCACTAGAGCTGTGGCTTTCCACTTGGGCCTTTAAAAATGAGGCTTCTGTTGAACAGATTTGCAAGGCGGCGACTTGGTCTTCGCTTCATACTTTTTCAAAATTTTACAAATTTGATACTTTTGCTTCTTCGGAGGCTATATTTGGGAGAAAGGTTTTACAGGCAGTGGTTCCTTCCATTTAAGTACCTGCCTTGTCCCTCCCTTCATCCGTGTACTTTAGCTTTGGTATTGGTATCCCACAAGTAATGGATGATCCGTGGACTGGATACACCTTACAAGAGAAAACACAATTTATGCTTACCTGATAAATTTATTTCTCTTGTGGTGTATCCAGTCCACGGCCCGCCCTGTCATTCTAAGGCAGGTATTTTTTAAATTTAAACTACAGTAACCACTGCACCCTATGGTTCCTCCTTTCTCGGCTTGTTTTCGGTCGAATGACTGGCTATGACAGTTAGGGGAGGAGCTATATTACAGCTCTGCTGTGGGTGTCCTCTTGAAACTTCCTGTTGGGAATGAGAATATCCCACAAGTAATGGATGATCGTGGACTGGATACACCACAAGAGAAATAAATTTATCAGGTAAGCATAAATTGTGTTTTTCTCTCACTATATACACAGATAGGCCAGAACTTAGAGATAACAATGGGAAAATTTATATTTTATTATCTCTCTATCTTAAACCCCCACTGAGAGCTTGGTTTCTTCTAAGCGTTCTTGTTTACCTAGCTTTTCTATACCAAGTACTGATTGATTGGAGATACAAGAGGCAAAAGCAGCTTTTCAAATTATAAAATAAATTAAAACAATTTGATACACCCTAGCAGTTAAAATGGATATTAGGGAACAAAAAAATAACATTTTTTTTCCCAATACACTGTCCCTTTAATATACAATGGTCTAGATTTAATACGGCTGTTTTTGAAAGAAAAAACATGATTGTTTAATCCATTTGAGCTGGAGTATTTAAGGTATACAGTACATGGGTCTATGAGATATAAATTATATGCATAATACTATAAAAATCTTCATTATATGTTTTTTCTTAGTTCGTTTATAATAAAATATTTATTTTGAATTTTGGCATTTTTTTATGTTTTTGGTTTAGAAACAAGATTAACAGTACAGGATATTATTACCCCACATAAAAAAAATAGTTGTCCTGGTCACTATACTGTGTTTTGAAACAATTCTGACACTACAAAACTTGTTTTGTAAAAAGGCGCTATTTCAACCATTGAAATTGCTTTCTCGCTGTACCAACCGTGTTTATGCAAACTGTATCACACTTTACCAAGTGCATACATTTAATATTTATGTAAAGCAGTTTTATATGGTACATATGCACAAGCAAAGACATGCAAATGCACTTGATGAGACATTAAACCCAAAAATGTACTTCTATTATCTTCTATTTTGCTTCATTTTCTTTGTATCCTTTGTTAAAAAGCATACCTTTGTAGGCGCAGGGGCTAGGAACTAGCTGCTAATTGGTAGCTGCACAAATATTCCTCTTATCATTGGCTTGCCAATGTATTCAGCTAGCTCCTTCAATAAAGGATACCAAGAGAATGAAGACAATGTGATAATAGAAGTAAATTTCAAAGCTGTTTAAAATGTATAATCTATTTGAATAATGAAAGAAAAATTTTGGGTTTCATGTCATTTAACTCTTTTTGCATTTGTCAGTCTTTCCAACTTCCAATAAGAGTGTTAAGATCCTTGGGGCATGGAATCTTTAGCAAATGTGTTCTGCGCTGTTCTATACACATTAAGATACAAATACAGCCTTTTTTTTGAAATGGCAAAGCTATACAAATAAAAATAAACTTACATATTTACACTTCACTAACACCGGGGGAAATTCTGTCTATCAATATATTTAAAGGATCAATCAATGTAGCTGAATTGCATAATTAACAAGTACATAATAAAAAGACAAGGCAATAACACTTTGAATTTCAAATAAGCTGTAGATTTTTTTCTGACAAATTTATCTTTTCTACCATTTTCCAGCCCCCTGTATCATGTGACAGATATCAGCCAATCACAGACTAATATACACTGTGAGCTTGTGTACATGTTCAGTATGAGTTTGTTCCCCAGCAAGTGTGAATAAAAAGACTGTGAAATTTGATAAAAGAAGTAAATTGGAAAGTGTCTTAAAACTGCAAGCTCTTTTTGAATCATAAAAGTTTATTTTGACTTGAGTGTCCCTTTAATTCAAACTTGGATATGCAATGCAATATAATGACTACAAAAGTATTAAGTATAAGCCGTTAAAATATTAAAGTATTTACAGATTTAGAGATATTTTTTATGCTGAAACAGAACTTGTAGACAATGGCCTTGATTCATTAAAACCCATTTAGGAATCTAAAAAAAAGCATCAAGACTCAAAAATTGTACAATTCAAAGAGATTTGTAATTGCCCCATGATGGGGGAAACCAGATATGGACTCCTTGCCCAACGTGCTTAGAGGGATATGGCTGTACCTCACTGACGAGGCCAAAACAATAATCCCTGGGGTTGCTATGTTCCTTGTTCAGAGGAGAATCGCCTGGTATTTCCGCGCTGGACTGACCTTGTTAAGCGGGATCAGAGTGATATAGGTGGTAACTCACCATAGAACAAGCTACTGAGCTGTTGTTAGTTCCTAGTAGAGCCCTTGCGGACGATTTATCATATGTCTGACCGACATGATCCGCTGAGTAGGCTACTAAAGTTACATTTATGAGGAACAGAAATTCCCTTGGTTAGGGGGAATTGAAAGTGGGAACGAGTGTCGGGCTCTTAAATTCCCTACAAGATAAACCTACGTATCTCAGTAGGGCAGTGCCTGATACCAGAATATACTAGGTAATATTTATTGAGAAAAAAGAAAGGTATCGTGTGGCACACTGTTTAAAGAGCCTGAGTAGCTATATCATAAGTTAGCACGAAGATTATTGATAATTAGTTAAAATGTAACTTTTATTTAGACAAAAAATAAAAAAACATTATAAATACATGAGAGAATTGTCTTAAATTAAAAGCATAAATGTAGATATCATTAACAAAAGCACAAAAGAAGCAGTGCGAACGCCTGACGCGCGTTTCGCCAACTGCCTTTGACAAAGCAGTTGGCGAAACGCGCGTCAGGCGTTTGCACTGTTTCTTTTGTGCTTTTGTTAATGATATTTAACTTATGGTTTAACTAATGATTTAGATTTAATACTTGTTGGCCTCTTTAGGCTTTTTGTTATCTAGTCAACTAAAACATATGGGTAAACCAGGGGCATCCTAAATTTTGAAAAACATTTGCTTTAGTGTTTGATATTTAATAGCAGCACTTGATACTCTCGCATCGCTGCGTCTGTCCTTAACAAAAAAACCCACAAGACTTGAAATATGTTAAGAACCACGTATAACCCAGCTTCCGATAGCAAGTCACTAATCTGAGTTTACAGCAGCATCATATGCTAACTTACTGCCGCGTTAGACTCTAACACCCTCGAATTTTAACATGTAAATGTGTTAAGTGCACCATATAAACCAGCGAGTAATAGGAAGCTACGTGGTCTGGGGCGAGACATAAATCAGCAGCGTGTTATATTCCCAAACTGCAACACTAAAATGTAATAATCGTTAATGGATATTTAATATGCTATGTGCTTCGTTAGATCGAGCACTCTATAAATAGTTACTGTGGTGGTTTTTTGCATACAGAACTACGTGCTCCTGTCACGATTGTGTATTACCTACAACCTTATATCTGATGGTTAGATGCTCACTGCACCGTTATATGTATCAGCTTTTTCATAAGTAATTTCCAAGTATATTAGGTAATAGCGGCAGGACTCTGTGCCTTCGGCACGACTATACATCCCCAAATTACCTGAGTTATGATTTAATAATCAATCCATACTTTCTTGTCCCTGGTACCTATAGTATTCAGTTTACTAGTAGATAATCCTAGTGATATCCCGAAATGTACTTACACAAATAAATAGTTACCAGTTTTTCTGGATTAAGCACTATCCTAATATTATTAGTGCTTATAACACTGATACCACTATTGATATGATCAAATATATAGTTTAAGTACACCAGGGTTAAAGTATACTACCTGAAAGTTATTGTGAACTACACTGACTTAAATTTGTGGGAAGCAACACTGTCTGTGTTCACTATACACAAAAGAAGCTAGTCCACTCTCATCCTCACTATAGGGCAGTTTCTTTCGGAACTAACCTATGAATTAATTTTTAACCGAATCAACTACACTATACACATGCTTCTCCATGTATCAAATGTAGCCTTTTAACTGCTGGCATTAATTCTGTCACCTCCATAGATGTTCTAGTGCTATTCCCCTCTACTACTCAATTAATTTTGTTCCCAACATCCTTTTGACACAGGGTGTACTAGTTTAAGAGTATGACATTATGTTATAGAGTAAATGCACTGTACAAGGTCATCACACACTTTTCTTCTTGGCTACATTTATGCTTTTAATTTAAGACAATTCTCTCATGTATTTTTAATGTTTTTTTTATTTTTTGTCTAAATAAAAGTTACATTTTAACTAATTATCAATAATCTTCGTGCTAACTTATGATATAGCTAATCAGGCTCTTTAAACAGTGTGCCACACGATACCTTTCTTTTTTCTCAATAAATATTACTAAAGTTACATTGTCTGATTGGAATCTGATAAACTGGGACGAACCCAGTAGGGGCCAAACCCACGCCAAACGGCTCCCCAGCCAGATAGACTGGCGTCCGTAGTCACAATCTCCCAGGACAGTCTCAAGAAGCACGTGCCTTGGGACAGGTGATCTTGATAGAGCCACCAAGAGAGCGAGTCTCTCGACAGGCTGTCCAGAACTATCTGTTGTGACAGATCGGAATGGTCACCGTTCCATTGCCTCAGCATGCATAGCTGTTAAGGTCTGAGATGGAATCTGGCAAAGGGAATGATGTCCATACAAGACACCATGAGTCCAATCACCTCCATACACCGGGCCACCAAAGGTCTCAAGGAGGCCTGGAGGGCAAGACATGGTGGTATTAGCTTGCAACGTCTCTGATCTGTTAGAAAGATCTTCATGGACACTGAATCTATAACTGTGCCAAGGAAATTTACTCTGGTGTCTGGAGTAAGAGAACTCTTTTTCCAAGTTTATCTTCCATCCATATGACTGAAGAAGACTTAGAAGAAATTCTGAGTGATCCCTCGCTAGATGAAAAGATGGTCCCTGTACCAAGATATCATCCAGGTTAGAAGCTACTGCTATACCTCGGGTTTTGGCAACTGCTAGAAGAGCCCCCAGAACCTTTGTGAATATCCTGGAGCAGTAGCTAAGCCAAACAGAAGTCCTATGAACTGGAAGTGCTGATCTAGAAAGGCAAACCTCAGGAACTGTAAATGATCCCTGTGGATAGGAACGTGAAGGTATGCATCCTTCAGATCTATGGTAGTCATAAACTGTCCTTCCTGAATCAGGGGAAGGATTGATCTTATAGTCTCCATCTTGAAGGAGGGGAAACTGAGAAATTTGTTTAGTCACTTCAAGTCCAGAATTGGATGAAAAGTTCCCTCTTTTTTAGGAACCATGAAGAAGTTTGAATAGAACCCCAGACCTCTTTCTGATGCAGGTACCGGGATAATTATTCCTAAGGAGACTAGATCCCGTACACAATCTAAAAAGGCTGTCCTCTTCTCTGCTCTTGTAGACAGTCTGGAGAGTAGGAATCTTCCCCTGGGTGGATGAAATTTGAATCCTATCCGGTATCCCTGAGATACGACCTCCAGAAACCAAGGATCCTAAACATCCTGAAACCAAGCATCTGTCTATAGGTTCTCTAAAGGAAGAGCTATCCTCAAGAGGGATAGTAGTATGTTTAACTAGCATCGAAATGGCGCCATCCACCTTAGGGATGGAGCCCGACAGCTCTAATTGAGAGTCAGGGACCGGGAACAATTTTTTAAAAGTAGCCGAGGGAGAAAAGGATGTTCCAATTCTTTCCCATTTAGGACCGGAAAAGTTTGTGGGACCTTTCTGTGTTCATAAACCCTATTCAATTTAGGGATCTTAGGTCCCTCAGGTTGTAATAACACAGTAGAAAGAGAAACGATATGAAAATAAACGTTTTAAATATAGAACGGCACCTTTACAAAACCAATGGCTGGGGCACTCACCACCTCCTAGATCCAGACAAGTTATCAAGAAATGCTCCTCAGGGGTGCACTCTGCAGCAGGATCATAAGGAAGTAAATGAAGCCGCACCCAGTCACATGGTGCGCAAGGCAGGACCTCCCCTGCTATGAAAAAGTGTGTGAAGCTATTAGGAGCTGAGCAACTCACAAAGTGAAAGTGAAACCTGCCTGTTCCAGCCAAAAGTACACAGTCTAAATGAGCTCTGAAAACGTTCTTCACAAATGATCCAATCTCTGGTTAATTTTTGGAGCGCTAATTGCTACCGCAAGCTCGCGGCAGCAATAACCAGCCACTTGTAATGGGTAACTATTGCTGCCTGCAAACGGGCAAATTATTTTTAGCGCTCCACTTGTAATCTAGCCCAATTTGTTTACTGTTCCTTTAAAGAGACATTAAATATTTTGAGATGGTAATATAAAATGACAAATTGTATATGTATAAAAAAGTCTGCAATATACTTTAATGATTTATTTTGTCCCCTTTTCCTGTAATTCCATTCTGAAATTGTGAGCTTTTCAGTTCCTGTTAGAGCTGGAATGGAAATGCAGAATACTGTTCTATTCCACACAGCCATTGGCTGCACACTCAAGTGACCTATTTATAACTGTCCCTAATTGGCCACAGCAGAGAAGGTAACCTAAGTTACAACATGGCAGCTCCCATTGTTTTATAGACACTAAAACTTTACACTTATATTGTCAATATTTAAACAGCTAATTAAACTATATAAAAATACATTTACATGATATTCTCAGACTAATCTTATATTTGAATGCATCATTCTATCTAACATTTGTTTAGTGTTTAATGTCTCTTTAATTCTGTCTGAGACTTTTAGACAGATAGAACAGTGAGGTAAATAGTTATTTTGGCTGCTGTCAAAATAGGTAGCTCTACATAACCTTTACACTATGCATTTTTAAAAGATAAGTCGAGTAGCCCGAATGCCCACAGATCTCACATTGTAAGGCTATTCAGCTGCCTGTTTAAAGCTTCTTCTCCAGTGTGCTGTTAATTATTTAAACACAGAGAAAACAGGGTAAATGATCAGCACATCTGTCACCCACACAGAGAGAACCCTCACTCAGTGCGAGGCCAGATGTGTTTATTTTCAGCACGCACTAACTAGCTACTTAATGTGTTGGAATCCTTAGCCAAAAGTTAATTAGGCAAAAACACTAAACATTAGTTATCTTACATGACAGCCTTCTTTTTTTTAACATTTTTGGGTACAGATATTATCAGGAATGCTGAAAATATACTGCTATAACTAAACAAAATACATTGAAAAATGCAAAAGCTTGAATGTTTCTATTACACCAATATTCATTAGTAAGTATAGGTTTAAGCACAAGAGGTTAAAACTGGTAAAAAGCATGTACTACATTTGCTTCTGTGCCAGTCCTGAGCAGAACAAGGACAGTAATTGGTGGCTACATGTGTACGGTGCCCCTGATTTGCTCATGGAGTTATGCAGTTAAAGGAAAAGTCAATTTTTATTCGATCTCTTGGTATCCCATTTTTGGTTCAGCACCTGGGTAGCGTTTGCTGATTGGTGACTACATTTAGACACCAATCCGAAAGCGCTACCCAGGTGCTGAACCAAAAAGGGGCCGGCTCCTATGCTTACATTTTTACTTTTTCAAATAAAGATACCAAGAGAATGAAGAAAAAATGCTAATAGCAGTAAATTAGAAAGTTGCTTAAAATCGCATGCTCTGGGGCCGATTTATCATGGCCCAAATGGGGGCGTATACACCTGTTTCCGCGCGAGCCTTTAAGGGTCGCCGGCAACAAGAGTTAAGAAGCAGCGGTCTTGGGTGCTTGTTGGTTTTTCTATCAGTTTTCAAATTAATCCAATCCAATTGAAACAACAGAATCAATTAGAAAAAAAACTTGAGTTATGAAATTATATTTGCAGGGTTTTAGTGTTTTTTATTGTTTCGCTTCTGAGTTGAAACATATTTATGTAAAGGCCACTTTCAGGTACTTTACTTATGTTAATGGTGCTTTGCAAGGCTGTTGTAGAGTAAACTCTAGTAAATTCTAATCATTCCGTTTCATTCTCCGATATTAGATCAAACGGTAACAGCAGTTTTCTTTTTATTATTACCAAAGTGATCACAATCGTTCAAAGTGAAACACATCCAAAATTGGTTGTGGTTTGATATTTTAAAAGAAGTTTTTAAAAAAAAAAAATTAATTAAGAAAAACAGAATTTATGCTTACCTGATAAATTACTTTCTCCAACGGTGTGTCCGGTCCACGGCGTCATCCTTACTTGTGGGATATTCTCTTCCCCAACAGGAAATGGCAAAGAGTCCCAGCAAAGCTGGCCATATAGTCCCTCCTAGGCTCCGCCCACCCCAGTCATTCGACCGACGGACAGGAGGAAATATATATAGGAGAAACCATATGGTACCGTGGTGACTGTAGTTAGAGAAAATAATTCATCAGACCTGATTAAAAAACCAGGGCGGGCCGTGGACCGGACACACCGTTGGAGAAAGTAATTTATCAGGTAAGCATAAATTCTGTTTTCTCCAACATTGGTGTGTCCGGTCCACGGCGTCATCCTTACTTGTGGGAACCAATACCAAAGCTTTAGGACACGGATGAAGGGAGGGAGCAAATCAGGTCACCTAAACGGAAGGCACCACAGCTTGCAAAACCTTTCTCCCAAGAATAGCCTCCGAAGAAGCAAAAGTATCAAATTTGTAAAATTTCGCAAAAGTGTGCAGTGAAGACCAAGTCGCTGCCTTACATATCTGGTCAACAGAAGCCTCGTTCTTGAAGGCCCATGTGGAAGCCACAGCCCTAGTGGAGTGAGCTGTGATTCTTTCAGGAGGCTGCCGTCCGGCAGTCTCGTAAGCCCATCGGATAATGCTTTTAAGCCAAAAGGAAAGAGAGGTAGAAGTCGCTTTTTGACCTCTCCTTTTACCAGAATAAACAACGAACAAGGAAGATGTTTGTCTGAAATCTTTAGTAGCCTCTAAATAGAATTTTAGAGCACGGACAACGTCCAAATTGTGTAACAAACGTTCCTTCTTTGAAACTGGATTCGGACACAAAGAAGGTACAACTATCTCCTGGTTAATATTTTTGTTAGAAACAACTTTAGGAAGAAAACCAGGCTTAGTACGCAAAACCACCTTATCTGCATGGAACACCAGATAGGGCGGAGAACACTGCAGAGCAGATAACTCTGAAACTCTTCTAGCAGAAGAAATTGCAACTAAAAACAAAACTTTCCAAGATAGTAACTTAATATCTATGGAATGTAAAGGTTCAAACGGAACCCCTTGAAGAACTGAAAGAACTAGATTTAGACTCCAGGGAGGAGTCAAAGGTCTGTAAACAGGCTTAATCCGAACCAAAGCCTGAACAAATGCTTGAACATCTGGCACAGCTGCCAGTCTTTTGTGTAGTAAGACAGATAAAGCAGAGATCTGTCCCTTTAGAGAACTTGCAGATAATCCTTTCTCCAAACCTTCTTGTAGAAAGGAGAGAATCTTAGGAATTTTTATCTTATTCCATGGAAATCCTTTGGATTCGCACCAACAGATATATTTTTTCCATATCTTATGGTAAATTTTTCTAGTTACAGGTTTTCTGGCCTGAACCAGAGTATCTATAACAGAATCTGAAAACCCACGCTTTGATAGAATCAAGCGTTCAATCTCCAAGCCGTCAGTTGGAGGGAGACCAGATTTGGATGTTCGAATGGACCCTGAACAAGAAGGTCCTGTCTCAAAGGTAGCTTCCATGGTGGAGCCGATGACATATTCACCAGGTCTGCATACCAAGTCCTGCGTGGCCACGCAGGAGCTATCAAGATCACCGAGGCCCTCTCCTGATTGATCCTGGCTACCAGCCTGGGAATGAGAGGAAACGGTGGGAATACATAAGCTAGGTTGAAGGTCCAAGGTGCTACTAGTGCATCTACTAGAGTCGCCTTGGGATCCCTGGATCTGGACCCGTAGCAAGGGACCTTGAAGTTCTGACGAGACGCCATCAGATCCATGTCTGGAATGCGCCATAATTGAGTTATTTGGGCAAAGATTTCCGGATGGAGTTCCCACTCCCCCGGATGGAATGTCTGACGACTCAGAAAATCCGCTTCCCAATTTTCCACTCCTGGGATGTGGATCGCAGACAAGTGGCAGGAGTGATCCTCCGCCCATTGAATTATTTTGGTCACTTCTTTCATCGCCAGGGAACTCTTTGTTCCCCCCTGATGATTGATATATGCAACGGTCGTCATGTTGTCTGATTGAAACCTTATGAATTTGGCCTTTGCTAGTTGAGGCCAAGCTCTGAGAGCATTGAATATCGCTCTCAGTTCCAGAATGTTTATTGGGAGAAGAGACTCTTCCCGAGACCATAGACCCTGAGCTTTCAGGGATTCCCAGACCGCGCCCCAGCCCACCAGACTGGCGTCGGTCGTGACAATGACCCACTCTGGTCTGCGGAAGCTCATTCCCTGGGATAGATGGTCCAGGGTCAGCCACCAACGGAGTGAATCTCTGGTCTTTTGATCTACTTGAATCATTGGAGACAAGTCTGTATAATCCCCATTCCACTGTTTGAGCATGCACAGTTGTAATGGTCTTAGATGAATTCGTGCAAAAGGAACTATGTCCATTGTTGCAACCATCAATCCTACTACTTCCATGCACTGCGCTATGGAAGGACGAGGAACAGAATGAAGCACTTGACAAGAGCTTAGAAGTTTTGATTTTCTGACCTCTGTCAGAAAAATCCTCATTTCTAAGGAATCTATTATTGTTCCCAAGAAGGGAACTCTTGTAGACGGGGACAGAGAACTTTTTTCTTTGTTCACCTTCCATCCGTGAGATCTGAGAAAGGCTAGAACGATCTCCGTATGAGCCCTTGCTTTTGACAGAGACGACGCTTGTATTAGAATATCGTCCAAGTAAGGTACTACTGCAATGCCCCTTGGTCTTAGAACCGCTAGAAGGGACCCTAGTACCTTTGTGAAAATCCTTGGAGCAGTGGCCAACCCGAATGGGAGGGCCACAAACTGGTAATGCTTGTCCAGAAAAGCGAACCTTAGGAACTGATGATGTTCCTTGTGGATAGGAATATGTAGGTACGCATCCTTTAGATCCACGGTAGTCATAAATTGACCTTCCTGGATGGTGGGTAGAATCGTTCGAATAGTTTCCATTTTGAACGATGGTACCCTGAGAAATTTGTTTAGGATCTTCAAATCCAAAATTGGTCTGAACGTTCCCTCTTTTTTGGGAACTACGAACAGATTGGAATAAAATCCCATTCCTTGTTCCTTTATTGGAACTGGGTGTATCACTCCCATTTTTAACAGGTCTTCTACACAATGTAAGAATGCCTGTCTCTTTATTTGGTTTGAGGATAAGTGAGACCTGTGGAACCTTCCCCTTGGGGGTAGTTCCTTGAATTCCAGGAGATAACCTTGAGAAACTATTTCTAGCGCCCAAGGATCCTGAACATCTCTTGCCCAAGCCTGAGCAAAGAGAGAGAGTCTGCCCCCCACTAGATCCGGTCCCGGATCGGGGGCTACTCCTTCATGCTGTTTTGTTAGCAGTGGCAGGCTTCTTGGCCTGCTTACCCTTGTTCCAGCCTTGCATTGGTTTCCAGGCTGGTTTGGGTTGTGAGGCATTACCCTCTTGCTTAGAGGATGCAGAATTAGAGGCTGGTCCGTTTCTGCAAAAAGGACGAAAATTAGGCTTATTTTTAGCCTTAAAAGACCTATCCTGTGGAAGGGCGTGGCCCTTTCCCCCAGTGATGTCTGAAATAATCTCTTTCTATTCTGGTCCAAATAAAGTTTTACCTTTGAAAGGGATGTTAAGCAATTTTGTCTTGGATGACACATCCGCTGACCAAGACTTTAGCCAAAGCGCTCTGCGCGCCACAATAGCAAACCCTGAATTTTTCGCCGCTAATCTAGCTAATTGCAAAGCGGCATCTAAAATAAAAGAGTTAGCCAATTTAAGTGCGGTAACTCTGTCCATAACCTCCTCATATGGAGTTTCTCTACTGAGCGACTTTTCTAGTTCTTCGAACCAGAACCACGCTGCCGTAGTGACAGGAACAATGCATGAAATTGGTTGTAGAAGGTAGCCTTGCTGTACAAAAATCTTTTTAAGCAAACCTTCCAATTTTTTATCCATAGGATCTTTGAAAGCACAACTATCTTCGATAGGAATAGTAGTGCGTTTGTTTAGAGTAGAAACTGCCCCCTCGACCTTGGGGACTGTCTGCCATAAGTCCTTTCTGGGGTTGACCATAGGAAATAATTTCTTAAATATAGGGGGGGGGAACAAAAGGTATGCCGGGCTTTTCCCACTCCTTATTTACTATGTCCGCCACCCGCTTGGGTATAGGAAAACCGTCGGGGGGCACCGGAACCTCTAGGAACTTGTCCATCTTACAGAATTTCTCTGGAATGACCAAGTTGTCACAATCATCCAGAGTAGATAACACCTCCTTAAGCAGTGCGCGGAGATGTTCTAATTTAAATTTAAATGTCACAACATCAGGTTCAGCTTGATGAGAAATTTTTCCTGAATCTGAGATTTCTCCATCAGACAAAACCTCCCTCATGGCCCCTTCAGATTGGTGTGAGGGTATGACAGAACAATTATCATCAGCGCCCTCTTGCTCTTCAGTGTTTAAAACAGAGCAATCGCGCTTTCTCTGATAAGTAGGCATTTTGGATAAAAGATTTGCTATGGAATTATCCATTACAGCCGTTAATTGTTGCATGGTAATAAGTATTGGCGCACTAGATGTACTAGGGGCCTCCTGCATGGGCAAAACTGGTGTAGACACAGTAGGAGATGATGTAGTATCATGTTTACTCCCCTCATTTGAGGAATCATCTTGGGCAATATCATTATCTGTGGCAGTACTGTCCTTACTTTGTTTGGACGCTATGGCACAATTATCACATAAATTTAAATGGGGAGACACATTGGCTTTCATACATATAGAACATAGCTTATCTGAAGGTACAGACATGTTAAACAGGCTTAAACTTGTCAACAAAGCACAAAAAACGTTTTAAAATAAAACCGTTACTGTCTCTTTAAATTTCAAACAGAAAACACTTTATTACTGAATATGTAAAAAAGTATGAAGGAATTGTTCAAAAATTACCAAAATTTCACCACAGTGTCTTAAAGCATTAAAAGTATTGCACACCAAATTTCAGAGCTTTAACCCTTAAAATAACGGAACCGGAGTCGTTTTAAAATTTAACCCCTATACAGTCCCAGCTATAGTCTTTGCTGAGACCCAACCAAGCCCAGAGGGGAATACGATACCAAAAGACGCCTTCTAGAAGCTTTTTCAGTGATTCTTAGATCCTCACACATGCATCTGCATGCCCTGCTCTCCAAAACAACTGCGCAGTAATGGCGCGAAAATGAGGCTCAGTCTATAACTAGAAAGGCCCCCTGACTGAAAAAGGTGTCCAACACAGTGCCTGCCGTTTTATAAACGTTCCCCAAGATTATAAATGCCAAATGTTAGCCTAAATCTGAATAATATGCCCAAATAAAGCAATCGATTTAGCCCATAAAAATGTCTACCAGTTTTTTAGCCCTTATTAAGCCCTTTATTCTGTATGTTTGACTAAGAAAATGGCTTACCGGTCCCCATAAGGGGAAATGACAGCCTTCCAGCATTACACAGTCTTGTTAGAAATATGGCTAGTCATACCTTAAGCAGAAAAGTCTGCTAACTGTTTCCCCCAACTGAAGTTACTTCATCTCAACAGTCCTATGTGGAAACAGCAATCGATTTTAGTTACTGTCTGCTAAAATCATCTTCCTCTTACAAACAGAAATCTTCATCCTTTTCTGTTTCAGAGTAAATAGTACATACCAGCACTATTTTAAAATAACAAACACTTGATAGAAGAATAAAAACTACATTTAAACACCAAAAAACTCTTAACCATCTCCGTGGAGATGTTGCCTGTGCAACGGCAAAGAGAATGACTGGGGTGGGCGGAGCCTAGGAGGGACTATATGGCCAGCTTTGCTGGGACTCTTTGCCATTTCCTGTTGGGGAAGAGAATATCCCACAAGTAAGGATGACGCCGTGGACCGGACACACCAATGTTGGAGAAACCTTGTTTACTGCTTTGGCAACATTTTCATTTAAAATCAAGAATACAACAACATGAAATTAATTTCCATAACAAGAAAGTGGCTGGAACTACTAAGAGAATTTGAAAATATCAGTGAAAGTTCCGAACCTCACTGTACAGACTGAAAGATAGTGACACAAGGTTCTAGATACTGTAAAACGTTATTTGAGACTTATGTTTACTGTAAAAATCTGTGCAAAAGATCTTGGTCGCCAATTAAAAAGACGTAATGGCAAATGGTTAATCCCTATCACAAATAGTGATAAGATTGCTGATAGAAAATTGTTTAAGAAGATGAAATTACTGTAATCACGAAAATCTGAGTATGAAATAAAAACAAACATTTTTAAGAGCACGATTGCTAAACTGCCTTTCTTCATTTCTTTATGTTGCAGTTGTAATTTCAGCTTTCACACGTTTCATGCAGGTCTCAGCTGTATGGGATATCACGTATATGGCTATTAAATACAGATAGATATGTAAATGTATGATGTCCCGCCCACTACTGGCGTATAGTACTGAATATAGGTGTAATGATTCTAGACATTGGGGCTGATTTAACATTGTGTGGGCGGACATGATCCGCTGTAGTGGATCATGTCCGTCGCACATCTAGGGAAATGCTTGTGCAATGCCGCCCCCTGCACATTCCTGGCCAATCGGCCGCTAGCTGGGGGTGTCAATCATCCTGATCGTATCTGATCGTGATGATTGCTGTCCGCCACCTCAGAAACTCCTCAGGGACAGTTCACCCAAAAATGTTCTCCCATTTAAATTGTTCCCAATGATTAATTTTACCTGCCGGAGTGTATTACATTGTTTATAAGTATCTCCTTTACCCCTATTTTGGCCTTTGAAATAGCTGATTTAGCTTGTGGTTTCCCAACCTATACTGAAAGTTTTGATACTGGAGTATCAGCTATTGACAGACTATGTACACACAGCCATCAGAAGAGCACCCATGGATGTCTTGGGTTCTTTAAACCAGGGCGACAGGGACTAAATTTAAGGCACCAGGGAGCCACTACATTTGTTAAGCCCCAAGCTAAGATACTGGGGGATATTTAGCAAAGGTCTGGTGGACCTGATCCGACAGTGCGGATCAGGTCCACCAGACCTCGCTAAATGCGGAGAGCAATACGCTCCTCAGGGACAGTTCACCCAAAAATGTTCTCCCATTTAAATTGTTCCCAATGATTAATTTTACCTGCCGGAGTGTATTACATTGTTTACAAGTATCTCCTTTACCCCTATTTTGGCCTTTGAAATAGCTGATTTAGCTTGTGGTTTCCCAACCTATACTGAAAGTTTTGATACTGGAGTATCAGCTATTGACAGACTATGTACACACAGCCATCAGAAGAGATTACACTCTCAGTGGGGGGCGTGATAGTTAAATAATAAAATTATAATTTTCCATTGTTCTCTTTAAGTATTTTTTTTCTAGACAAATATAAGATAAGGAAGCAAGTCTGTGTACATAAAAGTGATAACATAATGAGATCTGATATTACCTGAAGCTCAACCCATTGTAATAGGCTGTGGTTTCAAAGCACAAAACCAGCTACTTCATACACATAAATAAACCTGAAAATTCAATTTCTCATACATTTAATACTCTGCAGCTGGTATAACAAGTCATTAAAAATACATTCATATAAAAACAATTTTACAGTGTACTGTCCCTTTAAGTTTCCAGCGAGCCTAAAGGCTCGCGTGGAAACTGCAGCATTCGCAGCATAATAAATTGGCCCCCATATATTTATCTGTATATCTAAAATGGAGTCTGTGGCCATTTCAAGAGTGTATCGCTCATGCACAGGATAATAAAATTATTCCAAATAATCTTGGAATATAGGCAAACATGTTGAAAAGGCAACTTTTGCACTTTGTGTGTTGAATTCAATGTGTCCATTTTGTTGCCAAAGTAAAGCTCCTGGTCAGGGGGAAATGGGAATACCAAATCTACTATCTGCTTGAATCCAATCCAAACTTTTCTAAATACAGAAATGGTGTTATTGATTGGATTATAATCGCTCAGAACTTGAAAAACACAGATCAGGAGCCAAAAAAATGCCCATAAAAAGGATTGTAGAGATTGAAATAGACCCCAATGACAAAACATTTTCTCAACACCAATACATTTTTTACCCTATATAAGAATCTGCTCAGCTCTAGAATTTTTGCTGTGTAGTTGATTCTGGAAACTGAGTGACAGACAGGATAAGATTTTTTTAGAAAACAAAACATAAATAGTTTATGGAGTAAGCTTTGGCAGGATGTAGGCTGTATGAGTGGCACAGTTAGAACATTACATTGTAGAAAACACAGATTTTATGATTGCAAGTTTGCTGTAAAGAAACAATAGACCAGGAAGCCAAAATTGTTAAAGGGACAGTAAAGTCAAAGTTTTTCTTCAGAGGACACCGCTGGTCACAGCAACCTGTTCACATCACAAGTGAAACAGCATGAGGTGACTCCTTTATTTGAAAAACGGAATCTATTCTAATCCATTTATTTCACGCATCTCAATACAGCAAAAATGAATGACAATAGCTTGCAAAGAACAAAAAACATTATATAGCAAAAAAAATTACTACATATATCAGAATTGTAACAATTCAAGAATATTATAAAGCACAATGGTTTTCAATGACAGATTGCTAGTGCAGATGACCTCATATGAACAACAGTTCTGTAATATTTTGTTATGTAATGACCAGGTTAGTGAAGGCAGTGTTCAACAAATTTGTTCAAAATCTAGGAGCCAGCACAAAAAATTAGGAGCCAAAAACAGACTTTTGCCCATTTATATTACACACAAACATTATGTAATAACACAATACAAGCTGTATTTGTATTTCACAGCTGCATGGCCTAGAAAGGAAATCAAGACACTAAATGTTAGGAGTGGCTGATGGCAGCCAGTGTGGTGAAGTGGGGGGCACCCATGGATGTCTTGGGTTCTTTAAACCAGGGCGACAGGGACTAAATTTAAGGCACCAGGGAGCCACTACATTTGTTAAGCCCCAAGCTAAGATACTGGGGGATATTTAGCAAAGGTCTGGTGGACCTGATCCGACAGTGCGGATCAGGTCCACCAGACCTCGCTAAATGCGGAGAGCAATACGCTCTCTGTATTCAGCATTGAACCAGCAGCTCTTGTGAGCTGCTGGTGCAACGCCGCCCCCTGCAGATTTGAGGCCAATCGGCCGCCATCAGGGGGGTGTCAATCAACCCGATTGGGTTGAATTGCAGCGATGTCTGTCCGCCTGCTCAGAGCAGGCGGACAGGTTATGGAGCAGCGGCCTTTAAACCGCTGCTTCATAACTGCTGTTTCTGGCGAGCCTGCAGGCTCGCCAGAAACACGGGCCCTCAAGCTCCATCCGGAGCTTAATAAATGGGCCCCATAGTGTGAAAGGATGAACAATGATTGAATCTATAAAAAAAATATAATTATGTGACAATATTGCTGACATGGCAGATTTGCTAGGCAAAGGTTGCAGCAATAATTAATATATTAATAACATCATTAAAAAAGGTATCTTTACCAGAGCCTTTTCAGACCATGAAGCAATCCCAGCTCGCTTTCCCTTATATGTTTATAATTGTCTCTTCCCAACTTATATTACTTGTTCCTAAAATAAATTACATTAAAAACCCAGCTATTTAGAAATGCTAATCTCTCCTCTATTTTTAATCATATCCAAAATAAATCTTGAAATGCCTAGACTTACTGCTACAACTACAATCCACATGACAAACTACTCTAAACTATATGGGGCATATTTATCAAGCTCCATATGAATGGAGTTTGATGCCCCGTGTTTATGGCGAGCCTTTAGGCTCGCCAGAAACACAAGTTATGAAACGGCGGTCTAAAGATCGCTGCTCCATAACCTGTCCGCCTGCTCTGAGGCGGCAGACAGATATCGCCGGAAATCAACCCGATCCTATACGATCGGGTTGACTTGACACCTGCTGCTAGCGGCGGCGTTGCACCAGCAGTTCACAAGTACTGCTGGTGCAATGATTAAAGGGACATAATACTCATATGCTAAATCACTTGAAACTGATGCAGTATAACTGTAAAAAGCTGGCAGGAAAATATCACCTGAGTATCTCTATGTAAAAAAGGAAGATATTTTACCTCACAACTTCCTCAGCTCAGCAGAGTCAGTTCTGTGTAAAAAGTTATACTTCACCTGCTCCCAGCTGCAGGTAAAAATAAAAAAAAAATGAAGAAATGAACAGCAGCCAATCAGCATCAGCAGTGCTGAGGTCATGAACTCTTACTGTGATCTCATGAGATTTGACTTAACTCTCATGAGATTTCATAGTAAGCTTCCTTTACCTGATTGGTGAAATAATATGAGAGTTCACGAGGCTCATCCCCTAAGCTGTCCCAGGACAGACACACTAAAATGCTGCTTAGAAATCCTTTACAATGGGAGGTGGGGCTACTGAGGAACTTTTGAGGTAAAATATCTTTCTTTTTTACATAGAGTTGTTCAGGTGATATTTTCTAGTCAGCTTTTTACAGCTATGCTGCATCACTTTCAAGTGTTTAAACATTTGGGTATTATGGCCCTTTAATGTCGACAGCATATGCTGTCGGCATTTATCGATGTGCAGCGGACATGATCCGCAATATTGGATCATGTCGGCTCGCACTTTCTTAAATAGGCCCCTATGTCTCTGCAACCTCAACATTTAGACTGTAAGCTCTTCGGAGCAGGGCCCTCCTCTTCCTGTACTAGTTTTCTTTAGTCTGCTGTGTATTTATATCTTACCACAAATCTATGCCATTGTATACCTCTACCTGTGTAGCCAGCGCTACAGAATATTGCGGCACTATACAAATACATAATAATTATTTATTATTTTCAAAAGTTTAATCATTTAGTTTTAATATTTTGTTAATACAAACGCATTACAAATATTAACACAATATATATCACCCATCGATTTTTATTTTTTTATATAAATACTCACTGTCCTGCTTCATGTAGAACCGCAACTGGACAAAGCATAGTTTGGGAGTGGACAGAGATTGGTTTGGCATCTGTAAAGAACAGAAAAAAAATAATTGGCAAATAATACAGTTGTGATATTAAAATTATTACCTCTAAGTGCTGGAAACCAGATAACCAGATTGAATGGTTGCCTATTTCCCCCACAGCAGTACTGTGGCCACACAATAAAATACATATATAATTTGATTTTGTGTACCACAATAACAGCCTAAAGGGACAGTATACACTCATTGTCATATAACTGCATGTAATAGACACTGCTATAAAGAATAATATACACAGATACTGATATAAAAATCCAGTATAAAACTGTTTAAAAACTTACTTAGAAGCTCTCAGTTTAGCTTGGTTTAAAAGGTAGCTGGAAAGTCCACTGCAAGTGGGAAATAAGACACTCCCCCCTCCCCATTCTTATGCATAAGAAAAGACCCTTTACACAAACAGGAGCAAGCTGTAGAAGGTAGCTGACGGTATTCTCATAAAACTTTGGGGTTTGGTTAGGAGTCTGAAAATCAGAGCAATGTTATTTAAAAATAAGCAAAACTATACATTTAAAAAAAAAAAAAACTTTATGGGCTATATAAATAGATCATCTACAAAACATTTATGCAAAGAAAAAATGAGTGTATAATGTCCCTTTAAGTAAAACTAAAAATAAACATTTTGCATGATTCAGTCATGCTTTAGCTCAAGACTATGGCCTCTATTTATCAAAGCCTGGCGGACCTGATCCGACAGTGCGGATCAGGTCCGCCAGACCTCGCTAAATACGTAGAGCAATACGCTCTCCGTATTAAGCATTGCATCAGCAGCTCACAAGAGCTGCTGGTGCAACGCCGCCCCCTGCAGACTCGCGGCCAATGGACCGCCAGCAGGGGGGTGTCAATCAACCCAATCGTACTCGATCGGGTTGAATTGCGGCGATGTCTGTCCGCCTGCTCAGAGCAGGCGGACAGGTTATGAAGCAGCGGTGGACCGCTGCTTCATAACCGGTGTTTCTGGCGAGCCTGCAGGCTCGCCAGAAACACGGGGCCTCAAGCTCTATCCGGAGCTTGATAGATAGGCCCCTATATGAGCACTAGTAGTAGATCTTTAGTATTCTAAAATGTTCTTACATTTTTAACATTTACACTTTATGGTAGGTCTACATGCGCGCTAATCCGGTGAGCGCAAATTTAGAGTGACACCGTATATTTTCAACTTGTATATGTGCTACTATATTTTAGCTACTCCTCCCTAAGGTGTCACCATAATTGTAGGAAGGTTATGCTATGATGCGCACCTTTCTTCTCTTCCTGTTTACAGATTGACTTCATCACCTGTGGTTTCAAGTGGTGCAGCCTCATAGTTGGTATTGTCTTCAATAGTAACTGTCTTACATACAAAGGGGCCTATTTATTAAAGGTCATGCGGACCTGATCCGACAGTGCGGATCAGGTCCGCAAGACATCGCTGAATGCGGAGAGCAATACGCTCTCCACATTTAACATTGCACCAGCAGCTCACAAGAGCTGCTGGTGCAACGTACGGAGCTTGATAAATGGGCCCCAAAGACTTTTTCACATCATATTATTGTTACATTGTTTTTATATTTTACAGCTATTTGATTGCCATAGTATCACTCAATTTAGAAAATGTTCACAAACTTCAATTAGTTTTGAATAATTGTTTAGATAAGAGATTTAATCAAACCATATATATTTCTCATTGTAGCTTGTGCGTCCCTTTGAGATATATATTTATTATATCTCTGGTAACTAATTTTATAGATAGATGATAGATAAATAGAATCTAGGGAGATAGACAGTAGTTGGTAGATAAATAGTGACATCAACAAAAGTGCATGTGGGTGACATCATATGAGGAGAAAATCCACACTACTGCAGGGAAAAAGTTAGCCTGGAGCTCGATAGTAGATAGATAGATAGACAGACAGACAGAGAGCGATAGATAGATAAAATAGATATGATAGATATTATAGATAGATATAGATAGAGATAGATAATTGGGGCAGATTTACCAAGTGCCAGGCAGACATGAT
This sequence comes from Bombina bombina, assembly GCF_027579735.1. Lineage (NCBI taxonomy): Eukaryota > Metazoa > Chordata > Amphibia > Anura > Bombinatoridae > Bombina > Bombina bombina. The sequence continues at coordinate 868,548,442 of NC_069500.1, forward strand.
TTGCTGTAGCGAATCAAGTCCACCCGATATCGCATTTCTTGTGAAATGCTTGTGCAATGCCGCCCCCTGCACATTTACGGACAAACGGCCGCTAGCAGGGGGTGTCAATCATCCCGATCGTATTGGATCGGGATGATTGCCGTCCGCCTAAAAGGTGGCAGACAAGTTAAGGAGCAGCGGTCTTACGAGCTGGAAACTTCGGGCGTAGAAAGCAACATCCACTGTTTATTAAATCTACCCCCTAGTGTACATAATTTTTTTTAATATCTAAGAATCTCACAAGAATTTTATCAATAAACAGATGTAATGGGCTGTATTTTATTTTTCACTTCAGTTGCAAATGAGCACATATGTTAATATAAGCAGTCCTTATATGCTTTCCCAAAAGGATGGTAAATATTCTGTATGTATACATTTGTATCTTGCCTACAGAATACTCACGAATCACTGTTGAGTTTGCTTGGTAGGAACAGGTAACATTGTCTACATGCCGGCCTAGTAAAAATCCATTTCCTGACAAAACAACTTGAAATTCCTCTGGAAAAAAAAGAGAATGTATAATCTTTAAGTTTGAAGTCACATTGTTCCATTTCTTAAAACAAACATGTAAAAGTCATATTTAGACAGAAAGAAGGGCAATCCAATAAATTTAATAACAAACTATTTGTCAATAAGTGGTGAAGAAATGAAATGATTAATGGATAAAGAAATTATCAATTTTTCTAATTTTAATATTATAACAATTTTTAAGAAATAAACAATTATATATTTAAGAGAGTTTCTAGATTTTAAAACCTATTCATATCTTTGTATTTACTCAGACATTAGTGCGAGTTGTATCAGAATACAAGGGACCAATTCTGAATTCTTATTTTATATATATATATATATATATATATATATATATATATATATATATATACACACACACATATATTTATTATTTATTTTAATTATAGCCAAAAAGCCAAAATCACCATTTTATTTAAAGTACAGAAGCAAGAAATAAGTTGGCCTTGACCTAATAAGCAAAACAGTAACATAATTCATGCAAACTAAACCTGATAAATTTATATTAAAAAAAAAAAAAATTATTGAGGTCAAGAAGTACAGATAATACAAGTATGCATCATATTTGATCTGAGTTGTACATAAAGGTTATAGTCCTTCTTCCCCTTATTTCAATATGATAGGTCACTTTTGGACCTGTTAAACAGTTTGAGTCCGAGTCCAAGGGGTTATAGTTAAACCTAAAAGATAATAAACAGTAAAGAAAAAAATTGAATCTAGAAAAAGATTAGTGCTAAAAAGGTCAGGTCATTTAGAATCTCAAGATGTAAGTACCAAAACTAAACATTTTTATAGTGCGTGTTGAAATATTACAAAAGACAATAATTTAGATATCATATATTTATCCAGTATGGTCTGTTTGGTGAAATCCTGGAAATTGCATAAAGGTCTAATCTTAGTGGTTTATGCCAGTATTGATTACGTCATGGAATTTAGTCTATGAGCTGAGTGTGTATAATAATTTCTAGCATCCTTGATCTATGTGGTGTATTAATGAAGTCCTCTGGTAGACGTATTTCGGCTTACAGGTGCTTTCCTCTGAACATATCAAGGAGATTGAGTGCCAGAAATAAAGATTAGGTAGAAATGTGGGGTTAATTAGTGAAAAAACTCAAAAATTTAGGGACATATATTGACATCCGGTGTTATCGCAACTTGATTCTTTTGTCATGGCCCGGCCATAGTGTCGAATCTTATCTAGGAAAATAGCTCCAGAGGTCAAACTAAAGTTAAGATGTGCATTACAGTGAGCCCTCATGTCCCTGCAAAAAATAAAAATGGTATCCGTATCTTTATGGCGGTATAGTAGAGATATGGTTGGTCTGAACTTTATATTAATAGGTTTTGGGTGCTAATTATTACAAGCATCTATTAGTGGCTGTATTAAAGGTCAAACAGAGGTGGGATTTAGCAAAAAATGGTCAGGGTGTTCTGTGAATCTAACAGTGGTTCCCTAACATATATGCTGCTGAATGTGGTGGTATGCAAACAATAGTTGTATTATTATCAGCGTTGAGACAAATCCACTTTTAGTGATATATTATTATAGGACTATTGAGGTGATTGTTTCTCAGGTCTAAATGAGCAGATCATAAACATATCTAGGAAAGTTTAACCTTAGTACAATAGGAGATTAAAAAAAAAATAGGTTTACCGCAATTTCCTGTTAATATTACTGGAAGAAACCTCTGGAAAGGATAAAACAAGGCAACATAAACGGAACTTGTCAAACCAAGACATCTATATGCCAACATGGTAATTAGAAGATTGTAAGTTATCCATCTCCTGTTTCAGGGAAATATCCTCCTCTGTAGGGAAAACAAGTGCTCTGATAGAAGATCTTTGAGTTAAATTGCTTGTTGTTTGTGTGCACTAGATCGTGCAGGTGGAGAATGAGATTCTGTATAGCTTTGGCAGGGTACTGCTCAAACCGCTGTGATATGAGGCACAGGAGCAAGTCTGCTTTGATGCCCAGATGTCCATTGACAACTCAGTCTTCTGTGTAAATAGGAGAGTCCGGTTGCAGCATAAGGTCAATATAGGGACTGGCCAAGGGGAGTACCGGCAGACAAAGTGTGAATCATTTTGATGGTTGTGTTGATTCGGGAGTCCCCCCAAGCTCCCATAAAGGCAGAGTACTTGAGGCATTCTTTGTTGTCAGCATGATCCTGTGGGTTGCATTGGCGGTCATCGCGGATGGTGGTGCGGATGTATATGGTTCTGTTGTAGCAGCATGTGGTTGTATAGTTGCTGGCCTATTGCTGTTACCTCAGAGAGTGTAGACTTCCTTCTGGGATGTATTAATTAAGAGAGAGTGGGTTCTCTTTATGCTGGGGTATCGCCTCGTGGTATGGCTGCTGCGGAGAGGGTATTGGAGTTTTTAGGTGTATGGAACACCTCTGGTGGTGGATTACAACGGGAGTGTTCATGGCTGTCATCTCACCCCACAGAGGGATTGCGTCCAGAGCATCAGTAGTAATAGCAAGTTTTCCAGCATTAAGAGCACAGCAAATAGTTTGATGGATATTGTTTTTTCACGTATCTCTATGATACAGGTTGTTTATGGTGTTTGTTCACTATGAGATGATTTAGATATTGGCGGTTTTCTAGAAAATCAGCTCGAGCTCTAAGAGGATGCAACCACTCAGGATCGCTGTTCGGACACGCCCCAAATGTATTATTTTCATGATAGTGAGAGTCCCTGAATCATCACAAAAGGGATACATATCATGTCCTCCAAGAGGAGGCAAACAAACAGCGTTCCATAAGATGGTGAGAGTTTACAAACATGGGATCTAAAAACCATGTCCATAAGACTAGAATAAGGCAGGGCCAAGAAGCCAGACATGCTACTATGCAGTACTTTTCTGCCAGAGGCCACCTAATCTGAGGCAATATCAAAATGGTAGAACTTAGAAAATAGAGGACCTTTTATAGTTAAGGAAAGTATCATTACAAAGGGCACAAGAAGTAGCCACTGCTCTAATAAAATGATTAGTAATACACTCAGGAAGCGACTTACTCACAAACACATAGACTTTTCAGCTTAAAACCTTGAGCAAAGCTGCCAATGTAGTAGCTGTAGCCTTGTGACCCTTGCAGGGTCCAGAAAAGTGAACAAAGAGGGCAGAGGAAAGTCTAAAAGTCTTAGTTGCTTCCTCTTAAAATGTAAGAGCCTGATCAACATCAAGGGTGTAAAAAATGCTCATTATTTAAAGGGCAGAACAATAAACTCAGAAACAAGGCAAGCCAAATAAATGGATAGCAAAAAAAGAATTGTCCAAGACAAGAGCTGAAGATTTAGACCATGCATAGGATTAAAAGGAAGATAGTTGAAGAATCTTTAATACCAAATTGAGACTCTAAGGCAGAGTCACTTGTCATATAACAGGTATGATACAGATCAGAGCCTGAACAAAAGTCTGTATATATCAAAAAGTAAAATGAAACAAAACAGACAATGCAGAAATATGACCCTACAGAGAAACCTTTCTCCAAACCTTCCTGGAGAAATTCCTAGGCACACACAATGCTATATATATTCTGCATATCTTGTGGTAGATATCTGTGGTTAAAGACTTTCTCTCAATCATCTTGTAAGACACGCCTCTCTCAGCCAAAGTCATATATTCAATCCCCAAGCCATCCAAGCTAAGGTCCAAAGGTCCTGATGAAAGACAGAACTCTGAGAGGAAGACACCATAGTAGGCAAGAGGACATCAGAACAAAATCTGCATGCCAAGTTCTGTGAGGTCATGTAAGAGCAATCAAAATGACTGACAGATCCTGCTAGATTCTGGCTATAACTATGGGTAGCAGAACATGGAGGAAATATGTATATCAGCTTGAATGGCCTTTGCACCATTAAGGCATCCACCAGAGCTGCCTGAGGGTCCTGGCACAATAGTTAGTAAACTTGTAGTTCAAAGAGAGGCAATAAGATCTATCTCTGGACTTCCTCAGCTCCTCACAATCTGGTTGAAAACCTCCTTATGTAAAGACAATTATGTGGATAAAGGCATTGGTAACCTCCGAAATGTCGACTCTTGGACCATGGATGGGCGACTTCACACTTATGGAGGTATGCCCTTCTGATCATGCCGGGCTGACCCCCTACCCGTTCAACCTCAGCAGCAATGCTGGCAGCACTCATACGTCTATTTCCCAAAGACAACCTCTGGATATGACGCTGAGCACGTGCACTTAACTTCTTCTGAGTGGAACCTGTCCTGTGAAACCGCTGTATGGTCTTGCCCACTGTGTAGCAGCTCAGTGTCAGGGTCTTCTTATAGCCTAGGCCATCTTTATGTAGAGCAACAATTCTTTTTTTCAGATCCTCAGAAAATGGCTAATTGGGCCCAATTTGGACATTTCCACTTAGGGGTGTACTCACTTTTGTTGTTAATGGTTTAGACATTAATGGCTGGGTGTTGCGTTATTTTTAGGGGACATCAAATTTAAACTATTATACAGGCTGTACACTCACTACTTTACATTGTAGCAAAGTGTCATTTCTTCAGTGTTGTCACATGAAAAACATAATTTATGCTTACCTGATAAATTTATTTCTCTTGTAGTGTATTCAGTCCACGGGTCATCCATTACTTATGGGATATATTCCCTTCCCAACAGGAAGTTGCAAGAGGATCACCCAAAGCAGAGCTGCTATATAGCTCCTCCCCTCACATGTCATATCCAGTCATTCGACCGAAACAAGACAAGAAAGGAGAAACCATAGGGTGCAGTGGTGACTGGAGTTTTAATTAAAATTTAGATCTGCCTTAAAAAAGACAGGGCGGGCCGTGGACTGAATACACTACAAGAGAAATAAATTTATCAGGTAAGCATAAATTATGTTTTCTCTTGTTAAGTGTATTCAGTCCACGGGTCATCCATTACTTATGGGATACCAATACCAAAGCTAAAGTACACGGATGATGGGAGGGACAAGGCAGGAACTTAAACGGAAGGAACCACTGCCTGTAGAACCTTTCTCCCAAAAACAGCCTCCGAAGAAGCAAAAGTGTCAAATTTGTAAAATTTTGAAAAGGTGTGAAGCGAAGACCAAGTCGCAGCCTTGCAAATCTGTTCAACAGAGGCCTCATTCTTAAAGGCCCAGGTGGAAGCCACAGCTCTAGTGGAATGAGCTGTAATTCTTTCAGGGGGCTGCTGTCCAGCAGTCTCATAGGCTAAACGTATTATGCTACGAAGCCAAAAGGAGAGAGAGGTTGCCGAAGCCTTTTGACCTCTCCTCTGTCCAGAGTAAACGACAAACAGGGAAGAAGTTTGACGAAAATCTTTAGTTGCCTGTAAATAGAACTTCAGGGCACGGACTACGTCCAGATTATGCAAAAGTCGTTCCTTCTTTGAAGAAGGATTAGGACATAATGATGGAACAACAATCTCCTGATTGATATTCCTGTTAGAAACTACCTTAGGTAAAAACCCAGATTTAGTACGCAGAACTACCTTGTCTGAATGGAAAATCAGATAAGGAGAATCACAAAGTAAGGCAGATAACTCCGAGACTCTTCGAGCCGAGGAAATAGCCATCAAAAACAGAACTTTCCAAGATAAAAGTTTAATATCAATGGAATGAAGGGGTTCAAACGGAACTCCTTGAAGAACTTTAAGAACCAAGTTTAAGCTCCACGGAGGAGCAACAGTTTTAAACACAGGCTTAATCCTAGCCAAAGCCTGACAAAAAGCCTGGACGTCTGGAACTTCTGCCAGACGCTTGTGCAAAAGAATAGACAGAGCAGAAATCTGTCCCTTTAACGAACTAGCTGATAAGCCTTTTTCCAAACCCTCTTGGAGAAAGGACAATATCCTAGGAATCCTAACCTTACTCCATGAGTAACTCTTGGATTCGCACCAATACAGGTATTTACGCCATATCTTATGGTAGATTTTCCTGGTAACAGGCTTTCGTGCCTGTATTAAGGTATCAATAACTGACTTGGAGAAGCCACGCTTTGATAGGATCAAGCGTTCAATCTCCATGCAGTCAGTCTCAGAGAAATTAGATTTGGATGATTGAAAGGACCTTGTATTAGAAGGTCTTGCCTCAGAGGTAGAGTCCATGGTGGACAGGACGACATGTCCACTAGGTCTGCATACCAGGTCCTGCGTGGCCACGCAGGCGCTATCAGAATCACTGATGCTCTCTCCTGTTTGATCTTGGCAATCAGTCGAGGTAGCAGAGGAAACGGTGGAAACACATAAGCCATGTTGAAGAACCAAGGAGCTGCTAGAGCATCTATCAGCGTCGCTCCCGGGTCCCTGGACCTGGATCCGTAACGAGGAAGTTTGGCATTCTGGCGAGACGCCATGAGATCCAGTTCTGGTTTGCCCCAACGATGGACCAGTTGAGCAAACACCTCCGGATGGAGTTCCCACTCCCCCGGATGAAAAGTCTGACGACTTAGAAAGTCCGCCTCCCAGTTCTCCACGCCTGGGATGTGGATCGCTGACATTTGGCAAGAGGTAGACTCTGCCCAGCGAATTATCTTTGAGACTTCTAACATTGCTAGGGAGCTCCTGGTTTCCCCTTGATGGTTGATATAAGCCACAGTCGTGATGTTGTCCGACTGAAATCTGATGAACCTCAGTGTTGCTAACTGAGGCCAAGCTAGAAGAGCATAGAATATTGCTCTTAACTCCAGAATATTTATTGGGAGGAGTTTCTCCTCCTGAGTCCACGATCCCTGAGCCTTCAGGGAATTCCAGACTGCGCCCCAGCCTAGAAGTCTGGCATCTGTTGTTACAATCGTCCAATCTGGCCTGCGAAAGGTCATACCCTTGGACAGATGGACCTGAGATAGCCACCAGAGAAGAGAATCTCTGGTCTCTTGATCCAGATTTAGTAGGGGGGACAAATCTGAGTAATCCCCATTCCACTGACCTAGCATGCACAATTGCAGCGGTCTGAGATGCAGGCGCGCAAATGGCACTATGTCCATTGCCGCTACCATTAAGCCGATTACTTCCATGCACTGAGCCACTGACGGGCGTGGAATGGAATGAAGGACACGGCAAGCATTTAAAAGTTTTGATAACCTGGCCTCCGTCAGGTAAATTTTCATTTCTACAGAATCTATCAGAGTCCCTAGGAAGGAGACTCTTGTGAGTGGTGATAGAACTCTTTTCCACGTTCACCTTCCACCCATGCGACCTCAGAAATGCCAGAACTATCTCTGTATGAGACTTGGCAATTTGAAAGCTTGACGCCTGTATCAGGATGTCGTCTAGATACGGAGCCACCGCTATGCCTCGCGGTCTTAGAACCGCCAGAAGTGAGCCCAGAACCTTTGTAAAGATTCTCGGGGCCGTAGCCAACCCAAAGGGGAGAGCTACAAATTGGTAATGCCTGTCTAGAAAGGCAAATCTTAGGAACCGATGATGATCTTTGTGAATCGGTATGTGAAGGTAGGCATCCTTTAAGTCCACTGTGGTCATGTACTGACCCTCTTGGATCATGGGTAGGATGGTCCGAATAGTTTCCATTTTGAATGATGGAACTCTTAGGAATTTGTTTAAGATCTTTAGGTCCAAAATTGGTCTGAAGGTACCCTCTTTCTTGGGAACCACGAACAGATTTGAATAAAATCCCTGTCCTTGTTCCGTCCGCGGAACTGGGTGGATCACCCCCATTACTAGGAGGTCTTGTACGCAGCGTAGGAATGCCTCTTTCTTTATCTGGTTTTCTGATAACCTTGAAAGATGAAATCTCCCTTGAGGAGGGGAAGCCTTGAAGTCCAGAAGATATCCCTGAGATATGATCTCCAACGCCCAGGGATCCTGGACATCTCTTGCCCACGCCTGGGCGAAGAGAGAAAGTCTGCCCCCCACTAGATCCGTTTCCGGATAGGGGGCCATCCCTTCATGCTGTCTTAGGGGCAGTAGTAGGTTTTCTGGCCTGCTTGCCCTTGTTCCAGGACTGGTTAGTTTTCCAGGCCTGTCTGTAACGAGCAACAGTTCCTTCCTGTTTTGGAGCGGAGGAAGTTGATGTTGCTCCTGCCTTGAAGTTTCGAAAGGCACGAAAATTAGACTGTTTGGCCTTTGATTTGGCCCTGTCCTGAGGAAGAGTATGACCCTTACCTCCAGTAATGTCAGCGATAATTTCTTTCAAGCCGGGCCCGAATAAGGTTTGCCCCTTGAAAGGAATATTAAGCAATTTAGATTTAGAAGTCACGTCAGCTGACCAGGATTTAAGCCATAGCGCTCTGCGCGCCTGGATGGCGAATCCGGAGTTCTTAGCCGTTAGTTTAGTTAAATGTACAATGGCATCAGAAACAAATGCATTAGCTAGCTTAAGTGCTTTAAGCTTGTCCATAATTTCATCCAATGGAGCTGTGTGAATGGCCTCTTCTAGAGACTCAAACCAGAATGCCGCAGCAGCAGTGACAGGCGCAATGCATGCAAGGGGCTGTAAGATAAAACCTTGTTGAACAAACATTTTCTTAAGGTAACCTTCTAATTTTTTATCCATTGGATCCGAAAAAGCACAACTATCCTCCACCGGGAGAGTGGTACGCTTAGCTAAAGTAGAAACTGCTCCCTCCACCTTAGGGACCGTCTGCCATAAGTCCCGTGTAGTGGCGTCTATTGGAAACATTTTCCTAAATATAGGAGGTGGGGAAAAGGGCACACCGGGTCTATCCCACTCCTTGCTAATAATTTCTGTAAGCCTTTTAGGTATAGGAAAAACGTCAGTACACACCGGTACCGCATAGTATCTATCCAGCCTACATAATTTCTCTGGAATTGCAACTGTGTTACAGTTATTCAGAGCCGCTAAAACCTCCCCTAGCAATACACGGAGGTTCTCAAGCTTAAATTTAAAATTAGAGATCTCTGAATCCGGTTTCCCTGGATCAGATCCGTCACCCACAGAATGAAGCTCTCCGTCCTCATGTTCTGCAAACTGTGACGCAGTATCGGACATGGCTCTCACAGCACCAGCGCGCTCTGTCCTTATCCAAGAGCAATCGCGCTTGCCTCTTAATTCTGGCAATTTAGATAATACTTCTGTCAGGGTATTATTCATAATAGTAGCCATGTCTTGTAAAGTGATTTGTATGGGCGTCTCTGATGTACTTGGCGCCACAATATCACGCGCCTCCTGAGCGGGAGGCGAAGGTACTGACACGTGAGGAGAGTTAGTCGGCATAACTTCCCCCTCGTTGTCTGGTGATAATTCCTTTACAGATAAAGACTGACCTTTATTATTTAAAGTGAAATCAATACATTTAGTACACATATTTCTATGGGGCTCCACACTGGCCTTCAAACATAGTGAACAAACAGATTAATCTGTGTCAGACATGTTTAAACAGACTAGCAATAAGACTAGCAGACTTGGAAAACACTTTAAATAAATTTACAAGCAATATAGAAAACGCTACTGCGCCTTTAAGAAGCACAAAAAAACTGTCACAGTTGAAATAACAATGAACCAAACAGTTATAGCAACCAAATTTTCACAGTAAATGTATTAAGTTAGCATTGCACCCACTTGCAAATGGATGATTAACCCCTTAATACCCAAAACGGATAAGCAATAGAGAAAAAAACGTTTTTTAACACAGTCAAACACACTGTCACAGGTCTGCTGTGACTGATTACCTCCCTCAAAATGACTTTTGAAGTCCCTTGAGCTCTCTAGAGACGTCCTGGGTCATGCAGGAAGAAGCAGGAAGACTGAGACTGAATTTTTACTGCGCAAAAAAAGCGCTAAAATAGGCCCCTCCCACTCATTATTACAACAGTGGGAGCTTCAGTTAACTGTTTCTATGCAGAAATATAAGTCAGCCATGTGGAAAAATGTATGCCCCAATAAGTTTTATCACCAATGTACCTCACAAAAACGATTAAACATGCCAGCAAATGTTTTAAACATCCTTTTTTAAAGAGTATGTATCTCTATTGATAAGCCTGATACCAGTCCTTCTACTGCATTTAAGGCTTATTACATTACTTCAGTATTAGTAACATTTTCTTAGTCAAATTCCATTCCTTAGAAAATTACTTTACTGTATATACATTAATCAGCCTGATACCAGTCGCTTTCACTGCATTTAAGGCTTTACTTACATTACATCGGTATCAGCAGTATTTTCTTAGTCAATTCCATTCCTTAGAAAAATATTTTACTGCACATACCTTATTTGCAGGAGACCCTGCACGCTATTCCCTTTCTGAAGTTACCCCACTCCTCAGAATGTGCGAGAACAGCCAGTGGATCTTAGTTACTTCTGCTAAGATCATAGAAAACGCAGGCAGATTCTTCTTCCAAATACTGCCTGAGAAAAAACAGCACACTCCGGTGCCATTTAAAAATAACAAACTTTTGATTGAAGAAATAAACTAAGTATAAAACACCACAGTCCTCTCACGACCTCCTATCTAGTTGAGGGTTGCAAGAGAATGACTGGATATGACATGTGAGGGGAGGAGCTATATAGCAGCTCTGCTTTGGGTGATCCTCTTGCAACTTCCTGTTGGGAAGGGAATATATCCCATAAGTAATGGATGACCCGTGGACTGAATACACTTAACAAGAGAAAGATATAATAAAATATTTACAAAAATGTGAGGGGTGTACTCACTTTTGTGAGATACTGTGTGTGTGTATATATATATATATATATTAGGGATGCACCGAAATGAAAATTCTGGACCGAAACCGAAACCGAAAATTCAGGATGCCCTTGGCCGAAACCCGAAACCGAAACCGAAACTGACTTTTTTTTTCAAAAATGATTTTAAAATAGTTTTTTTTCTATAATTTTATATTACAGTTTTTAATGAATTTAATGGATCTGAAATAAAAAAAAATACAAGCCAATAAATAAATAACCATTAACCACACTGAAATTGGACAAAAAAATAACTTTAAAAAGCAATATAAATAAAAATCTGTTAAATCTGTTTCTGTTATATATGAATGAGTGAAGAATAATATATTGTTGATTATTTAATATCAATATACATTCTTCATTCAGTTCTATGTAACAGAATCAGATTTAAGAGATTTTCTTTTGGTTTACTAGTTATCCAAATTTAGTATAGTCCTAGAAAACCTTTCTATCTATGCAAAACAGTAAGGGCTAGACAATTAAAACTTGCAAGAAATGGTTTACACTGCAGTATTAATATTTATTGGCAGATCAGGAATACTGCATGTGTAATAGTTATGTTATACACAGCTCACACACACTAATTACAGACTAAATAACAGCACAGAGCTACAGCTTGGTATTTGTTAGGTTTAATAAAGAGCAGATACACTTTGTATTAGATATTTAGCTTATAACTAGATATACTGTATATGGGTTATACACAGTAAATAGTTGTTATGCACAGCTCACACACTAATTACAGACTATATAACAGCACAGAGCTGCAGTTTGGTATTTGTCATGTTTAATAAAGAGCAGATAAGCTGTGTATTCGATATTTATGGGTTATACACAGCTCACACACACTATGTACAGGCTATATAACAGCACAAAACTGTAGTGTGGTATTTGTTGGGTTTAATAAAGAGCAGATAAGCTTTGTATATTTAGGTTATGAGTAGATATATATATATATATATATATATATATATATATATATATATATATATAGGTTATACAGTAAATATGTTATACACAGCTCACACACACACTATTTACAGACTAAATAACAGCACAAAAAAGTCACACATGTGGTACACACACTAAGTAAAAGCCCTGCTTGTATAACTGTTTACTAGGGATTTAAAACGTAGAAGCTTTGTCTATTACTGCAATTATTCAGCATTTTGTGGAGGAAGAGTTGCTCCGGTTCAGCAGTTTAGCTCTGTTAGAGACAACGGAGGTTTGATTTACAACAGCATAACACAGAGCAACCCCCCTCTACCTCCTCACACTACACAACTGTAAATCAAACCTCCGTTGTCTCTCACAGAGGTGAACTGCTGAACCACTGAACCGGAGCAACTCTTCTTCTACAGCACTAAGCAAACAGTACACCGGAGCCTTTCAGAACAGGAAGTGCAGATTTTGCAAAAAGAGGAAGGAACCGCTCTAGGTAGGAAAGGAGGGAGGAGGCTGTGCTGCAGTGAGTGGTGTTGTGGGAAATGTAGTTGCTAATTAAACGGCCGAGAAGGCCTCTAGCTACACCATCCTTAATTTTAGGTGCAAGTAGATGCAGTAAGCGGCGGCCAGTAAGTGTAGGTGTGGGGCAGATAGAGCACGCAATTTTCGGCCGGTTTGCCCCTCTTTCGGCCCGAATGGGATAGGCTCATTTTCGGCCGAAAATTTCGGCTGCCGAAATTTCGGTGCATCCCTAATATATATATATATATACACACACATACACATATATATATATATATATATATATATATATATACACACACATACACAGTATATATAAATATATATATATATATATATATATATATATACACACACACATACACAGTATATATAAATATATATTGATACCTATTTATAGATAATTATATATAGGTATCGATATATACATATATACAGTATATATATATATATATATATATATATATATAGGATTATCTACAGTATATATAAATACATAGAACATATTCTGCAATGTGCAGAATATTGTTTTGTCAAATATTTACAGTAAATACACACTATAACACTTTTTTAAAATATGAATATTGTATAAATATGATTTTTTAAGTTTTCATCTAATTGCCTGCAAAGGGCTCCAATGCACACGCACACACACACACATATATATGTATACAGTACATGTGTGTTTATGTGTGTATCTATATTTGTACATACATATATACACAAATGCATCCATACACACTCATACAGTGGGTATTGAAAAGAATCACCCCCCCCCCCCACCTTGAAAATAATCACATTTTGTTGCTTTGCAGCCTGAAATAAAGACAGACACAGTTTTTGTTTATCCAGTTTTAATTACTCAGTGCCCCCTATAATATCCAAGTGAAAGATATAACACCACCATGTCAGGCAAAAACAAAGACCATTCAAAAACAGAATCACTGAGTTGCAAAAAAGATCACCCTCTCCTAAAATTACTTGTAAACTCAATCAGGTATAGTTAATCACCTTCTCAATGGCACACACAAAGCCATTTGACCTTCAACTGTGATCAGCTGTGGGCATATTGATAAGCTCAAAATTAAAAGAGCTTTCCTAGAGCATCTCAGTCCCTGGTAGTGCAACTAAAGCAAACAATCAACTAAGGTTGGCAAGGCACTGTCAAAAGATCTCCGGGATAATGTTGTGGAAAGGCACAAGTCAGGAGATGGATACAAGAAAATATCAAAGGCTTTATCAATGTCTAGAAGCACAATGAAGTCTATTATTAAGAAGGGGGAGATATTGGTACAACACTGAACCTCTCTGGATCAGGACGTCGCTCCAAACTAGATGAAAGAGCCAGGAGGAAACTGGTCAGAGAGGCTACCAAGAGGCCCACAGCAACTCTGAAGCAGTTGCAGGAATTTATGACAAAGAGTGCTTATTGTGTGCATGTGACAACAATATCACAAATTCTCCACAAATGTGGTTTGTATGGGAGGGTTGCAAGAAAAAAGCCATTCCTCAAGAAAGGCCACATGCAGTCACGACTGAGCTTTGCCATAACACACCTAGGAGATTCTGATTCCACATGAAAAAAGGTTGTACATACATATATATACACATAAATGCCTCCATACACACACATATAAACACACACATACAGTGGGTATTGAAAATAATCACCCCCCCCCCTTGAAAATAATCACATTTTGTTGCTTTGCAGCCTGAAATAAAGACAGACACAGCTTTTGTTTATCCAGTTTTAATTACTCAGTGCCACCTATAATATGATGAGACAAAAATTGAATTATTTGGTCTCAACACCAAACGATATGTCTGGAGGAAATCCAATACAGCTCACCATCCAAATAACACCATACCTATAGTAAAGCATGGAGGTGGAAATGTCCTGTTATGGGGGTATCTCTGCAGCAGGCACTGGGGCACTTGTCAGGATAGAAGGAATAATGGAAGAGGCAAAATACTATCAAATTCTTGAGGAAAATCTGCTGTCCTCTGCCAGGAAGTTGTCAATGGGAAGAAGGTTTACCATCCAACATGACAATGACCCAAAGCACACAGCAAAACTGACCACACAGTGGTTAGAGAAAAGGGTGAATGTCCTTGCATGGCCTAGTCAGAGCCCAGACTTAAACCCCATTGAATATCTGGCTGGACTTGGAGACTGCAGTCCACAAATGGTCACCATCAAATGTAACAGAACTGGAGCAGTTCTGCAAAGAAGAGTGGGCAAATACTGCACAGAATAGAAGCTGGTAAAGGAAAAATCTTTTTAAATTTTGAAGCTGGATTAAAAGGAATACCTGGCATGGAACATTCCTTAGTAATTATTTCTGTAATAGCCTTTGCTACCGGAAAAACCTCTGTAATCTTAGCAGCAAGGCAAAATGCTTGATAGACTTTTCCTCCTGTGGTTTACTCCTATGTGGTCGAGAAACACGTTGTAAATAAAACCTTTTCACTTTTTCCAATCACTTTAGATGTCGCTTTGTTCTGTCTTTGTTCGGATGTATTGCTTTTGTGGCGGTCGGATCCTGCTTGCCTTTCTCCTCAGTCTTTGTTGGTCACCTGCTCTCTATCTACAGTCCTGGGAGACACCCACTGCATGCAAAGCCCTGCTCAAGAGTGGATACCAGCGTCCACGCAGGGTATATCGCAGGAGGAGCCTTTGATTTGCAAACTACAGCCGGAGGTACCGGTCAGAGTGCTGACCACTGCAAGTGTAGGTCCGCTCAATTCGCACCTTATCATTCCATAGGTGAAAACACAATTGAGTGATTTTCATTCTACCTTACTGTGCAATGTTGTCAACAGATAAACACTATTAGGGGCCCCTTGTTTTCCTTTTGACACAATAGATTATGTCTGTCCACCAAGATATTGAAAACAAATGTATATTTTATTATTTTTAACCATATTTTTAATTCTTGGTGTGGCAGCTATATGGCTTTTGTTTCCATATTAAATATGTTCAGAGATTGACACAGCAACACCATCCATGTATTAATCATAAAACATGAACCAAAATGGTTTAAGCATTTTACAGACCCTAGTTCCTTTAGTAAGATACAGCAGAAAGATTACATGTTTTACAGCAACAAAATGATCAATAAACTAAGATATACCTGAAGATATTTGTTTGTAGATGAATTATGAAACCAAAGATTAGAGATGATACAAAAAAACCATACAAAGGTCAAAGAAACAGTGCACAGTTTTTTTACACAGGGTAAGTTTAGTATACCTGTCCTCAATCACTTTTATTTATTTTTTTCAGATCAACATCCTTTCCATAAAAAAACACTTTTCCATGAATATTTATCTGACTACAAGCTAGAATAGCCCAAGCTTCAAAGGTTTATTTTATTTTGGTGCTAGCACAATATAGTATCCAGAGGCATAAAAGGAAAGCAAGTTAATGCAGCCTGCAGTCAACTGAAATGTAATCTTAAAAATAAATAAATATCTTACCCCCAACACATACAGACGATGGATCCACAGACAAAATTTCTGTACACGATTTCTTCAAAATCTACAGAACAAATATGCATATTTTATTAATATTTATTGTGTATTTCAAACAAAATTACAAAGTGAAACGAACACAATAATGAATAAACAACATTGGCTTTTAATATATATATATACATACATACATACAAACGTACAAATCATTGACCTTTTTTGTCTTTCTACTCTTTATTGATATTCAAAGGACTAGAAAGATCTAATTTCCATGAATAAGATGTAGGCATATATGTGAAATTATATTTATTTTATACAATGTAATATAGTGATTAAACTATGTATCTTAAAAAAATAAGTTAAGAAATGTATTAAATTACTTTAAAGATGTTTTTACACTTTTTCTCACAATTTCTTGAAAAGTAATAGGATAAAATAATAATAATAATAATAATCTATTAGATAAAAAAATAGATTGATACTTTAAATGGGATGAGTAAGATTGTTGCTATTTGTGAGATTTTCTACACCTGTTGGGGGTGGAATTTTATGCTATATTTACTTTTTTTCTTTTTTTTTTTACTTTATTTATTCAGTTGTACTTGAGTGCACACATTATCAGCAAACAAAATTTATTTATGTATTTAACATGTTTGATGATCACTTGGCTTGAGAAACATTTCCATGTTTGCTAAGATCTGTGCTCAATTCTATAAATAAAAACACACTCCGTATAGGAGCTGGTACCAAGGAGTGAACTCAAAACATCAAAAGTAAAAAAAAAAAGTGAGGGGTAAAAAAAGATGAAGCCTATTCCTATACGCAAGTGATGTACAGTAAGTACATTAACATTTATTTAAAACATCAGAGTTTAAACAATACACAACCAAATAGAAATTAATAAAATTGTGCAATATATACACATTATATGTATATATATATATATATATATATACATACATATATACACACACACACACATATATATATATATATATATATATATATATATATATATATATATATATATATATACACACACACACACACACACATACATATATATATATATATATATATATATATATATATATATATATATATATATATATATATACACACACACACACACATACACATATACACACACCATACAAAATATATAGAGAGGTTCAAATTAGAAAAAACATAAATATGAAAAATAATTTTTTTTTTTATAAATTAGGATATCCACACAAAAAATAATATATATTTTTAAAAAGTATATATAAAAAAAAACCTTCACTGTTGTGAAAAATTATAACTGAAATAAATTTTCCATTCCAGCTACTACTCTATTGAGATGTTCAATAGGAAATCTTCCGTATCGTTAAGTATATCTCAATTAATGTCAGATAAAGGGAAAACAAGTCATGTAACAGTCCACAAGTGACCAGTTAAGATATAAGTACAACTTTAATAAGCACAATATCCCTTTATAATTATTTAATACCATGCAAAATATATTAAAATAAATAAAATAAATAAATAATAAGTCACAGTAGAATTCCAACATGACACAATGTCCCTAGAAGCAAATGTAGTGCACCAGTAAATAAGTCACTGTGGAGTTCTCGATTAATCGTTTTACGTAAATAAAACATGACTGATTTTGTGAGGACGCTCCTCAGTTTATCAAAAGTTAATATACTTATATTATATACACATATCATTCTAATAGACGTCCTATAACGCACCCACCTGGGTACTAGCTATAATGAATAGTACAAAATAATAAAGGGTATTTACTCTCAGAATTTGAAAAAATATTAGTCACAATTTGCATTTAAAGGGATCACTTTCCAATTTTTTGAGAGAATGTTGAAAATTATTTGTAAAATATCAAATCAATATTGACTAATATTTTGCAATTCCTAACAGTGCAGACCCCAGTGAGACAGATATATAGAAATACTATATAAAAGGGATGCAGTGTAACATAAATACGAAAATGCAAAGACATTACTTATATGAATGTAACTAGATTCTAAACAGGATGCTCATCTAAATCTGTTTTCCTCAATCAGCTTAATACGATTACAATATTTATACAACTGCATATTCCTAAATATAGCAATGTTTTCAAGTGGAAAACGAAAGGATGTAAAATATATGCAGTCCAACGATAAAAGAGATAGATGGTTTGCAGATGAAGCGAGCAACTAAATATCTTCCTGTATGTGTTAAGTGCTACTAAATAAAAAAAAATAAAAAAATGCTGTAATAAAAATGAAACCCGTGAATGTTTTATTCCTGTTCTCTATCCATTCCTATATACTCTCAGGCTGGCTCAAGCAGAAAGAAATGAAAACAATCCAGCAACAGGATTACAAATATATTACCATGTATGTTTATTATTATTATCATCATTAAAGGGACGTGAAACTCAAAAAATGTCCATAATTCAAAGAGAATATATCATTTTAAACCACTTTCCAATTTATTTCTATTATCAAATTTGCTTCATTTTATTAGTATCCCTTGTTGATGGAGCTGTAATAAATTACTAAGAGCTAGCTGAACATATTGGGCTAGCTGCCAGTGGTGCATTTCTGCACCTAAGTCTACCTAGGTATGTTTTTAAACATAAAATATCATGGGAACAAAGCTAATTAGATAATGGAAGTAAATTGGAAAATTGTTTACAATTGCAGGCATTATCTAAATCATGAAAGAAAAATGACGGGTTTTATGTCCCTTTAATTTGTAAAGTGCTGACATATTCCACTGGGTTGAGTATATGATCAAAGTTCATACAATATGTTACACTTAGGTGCAATGCAAAATAAGACAGTCCAGCTCCAAAGAGTTTACAATTTAGACATTAAGGGGTCAATTTATCAAGCTCCATATGGAGTTTGATGTCCCGTGTCTAGAGACCGCTGCTCCATAACCTGTCTGCCTGCTCTGAGATGGCGGACAGAAATCAACCCGATCGAATACTGCTGGTGCAATGATAAATGCGGACAGCATATGCTGTCGGCATTTATCGATGTGCAGTGTATCGTGTCCGCTCGCACTATAATAAATTGACCCCTAAGGGTTGAGCTGAAGATTTCAGTAGTTAAAAAAATTAACTATGTCTAGGGCAGAAATCTGACCAGAAAGAAAGGGGTTAAAATAATCTCTTAAACATACAATAATCTTAAAGGGACAGTGTACACACAACAAGGCAACAGTTGATTGTATGAATAATGTTCAAAATAAATAAGATTGTATTGCCATGAAAAGTATATTTAAGTAATGTGAGATATTTTACCTTAATTATTTTCATTCTAACACCGGTGCAATGTGATGTAGGTCCACCCTTAAAAAAGGGGCAGAGCCAACATATCAAGCAGACACGCCCCCCCCGGCAAAATGTGTCATGTAAAATAACATTAGGCGTCCACTTATATACAGCGCGCATACACTAGTTCAAGATAGTCCGTATGCAGCTTGCATGTGCCACTCTCTCTGCAAGTCCCAAGGCTATTCGTAAAGGACACAAGTCTCTCCATATGCTGCCCCCAGTCCGTTTCTACCCCATAGTCATTTTACCCGCAGAGATGCCTTTTCTCCAGATGATCGCAAAGTTAATGTAACAGAGGATGCATCTTGGTTATGAATGACAAAGGGTAGAAAACTTACTGTAAAATAAGTGACCTTATTACTAGTGTGCATGATAGTCGGTAAGCAATTATTAGAAAAAGGAAACGTTTATATTCAGCCTGGCGCAGCTCTGGAGCCCCAGCTCGTACGCAAAGTGGAGACAGGCTGTGTACAAGCTTGCAAAGGCTGTGAACAAGCAGGTTACGAATATATACATCTGACAATACTGGGCTTGGTTAGGGGGCTTAAAACACACTAACATTTGTTTAAAAATATATATAAATATGCTTTATTGATTTTTTTTTATCTGGACAGACTATATTATAGTGATGGTAAACTCTCAGCTTTATAAAAACAGATTCTGAATGTTAGTGATATTATAGACGGAGTTTTGTTCATCAGTAATGAAGATGCGCTATGACTTACTTTTTTATATAAATATGAAATTCAAATACCTGCGCTCCGCCAACCATTTCAAAAGTCAATTTTTCGGTGTGCTATAGTTTAAATTATTGTCCAACCAGCACTCTAGCTACAACAAAAGGTGCCCAAAGGAGAGAGTGCTGATTGGAGAACAATTCGGACAGTTAGCTCACAAAAAAATTGACTTTAAAGTGGGTGGAGGAGGGCGGGTATTAGAATTTCATATCTATATTAAAAAGTAAGTTATAGCGCATCTTCATTACAACTGATGAATGAAACTCCATCCAAAATACAACTAACATTCCGAATCTGTTTTTATAAAGGGGAGAGGTAACCATCACTTTAATGGTGGTCAGCGGATTAATAGGGGGAAAAAAAGTTTAGTGTACAATGTCCCTTTAAAGGTGTATTAAAGGTAGAATTAAACTTACATCGTTCAGATAAAGGGGTAGATTTATAAAGCAGCGGATGCTGAAATCTACCCACGTAGTTTCAGGTTCCTCTAAAACTGAGGATAAGAAGCAGCGGTCTTAAGACCGCTGCTCCTTAACTCATCTACTACCTCTGCGGTGTGCACAGCAATCATCCCGATGGGAGGGATACGATCGGAATGATTGACACCCCCTGCTAGCAGCCACGAATGTGCAGGGGAAGGCATTGCACAAGCATTTTACGAGAAATGTTTGTGCAATGATAAATGCCGATTGCGTATGCTGTCGGCTATAACGATGTGCGGCGGACATGATCCGCTACAGTGGATCATGTCTGCCCGCACAATGATAAATCGGCCCTAAAGTGTGCAATTTACTCCTATTATTACATTTACTTAATTCTCTCCTTCATTAAAACATGCTTAGGTGAGTTCAGGAACAGCAATGCACTACTAGAAGCTGTCCCTTATGGTCACCCAAGATGACTGCAGACTTGTTTGTAAATTAGCACCGTTTATTGAAGTTGAATTTAAGTCATGTTTGTGTGCTCCATTTGTTTAAACCTTACATTTTATATTCTATGTTCTTCACTACATACTGATAGTATTGAAGATTTAACATTGTCATTTGGATTTTTTAAATTCCCTGTTTATTTCTCTAATTAGTATTGAAAGAGCTTAGTGGGAGTCTTTCTTCCAATTTGCATGCCCCAATCAGATGATGCCTTAGGGTATATACATGTTCAGTACCTAAATGGAATCAGGTCACAGATGAAGGTGTGAGATGAAACGCGTCTGTCCCCTTTTTCTCTCTACATGTAGTTTTTATTATTTTGTTTTTGTATAATTCCATGTCTAATAAACTGTCTTTATTTTTGCTTTGACCCCGTGCTCCGTTTTTCTTGATTTTTCCTACACTATTAGAAGCTAGCTGGTGATTGTTAGCTGTGCACATGTCTCTTATCATAGGCTCACAAAATGTGTTCAGGTAGTTCCCAGTCGTGCCCTGCTGCTCTGAAGCTGTTTTTAACTATGTGTTTAAACTCATTACCTCCTGCTTTTTGGATGGACTGAATGCTAATAATATTTTTTACATTTTTATTCGCTTAAAAACAAATCAAAAATAGAATAACAGGATACTAAATAGAATAACAGGATACTAAGAGAACAAAACAAATTAGATAATAGAAGTATATTGGAAAGTTGTTGTTTTTTTAAAATCGCATTCTCTATCTGAATCATGAAAGAATAAAATCGGGTTTCATGTCACTTTAAAAACTGGGACTGCCCAATTGCAAGACACACTGTTTTAACGGTAAAAAACTGACTTTATATAAGGAGACCAGTAGCTTTATAATACTGGCGAGATGTCTTCTAAAATATCACAAGTCCAGAGAGCATTACAGTATCGGGTCCTCTGCGTCATATACTTTGAATTTCATAAATAGAAATGTGTGGAAATGTGTTTCTCCCTTGTTATAGAAGTAACTATTTAGTATTATCCATTTTGCCTCTTGACTCAAAAAGCCTAAAATATTTACTATTTGGCTCTTTACAGAAGAAGTTTGCCGATCCCCACGTTTAAAATATTCAGCTTTTAGATAAATACATTTTAAAATAGCTGCCACACAAATAATGAGGAAGACAGTAAAATATTTCTCAGTGGTGAAAGGTTTAAAAAAGGAAATACAACAGACCACAACAGATTTTAATGTAAGCCTCGGGCAGGAAATATTTCTAAGCTTTCATAAAAATATATCTCGTA
Organism: Bombina bombina; assembly: GCF_027579735.1. Taxonomy (NCBI): domain Eukaryota; kingdom Metazoa; phylum Chordata; class Amphibia; order Anura; family Bombinatoridae; genus Bombina; species Bombina bombina. The sequence goes on from NC_069500.1 coordinate 868,570,841, forward strand.
GCCATCAAATGTAAAATAACTGACAGGTGATATAGACTCAGAGGGTGAATAGAGAACAGCATCGGAATACATCTAGTTACTCAAAGAAAACATTCCAAGAACAAATTATCTCCAATCTATGTTTGCCTTAGGGGCTCAACAAAGAGAAAAGAAATAGCATAAAGAACAAAAAAAAAAATAATACAAAACTTAGTTATAACAAAAATTAACCCTATAGTCAATACATTAATTATCAAAACATTTTTACAATGTAAAGATCGCATCTACTTTATTGTGCAGGACTAGGATTTTATATTGAAAACTAACATGGAAGTGAAAAATATACCAAGGACTATAAAGCATAACTTATAATAAAGACATTTTGCAACACAAGATATATTGAAGAAAAAAAAAATCGCTTTAGCTTTTTTTCTATCATCTATACCCAGTACAAATGCAAGCTGCGGTCCTTGGAAATTTACAAAGGTGTTGATTGATAGGTAAGATCAGTTCAGAACACAGTCTAAATGGGATACTAAACCCAAGTTTTTTCTTTCATGATTCAGATAGAGCATGCAATTTGAATCAACTTTCTAATTTACTCCTATTATCAAATTTTCTTTGTGCTCTTGCTATCTTTATTTAAAAAGCAGGAATGTAAATCTTAGGAGCCGGACCATTTTTGGTTCAGAACCTTGGTTATGCTTGCTTATTGGTTTGCTAAATGTAGCTACCAATAAGCAAGCACTATCTAGGGTGCTGAACCTAAAATGGTCTGGCTCCTAGGATTTATATTCCTGCTTTTTAAGTAAAGATAGCAAGAGATCGCAGACAAATTGATAATAGGAGTAAATTAGAAAGTTGCTTAAAATTGCATCCTCTATCTGAATGATGAAAGAAAAAAATTGGGTTTAGTGTCCCTTTAACTACACCTCACTAAGGTCGAGTGCAAATGCTGTGTCCCCACTTCCCATTTCAACAACAAGAGGATCTTCTTCTCCGTCACAAGTCATCCTTCCTTTCTAGTTAGCATGTGCCAGAGGATATGCATTTGGGCAGCTACACTTAACCCATCATATTGTAAAAGCAAATCCATACACATTCATCTACACTATTTGAAGGGTGCATTAAGAGCGGTCAGAAATGATAAGGTGGAGCCCAGGCCACACCAGTACCCCAGTAGCAAAGTCAATAGTGACTGCAGGCCTAGATGGGCCAACTGGAAGTGCAGGCTCAATCTCAGTAAGGTCCTCTGAGAATCCTGTAGTTATGCCCCTGGTTCAGAGCATACTTACTAATCAGTAGGGTTAGGAAAAGCCTCCTAGTAACAGACAGGCAGATTTTATATTAAAGAGATATGAAACCCATTTTGTTTCTATCATGATTCAGATAGAGCATGTCATTTTAAACAACTTTCTAATTTACTCCTATTATCAATTTTTCTATGTTCTCTTGCTATCTTTATTTAAAAAGCAGGAATGTACAGCTTAGGAGCCGGACCAATCAGTAGGGTTAGGAAAAGCCTCCTAGTAACAGACAGGCAGATTTTATATTAAATAGATATGAAACCCATTTTGTTTCTATCATGTCATTTTAAACAACTTTCTAATTTACCTATATTATCATTTTTTCTAAGGTCTCTTGGTATCTTTTGTTGAAAAGAATGGACATAAGCTTAGGAACCGAGCCATTTTTGCAAAAATGTTATCCATGTGCAAGAGCACTAGATAGCAGCACTATTTCCTGCCATGTAGTGTTCAAGATGCCTACCTAGGTATGTCTTCAACACTGAATATCATTGGAACTAAGCAAATTTGATAACAGAAGTAAATTGGAAAAGTTTTTAAAATGGTCTGCTCGGTCTAGATCACAAAAGACAATTTTTGGGTTTTATATCCCTTTAAGAAATGTTCTTAACAATAAATTGCCTGCACTCCTCAAGGAATGGATGAGTGATGTGAAGATGGCCTATAGCTAAGAGAAATAGGGGCCCAGTTATCAGAGTGTCATGGAAGAGAAAAGTGTCCTAAGATATTTAACACTGAAGGCCAGATTACAAGTGGTGCGCTAATTTCCCCCCCGCTCAAGTGCTAACTGATCTGAAAGTAAAAAATTAGCATGGTCAGATTAGCGCAAATATTACAAGTTGTGTAGTTATCAATCACACGCTAACCTGAAATCGAAGGTGCATTAGAAATACTTTAAATTCCTATGTTCTTCACATAGAAGAAATGTTTGTTTTCTTTAATGTCTTTTCATTTTTAAATATATATTTCTATATATAGTTAACATGATTGTGATCTGTGTGTGTGAATATTTTTTTTGTAAAATGTATATCTATACAAATATCTATACTATAAATATATATATATATATATATATAAAACATACACACACACACACACACACACATATATATATATACATATATATATATATATATATATATATATATATATATATATATATGTATACATACACACACACACAATACTCATTTGAGTTATGGGGAAATTAAAATCCTCCATTACATGACAGCTAGAGATATAGAATTATTGAAAAGAATTACACAGAATTACTTTGTATACACCGTTACCAATGTACCAGGGAACTCTTGGTAAGAAATGCATTTAAGATATTCAACATCTCACGCTAAAGCAATGTCGGCCCCGCTAACCCTTCTTTGGCAAATGGGATTAACCATGGACTTCTAATATCAAGTTGTGAGCTAATGTTAGCTCAGTCCAGCGATATTGCTTATAGCATCCTGCGCTATTATAAGCGCCACTTGCAATTTGGCCTAGATACATTTTAAAAAGCATAGTATTGAGGTTATTCCCTAGCAATGAGTGCCACCATATTGAAATCTAGCTTTGATTGCATTTCTATGCTGATGTATTTGCATCTGGAAGATGAAAGAAACAAGAGAGACGCCTGTGTGTACCAGTAGATAACCAAATGATCATTTTCAAAGAGCCCTAATCAGGGTACTCACATTTGCAAAGAGCACTCAGACAGTGCTATTGGAAACAGGCTGGATGTTTGACAGCAACCCAGCTCACTGATTGCAGAAACAAAATGACATCAAATCTGGAGAAGATAAGACAAAACAGGGCGCCTGTGTGTACCAGTAATAGACCAAAAAGATATCAGTGTAGATTCTCATTCAGTATACTCACATTTGTGAAGAGCACTCAGACAGTGCTATTAGACACAAGCTGGATATTTAGCAGCAAACCAGCTTACTGATATGATGGGAACACAGGCACTGGAACACAGGGACACAGGAACACAGGTATTCCAAAATATATAGAAGAGTCTCAAAGGATAGACTATAAACTAAAACTACAGAATATACTGCAACAAATGCAGCCTATAACTAACTCCCTAAGGAGTAACAGGTAGGTAGGAAAGGCACGGTTCCAATGTATAATGAACAAAATTTAAAATTGATTTAATGTAAATCAAAAATACAAAAAATACAGATAAAAATATAAAACAATGAAACCAGAAGGCAGGGGTTGCTAGCTACCCTCCTTCAAATATGCAACGCGTTTCTCAGTGCTTTACCCCACTGTTTCATCAGGCAACTGTATTTGCATTCTCCTTTAGATACCTGCTGTGTAAGCTGGGTTCAAACATTGCCGCCCCTATAAAAAGACAGACGTGTATGAAACATATTTACTACTTAATGCCCCTTTAAGGAAGGATGAATGAACTAGAAGGAGGCGTAATAAGATCTGCAAAACAAGATTTTATGCTTTTTTGTGGTTTTAACCAGTGTCAAAAACTCGATTTTTCTGAAATATTGTAATCATGTGCAGTGTTCTCACCAAAAAATGTTGCAAGCCGGTAAGCAATATAAAATAGAGACAGTGTAATACTTTGCATTATTGTACGATTTTCTGTTATTTATAAATATTAATTAAGATATCCAAAGCACACATGATATGCCTAATTTAACAAAAATTGATTTAATAATAATTTGTTCAATAAACATTTAAAAAAAATATATTATCTAGCTTAAAGGAATAATCTAGTCAAAATTAAACTTTCATGATTCAGATAGAGTAGGCAATTTTAAGTAACTTTCTAATTCTCCTATTCTTTTTTTTTCATTCTCTTGGTATCTTTATTTGAAAAAACAGGAATGTAAGGATAGGGGCCGGCCATTTTTGGGATATAGTTGTCCTGTTTTTTTTTTATTACTCAAATTAACCTCTTGCTAAGTGACTTTAAGGTACAAAACAGATGTCAACCTGAGTTTGAAGACTTTTGAAATGTGATTTATTTTTAATAGCAAGCATTTTTTAGGCTTCATTCACTTAAATACATGTGTTATATTATGTTTTTATTGAATAATTTTACAAACTATACATTGATAATAATTTGCCAATTAATTACACCTCGCAGCTTTTAGCACCTAATATATTGTTCATTAGTTTTTATTAAATCTATTCCAATGATTAATACAAATTTTTGTTCCTAGCATTTTATTTAATGAAAGTGAAGCATGGAACATAATACATAATTTCCTTGCCAAATATAATATTATACTTTTATTAAAAAGCAAAGTAAAGAGACAAAACTCACTCCTTTGAGACTTAACTGTAAAACAGTTATTAAATGTATATATATATATATATATATATATATATATATATATATATATATACACACATATATATATATATATATATATATATATAATGCATAGCAAAAGTGTTTTTATTTCTTATTTGAAAGGGGGAAAAAAAGATAAATAAGATCATTTTATACATAATATCAGCCAAGCAAAGTTGTTTACATTTCAATTTTTAATTGACATTTAGAGACAAATAAGAAAATGTTCCTAATACCTTTCTCTATGAACTGTCTTTTTCTTTAACCCTTTGGTGGTAGCACTTTCCCACCGAAGACCCCCAAGACTTACACTGTTGGAAAGGTTAGGCGATTACCTTTCCAATGATGGGTCTTGGGGGTCTGTAGCTGCTTAGATGCCTGAGATACAGACTTCTAAGCAGCATGCCCCCTGCTCCTATACTTAACATTGTTAAGTATAAATAAAGTTGCGTGGTGACGTCATCACGTTATTGCGCGTGACGTCACCACGCAAAATGGGAAGCCCCGGCGATGCCTGTCACTCTACAGGCATGATCGCCGGGGTAGGAGCAGGTGGGAGCCCCCATATTTTCCTTAAGGTGGGAGAGTGCTAGTGACAGCTCTGAGCCGTCATTAGCACCAGAGTGGGAAACTCTGTGACGGCTCAGAGCCGTTATTAGCACTCAAAGGGTTAAACAAAATACCTGTTAAAAAAAATCTCTAAAGGTTAAATAGGTTGAAACCGAAATGAACATGGGTGCATTTAGATTTTAAATAGAAGCATTTTTGCAATATACTTCCATAAGTAAAAATGCTTCTAGTAAAAGGTTTTACTGGTTTTCCACGGCATACGCACATATGCTATGAGAGCCTCATGCACCAGTATTCAAACAGCAGTGGCTTACATAATACAAATTACAAATGAAGTTTTCACTGATGCAATAAACACCAGCAGGCATGGAGGCCAATTTAACAAATGTCTTGCGGACCTGATCCGACAGTGCGGATCAGATCCGCAAGACATCGCTGAATGCGGAGAGCAATACGCTCTCCGCATTCAGCATTGCACCAGCAGCTCACAAGAGCTGCTGGTGCAACGCTGCCCCCTGCAGACTCACGGCCAATGGGCCGCCAGCAGGGGGTGTCAATCAACCCGATCGTACTCGATCGAGTTGAAGACTCGCCAGAAACACGGGCCGTCAAGCTCCGTTCGGAACTTGATAGATAGGCCCCATGGTGTTTGATCCCTAATGCTCTAGTCACAACTAAGATATGCGCGTATGCTGCTGAAACAGTCATATTGTATACTAGAAGCATTTTTGCTAATGAAAGTATATTGCAAAAAATGCTTCTATTTAAATCTGAAATGCCCCCATGTATATTTCAGCTTTGACCTCTCTAACCCATTTAAACATTTTTTTTATAGGTATTTTATTTAAAGGGGAATGAAACCCCAAAAAATTCTTTCATGATTTAGATAGATCATACAATTTTCAACAACTTTCTATTTTACTTCTATTATCAATGCCTCCTTCTTCTCTTGGTATCTTTTGTTGAAAAGTAGGGACATATGCTTAGCAGCCCGCCCATTTCTGGAACACTATATGGCAGCAGTTTTGCAAGAATGTTATCCATTTGCAAGAGCACTATATGGCAGCGCTATTTCCTGTCCTTTAGTTCTCCAGATGCCTACCTAGGTATCTCTTCAATACAGAATATCGTGGGAACGAAGCAAATTTTATAATAGAAGTAAATTGGAAAGTTTTTTTAAAATGGTCTGCTCTGTCTGAATAATAAAAGAACATTTTTGGATTTCATATCCCTTTAAATAAGACGGTTCATTGAGAAAAGTATTAAGAGCCAATGAAGAAACGGTTACAAATATTCTTCTCTAATTAACTAGTTGGAATTTCCATACATGCAGACATTTTTTTGTAATATTTCAAATGCATTCTGTTTCATTCTGAAAACAGTGTAAAACTTTTTTCTCTCTGTACTATTATAATAAAAATAGTTTTTAAATGATACTTTAATGTCTTGCCAGACATCTGCGTTCTCAGATTCGTGCCACGACAACACAGAATGACAGAAACTTCCTGAAACTGCAGTGTCCTTATGACACAAGCTAAAAGGGAAATATGGCATAGAACTTTTGAGCATTTGTGATGTGATTATTAACCTCAAAAAAATAATAAAATAAAAATAAATAATCCTAAATATGTTTTCTTGTTGTTTCTTTTTTTTTTTTACAAAAATTTAAGATTATATAAGGCATTAAAGGGACATGAAACCCAACATTTTTCTTTCATGATTTAGGTAGAACATACAATCTTAAAACTACTTTCCAGTTTACTTATTATCAAATTTGCTTCATTCTCCTGGCATCATTTGTTGAAGGAGCAGCAATGCACTACTGGTTGCTAAATGAACACATGGGTGAGCCAATTGAAATCAGTATATATATATATATATATGCAGCCACCAATCAGCAGCTAGAACCTAGGTTCTTTGCTGCTCCTGAGCTTACCTAGATAATCCTTTCAGCAAAGCATAACAAGAGAAGGAAGCAAATTAAATAATATAAGTCAATTGGTAGGTTGTTTAAAATTTGTATGTTCTGTCTAAATCATAAATGTCTAATTATGACTTTACTGTGCATTTAAGTTACTTTTTGTGTCAGATTTATAAGATCTTAATCATTTGAGCAATTATAAGGTCTTAATCATTTGAGCATTTAATTTTCCCACTAATGACCATGCAAGTCAATATGTTTAACCCTCACAAAAGGGTTAAAACATAGTTAAAGTGCTGCTGGTCGTCACCAGCAGACAGGACGGTCAGCCAATCAGATGCAGCATTCATAAGACCCCCACCAATCACTGACTGTGCCTGCTTGGGACCAACAGTTGTCTCCAGCTAACGTACAATACTTTAACGATATGTTTAACTGCTTTGCAGGGTTGAGCATATTGACTGCAGCATCAGTAGGGTTAAAGTCACATACTCTAATAATTAAAATTTTGTGCTGCAATGCCCATTTATTTGCCCAGAGAATCAAACTTTTTTTTCTCCATTTAGTGTTCTTTAAAACTATTATGGATAAGGAAACAGTTTAAAAAATGGTTGTACAATGTTTCTAGGCATATTTGTTTCTACTTTCAAATGTCGGAGATACAGGCTTCTAAGCAGCATGCCCCAATCTCCCTATACTTGTCCATTTTCAACTTTAAATAAAGTTTGCGTTTTGACGTCATCACGCATAACGTCACTGCGACAAACGTGAAGCCCCGGCGACGCCTGTCACTATACAGGCCAGATCGCCGGGGTGAGAGTCAGCGGGAGCCCCCAGATTTCCCTCAAGGTGGGTGAGTGCTAGCGACGGCTCTGAGCCGTCGTCAGCACCTGACTGAGACAATTTGCGACGGCACAGAGCCGTCATTATCTCTCAAAGGGTTAAAGCACAGAAATGTTACTGATTTTTGTTAATATTACTTGTATTTTATTGAGGACACTCACTTATAGGAAAGCAAAATAAAAAGCTGTGTTTGGAATATTAATATTTCAGATTAATTGTCCAATAGTTCAGGGAGTACATTTTTTTTTTATCACGTTGCTATTTATTTTTGTTTATCTGAAGCATCATCATAGTGGAATGTTGCAGTTTTGTTGTGTTGTCAATGGCAACAATACATTTTATTTCATGTCATGATTTTTCTTTAGTATGCATAAAATTCAGTGAATTTGACAAACAGCCCTTTGTCTTTATAACCATAATTTCTAGCCCATGTCTGTTTTTGTAGCCTAAATTCAATAAAACTCTCAGCTCACATGCCTAGAAGAGAAACCCCTCTTGGAATCTGCAGAGAGATGCAAGCTGGATTCCCAGAAAGTAATAGAAAACAATTGCGGTTCCTTGCACTAATAATGTCCTTCATTTGGGTTAATGTAAATCAAACTTCATTATTGTAATGAGGTTTACCTTATCTTTAATTTTTCTTTGAGCTGTTTGAATTGTTGTCCAATCAACGCTCTCCCCATATGGCACTTATGTTGTAGCTAGAGCAGTGATTGGACAACAATTCAAACCTTTTGCTCACAGAAAAATTGAATTTTGAAGTGGGCGGCGGAGCTCGGGGTATTTGAATTTCATTTCTATATTAAAAAGTAAGATATAGCGCATCTTCATTACAACGGATGAACGAAACTGCATCTAAAATATCCCTAACATTCCAGATCTGATTTTATAAAGGGAAGAGTTTACCATCACTATAATGCTTGTCTTGTATTTTCAGCTAATCTTGCAAACTATAACACTGACTGTTGTGACTGTTAAGGATTTTTAAAGGACATTCTGGTCAAAATTTAAAGGGGCACTAAATTCAAAATTGAAGTTTCATGAATCAGAAAGAGCATGCAGTTTTAAGGGACTTTCCAATTTACTTCTATTATCACATTTTGCACAGTCTTTTTATAAACACAATTTCAGAGGCATCAGCTCCTACTGAGTATGTGCACAAGTTCACAGGGTAAACATATACTAGTCTGTGATTGGGCTGATGGCTGTCACATGATACAGGGGGCGGGGCCAACAAATTGAAATTCAGAGAGTGTTATTATGTGCTTGTTGATTATGCAACTCTACTGTATTTAGTGATCCTTTAAATGCACATAGATGAATTACATCTTTGAATAGAACCATATTTGCAATATACATGTATTGCCAAAAATGCTCATAGTGAAAGTTATAACTGTTTTAGTGTTAACACTTTTCTCTGCATGTGAAGCATAGCTAGATAATCTAAAGGCACCAGCATTTTAAATACTGCAGCTGCTCAGAGCACCAGTGGGGCTTGTATCATGTCTGCTATAAACAAATTGAGTCATTACCTATGCTGTGTTTAAAATGCTGGTGCACGGTGCATAGTTAAATACACCTTTAAAACAGCATTTTTGTGAATATATTATTATTATTCTTTATTTATAAAGCGCCAACAGATTCCGCAGCGCTGTGCATGGGTAACAAAGATAAAAGGACAGTACAATATGAGTCACGAGACAAAATTTAACAAACAAATACAGGGGGAATTGGGAGCCCTGTTGTTGTGGGAACTTACAATCTAAATTGATCCATGTGGATTTCAATATTGGCTGGAATGTCCCTTTTTCATACTTTTGCTGTTAGAAAAAATATGCCGAAGAAATTCTCCTGTTTAGCCTTATTCCTGACAATGCAAGACATTAATACATAGAAAGGGATGCAAATTTAAAACCTTGCTTTCATAACCACACTGCCATAAATACTAAACAAAGTGCAAATTCCAGTGTGAATAAAATTACTCAGTGAAATGAGCTTTATTCCCATTAGACTGTACGTTTTGGATTTTATGATTTGTAGTGTAGATTGGAATACGAATTTAAATCAACACATTTTTAACTTATATTACTTGCTGTAAATGGCACAAAATAGAGTAAAACTGATAAGAGTAATACGTTCTAATGCATGATTTTACCCTTGTCAGCAAGAAAATGTAGTCTAAACAATAAGGCATATTTTTCTTTAAAGGGATATGAAAATTTTTTTTTCTTTCATGATTCAGACAAAACATACAATTTTTTTAAAAGTTTCCAATTTACTTTTATTATCAAATTTGCTTTGTACTCGTGTTATTCTTTGTTGAAGACATATCTAGATAGGTACTGTGCACATGCCTGGAGCACTACAGAGCAGGAAAAAGTGCTGCCATCTAGTGATCTTACTAATGAATAACATTCTTGCAGAACTGCTGTCATATAGTGCTGCAGACACACACGTGCACACTATTGAACTTATTTGCCTGATTTTTAAGAAAGATACCAAGAAAACGAAGAAAAATTGATAAAAGAAGACATTCGGAAATTTGCTTAAAACTGCCCCTTTTCCCTTTATCATGCAAATTATCTTTCTTAAAGGGACATAATACTCCTATGCTAAATCACTTGAAACTGATGCAGTATAACTGTAAAAAGCTGACAGGAAAATATCACCTGAGCATCTCTATGTAAAAAAGGAAGATATTTTACCTCACAACTGCCTCAGCTCAGCAGAGTAAGTTCTGTGTAAAAAGTTATACTCAGCTGCTCCCAGCTGCAGGTAAAAATATTAAAAAAATGAAGAAATGAACAGCAGCCAATCAGCATCAGCAGTGCTGAGGTCATGAACTCTTACTGTGATCTCATGAGATTTGACTTAACTCTCATGAGATTTCATAGTAAGCTTCCTTTACCTGATTGGTGAAATAATATGAGAGTGCACGAAGCTCATCCCTTCAGCTGTCCTAGGACAGACACACTAATATGCTGCTTAGAAATCCTTTACAATGGGAGGTGGCTACTGAGGAACTTTTGAGGTAAAATATCTTTCTTTTTTACATAGAGATGTTCAGGTGATATTTTCTAATCAGCTTTTTACAGCTATGCTGCATCACTTTCAAGTGTTTCAACATTTGGGTATTATGGCCCTTTAATCAATGGACCGGCTAACAATTCAAACAAGCTTTATTGCCTCTAGTCTAAGGACTAAGGGCTCGATTTATCAAAGCCCTACGGCTGCAAGTTCTCACAAGAACTAGCTCGCCGTAATTTATCAAGCAGCGGTCACCAGACTGCCACTTCCTTAACCTCTTCACCACCTCTAAGGTGGCGAAATTCAATCTCCGCGGTCGAGTCCGACCGAGGAGTTTGACAGCTCCTGCCCGCACGTGATTGGCTGTGCGCAGGCAGGGGGCGGGATTGCACGCAAGCGCAAAACTGCGCTCGTGTGCAATAGTGATTACCTGCGGGTAATTTTGCCATGCCACAGGCGAGCTGAGGCATAAAGGGGCGCGTATACGTACCCCTGTACGCCTCAGCTTTGATAAATCTAGCCCTAAGCCATACTCCATATATAAGCACAGATAAACTACCACTTTGTTAATGCAAATACATTTGTTTTAATGAGAACTGGTGACATTAAAATCTAGTTGCTTTGAGACAAATAAAAACACATGGCTATTACTAAAACTACATACATTAAAGGGACAGTCTACACTAAAATTGTTATTGTTTAAAAAGATAGATAATGCCTTTACTACCCATTCCCTAGCTTTGTACAACCAACATTGATATATTAATATACTTTATAACATTTAAACCTCTAAATTTCTGCCTGTTTCTAAGCCACTAAAGACTATCACATGCTTTTGTATTTGTTTTACACAACAGGAGACTGCTAGTTCATGTGAGCCATATAGATAACAATATGTTCACGCCCTAGGAGTTATTTAAGAGTTAGCACAACACAGTACTAAATGCAAGTCAATAGATAATAAATAAAAAGTCATGTGATCGGGGGCTGTCAGAAGATGTTTAGATACAAGGTAATCACAGAGGTAAAAAGTATATTGTTATAACTGTGTTGGTTATGCAAAACTGGGGAATGGCTAAGTAATAAAGGGATTATCTATCTTTTACAACGGTAAAAATTATATTGTAAACTGTCCCTTTACAAGAAACTAGAAGCCATGGCAAAGGATACACCACGTAGAATTGTAGGGCATTCTTCACAGCATGACATTAATAGGAAAAATTTATTTTAACTGGCAGCTCCAAAGACCAGTGTTATTTGTTTAAGCTTGTGATGTAAGAAAGAATGGACAATTATGACAGGACATGTCACTACCATACAAGTAAATCCATCCATTTAAAAGGTAGAAACCTTGTCACTTAAGCTGTTGTCAAATCAAATGTCCTTTTCTACATGCTTTGTAATATGTCATAGACTATCACCGTAACGACTTACAGGCTTACAAAAGAAAGCATTCATTTCCAGACCGCTGAATCTGTTTAACATATATATTCAATAAGTTATGGTCTCATCCAACCCTGGTAGAAACTGGTCCCTGATCTTATTGGATTACCTTCCATTTTTTTTGACAGTTACAGCGCTCTGTTACAGACTTAAAAAAAAAGGAAAGGACAAAAAAAAATTTTTTTTTTACTAGTATTGAATGCAATTTTAACATATCAAACAGAATAACATGAACTCCTGCTTAAGATCTATAATAAAATGTAATACGTAAATAATGTTGCCCTAATTTAGCAAATAATTTTGTGTGAAATAAAAATACAGTGTTCACCCAAGGACCAATTGAATAGGCACACCAACTGGCTGAGTTTGCTGACTACCCGGCTAAAATTTAAGCCAATATTAAAGGGACACTGAACCCAATTTTTTTTTCTATCGTGATTCAGATAGAGCATGCAATTTTAAGCAACTTTCTAATTTACTCCTATTATCAAATTCCTTTCATTCTCTTGGTATCTTTATTTGAAATGCAAGAATGTAAGTTTAGATGCCGGCCCATTTTTGGTGAACAACCTGGGTTGTTCTTGCCGATTGGTGGATAAATTCACCTACCAATGAACAAGTGCTTTCCATGGTGCTGAACCAAAAAATAGCTTAGATGCCTTCTTTGTCAAATAAAGAAAGCAAGAGAATGAATAAAAATTGATAATAGGAGTAAATTAGAAAGTTGTTTAAAATTGCATGCTCTATCTGAATCACGAAAGAAAAAATTTGGGTTCAGTGTCCCTTTAAGCTAAAATCAACTAATATTAATTTGTTTTTTCAATTTTTATTTTTTGCACAAATTAGTATTAAATTCATTTATGTTAAATTTGGCATTTACATTGTGCTTTATAGATAGATTAAAGGATCATGAAACCCCAAAAAAATATTTAATGATTCAGATAGAGAATACAATTTTAAACAACTTTCTAATTTACTTCTAGTATCTAATTTGTTTCATTCTCTTTGTATAATTTGTTGAAGGAGCAGCAATGCACTACTGGTTTCTAATTGAACACATAGGGGAGTCAATGGCAATCAGTATATATATGCAGCCACCAATCAGCAGTTAGAACCTAGGTTATTTGCTGCTCCTGAGCTTACCTAGATAAACCTTTCAGTAAAGGATAAAAAGAGAAGGAAGTAAATTAAATAATAGAAGTAAATTGGAAAGTTGTTTAAAATGATATTTGCTATCTGAATCATGAAATAAATATTTTGGGTTTCATGTCCCTTTAAGTAACATTTAGTAATAAAAGAAAATTATAAAATATTACAAAGTATTACACTACCCCTATCTGGTTATATCAAAATACCACCCAGCTGGCAAAACTTTATGTTGAGAACACAGAGTAGATTTTGATGTAACTTTCAATTAGATTTCTGTTCTCAGTTGTTTTTATAGAACAAAACTTTATCACTAAAGGTCTTTTACAAAGAAAATAACAATATGTTACTTACTGAATTGATGATCCCCCTCAGAGCTGCAAATCCACCTTCTACCGGAAACACATGATCTTTGGAGTCAGCAATTTTTACTAGCTTTAGGGAATAAATGAAAGGTAATCACTTTACATTCAGCCTTTATAAAACGTCTAACAAAATGAGAAAGGTAGAAAAAAACAACTATTGTAGTGGCATGTAAAGGGTTAAAGGGACACTTTAGTCAAAATTAATCTTTCATGATGCAGATTCAGACAATTAAAAAAAAAAAAGATTTCTATTTAATTTCTATTATAAAATGTAATTCTCTTGGTTGAAAAGTAGCTCATTTCCATGAAAGCATACTGAGGTAGACTTAGGAGTGCGATCATGTCTAACAATAGTAACAATGTTCTAGATCCAGTGCTCATCACATGCACACTCCTGAGACGACATCAGTATGCGCTCATGGAAAGGAAACCAAGAGAAACAGGTACATTTGATAAAAATAAAAAAAATATCCAATTTACTTTTATTAACAATTTTACTCTGTACCTGAATCATGAACGCTTAAAGGGATACTAAACCCAACATTTTTCTTTCATGATTCAGATAGAGCATGCAATTTCAAGCAACTTTCTAATTTACTCCTATTATCAATTTTTCTACGTTTTCTTGCTATCTTTATTTAAAAAGCAGGAATGTGATGCATAGGAGCTGGCCCATTGGTGGGTAAATGTTGGCCTCCAATAAGCAAGCGCTATCCATGGTGCTGAACCTAAAATGGGCTGGCTGCTATGATTTACATTCCTGCTTTTAAAATAAAGATAGAAAGAGAACGAAGAAAAATTTATAATAGAAGTAAATTAAAAAGTTGCTTAAAATTTCATGCTCTATCTGAATCATGAAAGAAAAAAATTGGGTTTATGGTCCCTTTAATTTTAACATATATTATTGCACTTTTACATTGTTTAAATGTTATGTGGGTTCATATCAAAAGGGTATCTGAGCATCCTGAGGGGTTAATAATTAGGGACTGATGATCTAAAAATCGCTGCTCTGGCCAGATTATCTAAGAAGTCTGTCATCAGTACTATGAAGTCCCTCAAAGAGTTTTATAAAGATCAATTTTAGCTTGAGAGCCGTTTACCTTGCTATGCAGGTTCTGGGTGTGAAGGACAAATTCATTACAATACAATGCTCAAAAAAGAACCCAAAGATTTTGTGTGATTTCTTCCCATGCCAGCTTTTTTTGATCATTAGTAGGGATGGGCGAATGTTTCTAAAAATTTGAAATTGAAAACGAATTTTGATACATTTGTTTGTTCGAATTTCAAATGTTTATATAACATTCTATTTTTGAATTTTCGTTTTTGAATTTTTTAATAACATTCGAAAATATTAGTTTGAATAATAGAATGTTTAGCTATATATTTTATCACATTCAATTTCAAAATAATATTTCTTGTCTACAACTGTGTTTTATAAATGTGACTTTCGAAAACTGTAAATAAACATTCCATTATAGAATTTTTAAGAATATTCGTTCTTATCAACATTCGATTATGTAAATCGAATTTCTACAATAACATTCGTTCTAACATTTGAATTTGAATATAAACACATTCGCCCATCCCTAATCTTTAGGCTTTTAGTGGTGAGGTTCAAAAAAGCATAACAGGTATCACTGAGAATTTACTTGATTTGTGAAACAAAGCTCACCAAAGTGGGAGCTTATTCTACTATAAAGTGACAACCAGGAAGACTTTTCTGAAGGTGTGAGAGAGGCTTACTGAATTCTGAACAAAGTATTTGGGACATATGCAAATAATTCTGGTGCTTAAAGGGATACTAAACCCATTTTTTTTCTTTCATGATTCAGATAGAGCATTTCATTTTCAGCAACTTTCTAATTTTCCCCTATTATCAACTTT
Organism: Bombina bombina; assembly: GCF_027579735.1. NCBI lineage: Eukaryota > Metazoa > Chordata > Amphibia > Anura > Bombinatoridae > Bombina > Bombina bombina. The sequence goes on from NC_069500.1 coordinate 868,586,642, forward strand.
TCTTTGTTCTTTTGGTATCTTCATTTGAAAAGCAGGAATGTAAGCTTAGGAGTCGGCCCATTTTTGGTTCAGCACCTATGTAGCGCTTGCTGATTGGTGGCTAAATGTAGCCACCAATCAGCAAGCGCTACCCAGGGTGCTGAACCAAAAATGGGCCGGCTTCTAAGCTTATGTTTCTGCTTTTTCAAATAAAGATACCAAGAGAATGAATAAGAATTAATAATGGGAGTAAATTAGAAAGTTGCTTAAAATCACATGCTCTTTCTGAATCATGGGTTTAGTATCCCTTTAAAGGGGAAGAGTGAACACACAGTTTAATCTATCTTTCTTTGAATTAAATTAACATTTGCAACAGTACACAAATATATGCACAATGTCAGTTTTGCAAATCAAGTAAACTTAAAGGACCAGTAAACTCGGCATTTCAACAACGCATAAAAAAGGTTTCATTATTGAAAAACATTAATGCAATATACTGTACATTCACTATTTATTTGCATTGAAAAATGTACTTGTTCCATCTTCTCCCAGGGAGGTTTGAGTTAATACTTTTAGGCAATGTATCTGTTTTGTTAAACCCCTCCTACCTCACATTCTCTGTACACATTTGCATTTTTAAAGATGGATTATCAGTTTTGCATCAACAATCATGATAGGATATTGTGAATACATAAATATATTTTTATATTTAGCTATTATATAAAGATTAAAAAGGAATTTATATCTATTTAAACAGACAGTAAAATCAAAATTAAACTTGAATAATTCAGACAGAGTACGTAGTTTTAAACAACTTTCCTTATTATTTCTATTATAAAATTTGCTTTGTTTCATTTTGTATCCTTTGTTAAAGACTAAATCGTAGGTATGCTAAAAGGAGCTTAGGACGTTCACGTGACTATAGCAGTTTATGGTAGCAGTGTTTGCTACTATGTATACCATTGATATAAACAATATTGCAAACACTGCTGCCAGATGGATAAAGATGCATGCATGCTCCTAAGCTTAACTAGGATTACTCTTTAAAAAAAAAAAAAAAAAAGGATATCAAGGGAACTAAATTGATAATAGATCTAAATTGGAAATTTGCTTAAAATGTCATGCTCTATCAAATACATTCAAAATTATGTTTTACTTTACTCTCCTTTTAAATACCTGTTAAATATATATTTTTTTACTAACTAAGCTGAATCAGTGATAACCACCTTAAAAGTGACATTAAACATTAAAATGCTAGATAGCATGATGCATTCAAAGAAAAGATTAGCCAGAGAATAACATGTATATGTATTTTATAAGGTGTTATAAGCTGTTTAAATATTAACAAAATAGTACGATCAGGTTGATTGACACCTCCGAATCTGCAGGGGGCGGCATTGCACCAGGAGCTCACAAGAGCTGTTGGTGCAATGCTGAATACGGAGAGTTTATTGCGCTCCGCATTCAGCGAGGTCTGGCGGACCTGATCCGCACTGTCGGATCAGGTCCGCCAGACCTTTGATAAATATCCCCCTATATTTGCATATTAGTTTGTGATTGGTGAGCAAGGGTTCTGTTCTTCTGGTGGACAGTAAAATCAGTAAAAAGAAAAACATAAAATAATATGCTCATTTGACAAAATAAAGCTGCATTATTCATTGCAAAATTCTTGACAGATACATTGTTACGCAGCTTACAATTTATGATTAATGTCCCTTTAACGGGACATTAAACACTTTGAGATGGTAATATAAAATAATAAAGTGTATATATAAAAAACAAAATGTATGCTTACCTGATAAATTTCTTTCTTTCCGAATATGGAGAGTCCACAACGTCATCAATTACTAGTGGGGATATCACTCCTGGCCAGCAGGAGGAGGCAAAGTGCACCACAGCAAAGCTATTAAGTGTCACTCCCCTTCCCACAATCCCCAGTCATTCGACCGAAGGGAAATGGAAAAAGGAATAACACAAATGTGTAGAAGGTACCTGAGGTTTAGCTAAAAATAACCGTCTTAAATATAAGGGTGGGGTTGTGGACTCTCCATATCCGGAAAGAAAAAAAAAATTATCAGGTAAGCATACATTTTGTTTTCTTTCCTAAGATATGGAGAATCCACAACATCATAAATTACTAGTGGGAACCAATACCCAAGCTAGAGGACACAGATGACTAGGGACGGAAAACAAGACAGGCATACCTAAACAGAAGGCACCACCACTTGAAGAACCCTTCTCCCAAAAGAAGCCTCAGCCAAGGCAAAAGAATCCAACTTGTAAAATTTGGAAAAAGTATGCAGAGAGAACCAAAAAGCTTAATTTTTGAAAGCCCAAGAAGAGGATACAGCCCTAGTGGAATGAGCTGTAATTCTCTGCTGACCAGCAGTCTCATAAGCAAAACGAATCATACTTCTCAACCAGAGAGAAAGAGAAGTAGCAGTAGCTTTCTGACCTTTACGCTTTCCAGAGAAACAAACAAACAGGGCAGAAGACTGGCGAAAATCCTTAAGTCGCCTGTAAGTAGAATTTTAGAACACACACAACATCCAAGTTGTGCAACAAACGTTCCTTATGAGAAGAAGGATTAGGACATTAAGAAGGAACAACAATTTCCTGATTAAAATTTCAATCTGAAACCACTTTAGGTAGAAATCCCAACTTAGAACGAAGAACCACCTTATCAGCATGAAAGATAAGTCGAATCACACTGCAAAGCCGAGAGTTCAGACTCTCCAAGCAGAAGGGATTGCAATAAGAAACAAAACCTTCTAAGATAACAACTTAAAGGGACATGAAACCCAAAAATTTTCTTTCATGATTCAGATAGAGAATACAATTTCAAACAACTTTCCAATTTACTTATATTATTTAATTTGCTTCTTTCTCTTGTTATTCTTTGCTGAAATGTTTATCTAGGAAAGTTCATGTGCAGCAGAGAACCTAGGTTTTAGCTGTTGATTAGTGGCTACATATATAAACTGATTGTCATTGGCTCACCCATGTGTTCAGTTAGAAACCAGTAGTGCAAGTGCACGGCTGTTCCTTCAACATATGATACCAAGAGAATAAAACAGATTAGATAATAGAAGTAAATTAGAAAGTTGTTTAAAATGGTATTCTCTATCTGAATCATGAAATATTTTTTTGGGTTTCATGTCCCTTTAATATCTATGGAATGCAATGGCTCAAACAGAGCCTGCTGCAAAACTTAAAGAACAAAGTTAAGGCTCCAAGCAGGAGCAACAGACTTAAACACAGGCCCGATTCTGACAAAAATATTGAACATCTGGCACAACCGCCAGGCACTTGTGCAGCAAAATAGAAAATGCAGAAATCTGACCCTTCAGAGAACTAACTGACAATCACTTCTCCAGACCTTCCTGGAGAAAAGACAAAATCCTAGGAATCCTGACCCTACTCCAAGAGTAGCCCTTGAATTACCACCAATAAAGGTATTTGCACCATACCTTATGGTAAATATTTCTAGTAACAGGCTTGTGAGCCTGAATCATAGTCTCAATGAAAAACCACGCGTAGACAGAACTAAGCGTTCAATCTCCAAGCAGTCAGCTTCAGAGAAACAAGATTTGGATGAAGGAATGGACCCCGAGATAGAAGGTCCTACCTCAGAGGTAACCTCCAAGGTGGAATATATGACATCTTCACTAGGTCTGCATACCAGATCCTGCAAGGCCATGCAGGAGCTATTAGAATTACCTATGCTCTCTCTGTTTGATACGAGCAATGACTCGTAGAAGGAGAGCAAACTGATTAAACGGATATGTTAGACTTAAATCCCAAGGAAACGCCAGAGCATCTATCAGGGCGGCCTATGGATCTCTTGACCTTGAACTGTATCTTGGAAACTTGGCGTTCTACTGAGATGCCATCAAATCCAACTCCAGCACCCCCATTTGAGGGTTAACCTGTAGAGCCCACTCCCCGGAATAAAAAGACAGTCTGTTCAGGAAATCCTCTTCCGAGCTGTCCACTTCTGGAATGTGGATGGCAGAAAGACAATCAGGAACTTCTGCCCACTGAAATATCTAGGCCACCTCCTTCATGGCTAAGGAATTCCGAGTTCCTCCCTGGAGGGTGATATAAGCCACTGAGGTGCTGTTGTCCGACTGGATCCTGAGAAACCGGACTAAGGACAACTGAGGTCAAGCCATCAGAGGATTGTAAATCGCTCTCAACTCCAAGATGTGTATGAGGAGAGTAGACTCCTCCCGAGTCCATAGTCCCTACACCTCTAACAAGTCCCAGACTGCTCCCCAGCCAAGCAGACTGGAGCCCATGGACCCAATCACCCAGGAAGGTCTCCAGAAACCTGTGCCCTGAGACAGATGTTCTGAGAAAGACACCACGGAAGAGAAGTTCTTGTCGACTGATCTAGATCTATCCTCTGAGACAGATCCTAATGGTCTAGAAGCTTGTTGAGACACTTTAGGACTAGAATGGGTCGGAAAGTTCCCTCTTTTTTGGGAGCCACAAACAGATTAGAATAGAATCTTAGGCCCTGTTCCCTTACTGGAATTTGAACTATCACTCCCAGGAAGGAAATGTCCTGAACACAGTTCAAGAATGCCTCTCCTTTTATCTGGTTTACAAATAATCTTGAGAGGTGGGATCTGCCCCTGGGAGGAAAAAGTTTTGAATACTATCTTCTAACCCTAAGATACTATGTCCACAGCCCAAGGATCTGGGACATCTCGTAAACATGCTAGATAAAACAGAGAAAGTCAGCTCCCCACTTGATCTGATCCCGGACCTGGGGCAAACCCTTCATGTTGACTAGACTCAGCTGCGGGTTTCTTTGAATGCTTCCCCTTGTTCCAAGACTAATTGGATTTCCAAGAAGACTTGGACTGATCCTACTTGGAAGATGAAGTTACGAAAGGAACAAAAATTACTTTGACGTCCTTTAGGACTGTTCTTCTTGTATTGTGGTAGAAAAGACCCTTTTCCACCCGAAAACTCAGAAATGCTCTCTGCCAGACCAGGCCCAAACAAGGTCTTACCCTTGTAAGGAAGCGCCATAAGCTAGGACCGAGAATTTAGCCACAAAGCTCTGCTGGCTAAGACAGTGAAGCCAGACATCTTGGCTCTAAGTCTAATAATCTGAATGATAGCATCAGAAATAAAGGAATTGGCTAGTTAAAGAGCCTAAATCCTATCTTGGATCTCCTCCTATGGAGGCTCTGTTAAAATTAATTCAGACAAGGCATTGCACCAATAAGATGCAGTACTTGCTACAGTGGCAATACAAACTACAGGTTGTAATTGAAGACCCTGATGAACATACATCTTTTGTAAATAAGCCTCCAGCTTCTTCTTTTAAAGTCGGGGAGAAAGGTATCCCTACTTCTGCCATTCCTGTAAAATAATCTCCGTCACACGGTCTGGAACAGGAAAAACCGCCACAGAGGAAGTAAAACATAGTAGTTAATAAGGTTACCAGATTTTGTAGGGTTGACAGCAACAAAAGTATCGTAATCGTCCAAGAAGCTAATACCTCCTTTAGCAATACACGAAGGTGATCAAGCTTAAATCTGAAGTTTACTTCTTCAGTATCAGAAAAAGGAATTAAACTGTCCAAATCTGAGATCTCACCCTACTGAGAAATCCTCCTCATCAGTCTATGAGGAAGGACCAGCTGTGAAGCAGCAGTCGGAACAGACACATTACATTCTGAAAAATCTTTAGATTTCCTCTAGCGCTTCCCCTACATGGGAAAAGCAGATAATACTGCAGATATCGCCAAAGATACCTGTACCGCAAAATCTGATGGCACATACTAGGAGACAGAGGAATTGCAGGGCACTATATGTGTAGCCATTGAGGCGTGGGATGTTTGAGGAGAAAAACGGTGGCAATGCCTAACAGCAGCATCCTGAGAGACATAAGGCAAAAAAAAAAAAAAGCTTATCCTTATTTTTAAAATTTTTCCAAACATGAGGGACAAAATGGCATACTAAAGCAATTGTAGTCTCAAGACAAGATAAGCATATTTTCAATAGGAACGGACCACAGTTCCAAATTCATTACAAAAATGCCCCAAAAACTTTATTTATTAAAAACTTATTAAATAAATAAATATGTACTTTTACTTAAAAGTTATTTTCAAAAGTCGTGATTTGCTAAGTAAGACTGAGCATAATTGTAGTGCAGAAAACACTAACATAAAATCAAACAATGTCTTTCTCCATCTTAGGAAGAAAAAGAGCTGTACACTGACAGGAAAACGAGTCGATACATACAAGGACTCGTAATACTGACAGAGAAAATGGCGCCGCTTCGTTCTCAGTTGGCGAAGGAGAAGGCGTCACGTGATCAGCCAGAAAAAATGAAGTGCCGAACAAAAAAAAAAAAATACCTAGTAAAAAGACATATAATGAAAAACTCAGTGGTAGACGCTCTACCTCTGAGCTACGTCTTAAAAATATACAAGCTAAAGAGGCAAAACAAAGAGTAATAGAGCTAATTAAAGCACAGCAGTGAACGGTCAAAATACAAGATGTACTTTCACTTTAAGGAGATTAGTTAAACGTGAGAGATACAAGATCGTTTAATCCAGAATTGCTAGTACTCGTTGCACTTTCTTAACAATAAAGTCAACTGAAACTTAATTGCAAACAATGTCTTTCTATTTCCGTTCCAGAAGAAGAGAAAGAGCTGCAGATTTAAAGAATAAAAGAATCCGTTACAATACAAGGTCTCGAAACACTGAGAGCCGGATAACAATGGCACCGCTTCGAATCTCAGCCAGAGAAGGAGAAGAGTCAAGTGATCAGTAGAGAAATGAAGTGCGCCGTTTATAACAGCGCGATTCATTCTCACTGCAGCCAAATCAATTTTTAGTAAAAATGACAGAGTAGACGCTCCACCGCTGCATAAAACATTAATAATACCAGCTCAAAGGGCAAATCTGTGTTAGTGATTGTGCTACTAAAATCGCAACAGAGAAAACGGACCTTCCACTTAGTGCTACACATACAGTATCTCACAAAAGTGAGTACACCCCTCACATTTTCGTAAATATTTTATATCTTTTCATGTGACACCACTGAAGAAATGACACTTTGCTACAATGTAAAGTAGTGAGTGTACAGCCTGTATAAGTGTAAATTTGCTGCCCCCTCAAAATAACTCACACAGCCATTAATGTCTAAACCGTTCGCAACAAAAGTGAGTACACCCTTAAGTGGAAATGTCCAAATGGGGCCCAAAGTGTCAATATTTTGTGTGGCCACCATTATTTTCCAGCACTGCCTTAACCCTCTTGGGCATGGAGTTCACAAGAGCTTCACAGGTTGCCACTGGAGTCCTCTTCCAGTCCTCCATGACGACATCACAGAGCTGGTGGATGTTAGAGACCTTGCGCTCCCCCACCTTCCATTTGAGGATGCCCCACAGATGCTCAATAGGGTTTAGGTCTGGAGACATGCTTGGCCAGTTCATCACCTTTACCCTCAGCTTCTTTAGCAAGGCAGTGGTTGTCTTGGAGGTGTGTTTGGGATCGTTATGTTGGAATATGTTGCGGCCCAGTCTCCGAAGGGAGGGGATCATGCTCTGCTTCAGTATGTCACAGTACATCTTGGCATTCATGGTTCCCTCAATGAACTGTAGCTCCCCAGTGCTGGAAGCACTCATGCAGGCCCATACCATGACACTCCCACCACCATGCTTGACTGTAGGCAAGACACACTTGTCTTTGTACTCCTCACTTGGTGGCCGCCACACACGTTTGACACCCCCCGAACCAAATAAGTTTATCTTGGTCTCATCAGACCACAGGACATGGTTCCAGTAATCCATGTCCTTAGTCTGCTTGTCTTCAGCAAACTGTTTGCGGGCTTTCTTGTGCATCATCTTTAGAAGAGGCTTCCTTCTGGGATGACAGCCATGCTGATCAATTTGATGCAGTGTGCAGCATATGGTCTGAGCACGGACAGGCTGATCCCCCCACCCCTTCAACTACTGCAGCAATGCTGGCAGCACTCATACCGTCTATTTCCCAAAGACAACATCTGGATATGAGCATGTGCACTCAACTTCTTTGGTCGACCATGGCAATGCCTGTTCTGAGTGGAACCTGTCCTGTGAAACCGCTGAATGGTATTGCTCACCGTGCTGCAGCTCAGTTTCAGGGTCTTGGCAATCTTCTTATAGCCTAGGCCATCTTTATGTAGAGCAACAATTCTTTTTTTCAGATCCTCAGAGAGTTCTTTGCCATGAGGTGCCATGTTGATCTTACAGTGACCAGTAAGAGAGTATGAGAGCGATAACACCAAATTTAACACACCTGCTCCCCATTCACACCTGAGACCTTGTAACACTAACGAGTCACATGACACCGGGGAGGGAAAATGGCTAATTTCCACTTAGGGGTGTACTCACTTTTGTTGCCAACGGTTTAGACATTAATGGCTGTGTGTTCAGGTATTTTAAAGGGGAAAGCAAATTTACACTGTTATACAGGCTGTACACTCATTATTTTACATTGTAGCAAAGTGTCATTTCTTCAGTGTTGTCACATTAAAAGATATAAAAAAATATTTACAAAAATGTGAGGGGTGTACTGTACATGTGGAAAAACTCCAACATATGAAAAAGAACTAAAATAACAGCCTCTGGGGATGATTCCCACAATATAAGGAATTAACCCCTAAGTCTCACACATTTAATAAGTGTCTGCCACTGCCCAATAAAATCCTTCCTAAAGGATTAAAGTGTCCCAATAAAAACAGCAGGAAAACCCTTCTTAGTGCAAGTCTCCAAACCTAAAAGATAGAAGCACTTACCTGCAATCTAGGCAGGACGACAGCTTACAAGGTGTGAAAGGACACATACTCCTTACAGGGACCTGTAGAAAAAGAAAGAACAGAGTAAACCTACTCTGGCTTTCTATACTAGGGCAGTGTCAGGATGCCAGTAATCAGACTGAGATGAGAGGTGCACAAATAATCACACCTTTATTAATAACAAAAATACTAAAAAGTCAAATAACAAGCTAGGAGTCAAAACCAGAGCTGGTAGTCAGACGAGCCGAGTCAGGAGCCAAAGCAAGTATAGTCAGAAGAGCTGGAATCAGGAACAAGGAGAACAGCAAAGTTAGGAACAAGCCAGGGTTCAGGAACCAGAAGAGACGTCAGACTAGCCAGGTAATACACAGGAACTCACAAACAGGTCAAAGACAACGCAAGGGCAAAGCATACTGAACACATCACAATTCTGAGAATGCAACCTGTCTCACACGGATGATGTACAACAGTCTGGCTATAAAAGGGCGTGCAGAAAACACACTCTGTACCAGATTCAGTAAGAAAGGTGAGTAAAATGGCTGCCAGCAGAACATGGCAAACAAAGCAGGGAAAAAACCCTGACAGTACCCTCCCCTCAATGACCCTTTCTCCACGGGATGACAAGAGACTTATTGGTGAAACGGGAATGGAAGACATGGAGGAGGGCGGGAGCATAAACATCAGAGAAGGGAACCCATGAAACGTAGCCCCTTCCAGTGAACCAAATAATGTACGCGGCCCATGGACATACGAGTCAATAATGCTGCTGACCTCATATTCGTCATGGTTGTCAACAGAGATAGGATGGGGACGGGGCAACACAGTGGTAAACTGATTAGAAACCAATGGTCTCAAGAGGGAGACATGAAAAACAAGGTGCGGGCAGACGCCTACGATCTGGCTGGAACTTTTGGCGCTGCATAGAAAATGAAGGCAATCCTGAATCTGCACCCACGTGGAACAGAGTTGCTGGAGATGCTCCTCCAAAGTTGGAATACCCTGAGACATGAATGAATTGGGCAACAAGGATGGTTGAAACCCATAATTCGCCATGAACGGGGATAACTGGGAGGAAGCATTAATAGCACTATTACGAGCTAACTCTGCCCATGGTAACAGTTCAGACCAATTATTGTGGTGATCTGAGACCTAGCAACGGAGGAACTGTTCCAGAGCTTGATTAGACCGTTCCGAAGCCCCATTGGATTGAGGGTGATATGCCGAGGAGAAGGAAAGCTGGATCCCCATTTGAGCACAAAAGGAATGCCAAAATCTGGAGACAAACTGGCTACTCTGTTATGACACAATCTCCTTGGGTAACCCATGTAAAGAAAGACCTCCCAGGCAAAAATTGAAACAAGCTCCTGAGCAGTAGGCACTTCTTCAAGGGAATGCAATGTGACATTTTGAAAAACGGTCAACCACCATTTGGATAACAGTATTGCCATTGGAAACAGGAAACTCGACAATGAAGTCCATGGAAAGATGTGTCCAAGGACTCTCACCATTAGCAACAGGTTGAAGAAGACCCACAGGTAGACGTCGAGGAGTCTTATTCTGTGCACAGACTGAACAGGAGGCCACATACGCAGCAACATTAGAACGAAGACCTGGCCACCAGAATTGTCGAGTGACAGACCAAATCATATGGTTCTTGCCCGGGTGACCTGCGGCTTTAGGATAGTGGTAAGTGTGCAATAGTTTAGTTTAAAGATTCTCAGGTACAAAGCACTTACCACTAGGATTCTCAGGAGGTGCAATGGTTTGTGCAGACAGGATCTCCTCCCCTAAGGGAGAAGTCAAAATAGTACATATGGTGGCTAAAATATGGTCAGGAGGTATAAATGGAATAGGTACAGACTCCTCCTTGGACAGAGGCGAAAAATTGATGAGAGAGGGCATCAGCCCTAACATTCTTACTACCAGGCAGGTAGGAGACCACATAATTAAACCGAGACAAAAATAGCACCCATCTTGCCTGTCGGGGCGACAAACAAATTCTTGTGGTCAGTAAGAATAAGCACTAGTACGCTAGTACCCCTCGAGAAGGTGCCTCCATTCCTTGAGTGCCAAAATTATGGCCAGTAATTCTCTGTGGCCAATTTCATAATTGCACTCCAAGCGGTGATCCTGTTCATCTATCCTGGAAATTATGGTAGGTAAAGGTGGATTATTAGCACCATCAGGATTCATGGCCCTTGTGTAATGTCAGGATGCCAGGATTCAAACTGAGACGAGAAGTGCAAAAATAATCACAACTTTATTAATAACAAAAATAATAAAAAGTCCACAAGTCAAATAAACCAGGAGTCAAAACCAGAGCTGGTAGTCAGACGAGCCGAGTCAGGAGCCAAAGCGAGTAATTAGACGAGCCAGAATAAAAAGAACAGCAAAGTCAGGAACAGAAGAGACGTCAGACTAGCCAGGTAATACACAGGAACTGGAACACAGGAACTCACAAACAGGTCAAAGACAACGCAAGGGCAAAGCCTACTGAACAGAGGGCCTTTAAATAATAAGTGATGACATCACAATTCTGAGACTGCAACCTGTCTCACACGGATGATGTACAACAGTCTGGCCATAAGAGGGCGTGCAGGAAATGAGCAGCATCACACATACTGTACCAGATTCAGTAAGAAAGGTGAATAAAATGGCTGCCAGCAGCACATGGCAAACAAAGCAGGGAAAAAACCCTGACAGGCAGCAATATGTTAGAAAACAAAGCAAGGCCCACCTCACAAGTTCCTAACTGCTTTAAAACCACCACTACTCTACTGCAGAGATTGACATGGACTACAGCTGTACCCAAAAATGTTGCTTGTAGCGGAAAGAAATCCAATATTTTTCAGACACCAAACTTCACCTCCTCTATTGCCAGAGGCAAAGAGAATGACTGGGGATTGTGGGTAGGGGAGTGACACTTAACAGCTTTGCTGTGGTGCTCTTTGCCTCCTCCTGCTGGCCAGGAGTGATATTCCCACTAGTAATTGATGACATTGTGGACTCTCCATATCTTAGGAAAGAAATATACATACTTTCATTATTTATTTTGTCCCCCTTTCCTGTAATTCCATTCTGAAATTGTAAACTTTTCAGTTCCTGTTAGAAATGGAAGTGCAGAACACTGTTATATTCCACATAGCCATTGGCTGCACACTCTAGTTACCTATTTATAACTGAAAAAGTAATAACTTTAAAATTTGTCAGAAAAAAATCTACTACTCACTTGAAATTCAGACTAAGCGCTATTGTATTGTCTTGTTATCATGCGGTTGTTGATTATGCAAATCTACTGTATTTACTGGTGCTTTAATGGAAAGGTTGGACACTGAGTTCAAAATTAATTATGAGGTAGAAATAAGGTTGTTTCTGTGTAGGGTGATGAGAGTGAAGTAAAAGCAGATTCACAAATGCAGATCTGTTACTTGATATTTCATTTGCAATGTGAAATAATTTGAATATATACATGATAATCCATTAGATGAGTTTTGTGTAGAGTATATTCTACAATTAAACAACCATATGGCACGTCTGTATATGATTTCCATAGTTGCATATAACAAAGAAACAAGTGAACAATGTGTTTCTGTAAAGGTTTTATAGGAGTGATATCACACAGTAGATTTTATTTTTTTTCTGTTTTCAGAAACATTCTATGGTCACTTTAATCTAAACAAAGTACAGTTTATTGAAGCCATATGCTTATCTGGATTCCAGCACAAACATTAAACTAATTATCTCATTGCATTACTCCGCTGATCATAAGAACTTAGCTAATGCTCTGAAAGGCCACTAATTGCTAAAGTGAATAATGCAAATAATCTTCTACTTTGTCGTCAGATTCAGAGATTCTATAAAGGATGATGGTTAATAAACATAGAAATATAAATTTTGAAAGCAGCTAAGAACCAAAATGCCAATGGGTATATATATATATATATACATACATACATATATATATATATATATATATATATATACACACACATATATATATATATATATATATATATATATACATATATATATATATATATATATATATATATATATATATATATGTATATATATATATATATATATACCCATGACTTTCATTTATAAATAACTAGTGGGAAAGCCTGCCCAGAGGGCGGTCTATTGTGGCGTCGGAACCACCTTGCCATCCGGGTGGATTCCAAAAATGTCAGGGTGGGGAAAAACAGAATTTATGTTTACCTGATAAATTACTTTCTCCAACGGTGTGTCCGGTCCACGGCGTCATCCTTACTTGTGGGATATTCTCTTCCCCAACAGGAAATGGCAAAGAGCCCAGCAAAGCTGGTCACATGATCCCTCCTAGGCTCCGCCTACCCCAGTCATTCGACCGACGTTAAGGAGGAATATTTGCATAGGAGAAACCATATGGTACCGTGGTGACTGTAGTTAAAGAAAATAAAATATCAGACCTGATTAAAAAAACCAGGGCGGGCCGTGGACCGGACACACCGTTGGAGAAAGTAATTTATCAGGTAAACATAAATTCTGTTTTCTCCAACATAGGTGTGTCCGGTCCACGGCGTCATCCTTACTTGTGGGAACCAATACCAAAGCTTTAGGACACGGATGAAGGGAGGGAGCAAATCAGGTCACCTAAATGGAAGGCACCACGGCTTGCAAAACCTTTCTCCCAAAAATAGCCTCAGAAGAAGCAAAAGTATCAAACTTGTAAAATTTGGTAAAAGTGTGCAGTGAAGACCAAGTCGCTGCCCTACATATCTGATCAACAGAAGCCTCGTTCTTGAAGGCCCATGTGGAAGCCACAGCCCTAGTGGAATGAGCTGTGATTCTTTCGGGAGGCTGCCGTCCGGCAGTCTCGTAAGCCAATCTGATGATGCTTTTAATCCAAAAAGAGAGAGAGGTAGAAGTTGCTTTTTGACCTCTCCTTTTACCGGAATAAACAACAAACAAGGAAGATGTTTGTCTAAAATCCTTTGTAGCATCTAAATAGAATTTTAGAGCGCGAACAACATCCAAATTGTGCAACAAACGTTCCTTCTTTGAAACTGGTTTCGGACACAGAGAAGGTACGATAATCTCCTGGTTAATGTTTTTGTTAGAAACAACTTTCGGAAGAAAACCAGGTTTAGTACGCAAAACCACCTTATCTGCATGGAACACCAGATAAGGAGGAGAACACTGCAGAGCAGATAATTCTGAAACTCTTCTAGCAGAAGAAATTGCAACCAAAAACAAAACTTTCCAAGATAATAATTTAATATCAACGGAATGCAAGGGTTCAAACGGAACCCCCTGAAGAACTGAAAGAACTAAATTGAGACTCCAAGGAGGAGTCAAAGGTTTGTAAACAGGCTTGATTCTAACCAGAGCCTGAACAAAGGCTTGAATATCTGGCACAGCTGCCAGCTTTTTGTGAAGTAACACCGACAAGGCGGAAATCTGTCCCTTCAGGGAACTTGCAGATAATCCTTTTTCCAATCCTTCTTGAAGGAAGGATAGAATCCTAGGAATCTTAACCTTGTCCCAAGGGAATCCTTTAGATTCACACCAACAGATATATTTTTTCCAAATCTTGTGGTAAATCTTTCTAGTTACAGGCTTTCTGGCCTGAACAAGAGTATCGATAACAGAATCTGAGAATCCTCGCTTCGATAAAATCAAGCGTTCAATCTCCAAGCAGTCAGCTGGAGTGAAACCAGATTCGGATGTTCGAACGGACCCTGAACCAGAAGGTCTCGTCTCAAAGGTAGCTTCCAAGGTGGAGCCGATGACATATTCACCAGATCTGCATACCAAGTCCTGCGTGGCCACGCAGGAGCTATCAAGATCACCGACGCCCTCTCCTGATTGATCCTGGCTACCAGCCTGGGGATGAGAGGAAACGGCGGGAACACATAAGCTAGTTTGAAGGTCCAAGGTGCTACTAGTGCATCCACTAGAGCCGCCTTGGGATCCCTGGATCTGGACCCGTAGCAAGGAACTTTGAAGTTCTGACGAGAGGCCATTAGATCCATGTCTGGAATGCCCCACAGCTGAGTGACTTGGGCAAAGATTTCCGGATGGAGTTCCCACTCCCCCGGATGCAATGTCTGACGACTCAGAAAATCCGCTTCCCAATTTTCCACTCCTGGGATGTGGATAGCAGACAGGTGGCAGGAGTGAGACTCCGCCCATAGAATGATTTTGGTCACTTCTTCCATCGCTAGGGAACTCCTTGTTCCCCCCTGATGGTTGATGTACGCAACAGTCATCATGTTGTCTGATTGAAACCGTATGAACTTGGTCCTCGCTAGCTGAGGCCAAGCCTTGAGAGCATTGAATATCGCTCTCAGTTCCAGAATATTTATCGGTAGAAGAGATTCTTCCCGAGACCAAAGACCCTGAGCTTTCAGGGATCCCCAGACCGCGCCCCAGCCCATCAGACTGGCGTCGGTCGTGACAATGACCCACTCTGGTCTGCGGAATGTCATCCCTTGTGACAGGTTGTCCAGGGACAGCCACCAACGGAGTGAGTCTCTGGTCCTCTGATTTACTTGTATCTTTGGAGACAAGTCTGTATAGTCCCCATTCCACTGACTGAGCATGCACAGTTGTAATGGTCTTAGATGAATGCGCGCAAAAGGAACTATGTCCATTGCCGCTACCATCAACCCGATCACTTCCATGCACTGAGCTATGGAAGGAAGAGGAACGGAATGAAGTATCCGACAAGAGTCTAGAAGTTTTGTTTTTCTGGCCTCTGTTAGAAAAATCCTCATTTCTAAGGAGTCTATAATTGTTCCCAAGAAGGGAACCCTTGTTGACGGGGATAGAGAACTCTTTTCCACGTTCACTTTCCAGCCGTGAGATCTGAGAAAGGCCAGGACGATGTCCGTGTGAGCCTTTGCTTGAGGAAGGGACGACGCTTGAATCAGAATGTCGTCCAGGTAAGGTACTACTGCAATGCCCCTTGGTCTTAGCACCGCTAGAAGGGACCCTAGTACCTTTGTGAAAATCCTTGGAGCAGTGGCTAATCCGAAAGGAAGCGCCACGAACTGGTAATGTTTGTCCAGGAATGCGAACCTTAGGAACCGATGATGTTCCTTGTGGATAGGAATATGTAGATACGCATCCTTTAAATCCACCGTGGTCATGAATTGACCTTCCTGGATGGAAGGAAGAATAGTTCGAATGGTTTCCATCTTGAACGATGGAACCTTGAGAAACTTGTTTAAGATCTTGAGATCTAAGATTGGTCTGAACGTTCCCTCTTTTTTGGGAACTATGAACAGATTGGAGTAGAACCCCATCCCTTGTTCTCTTAATGGAACAGGATGAATCACTCCCATTTTTAACAGGTCTTCTACACAATGTAAGAACGCCTGTCTTTTTATGTGGTCTGAAGACAACTGAGACCTGTGGAACCTCCCCCTTGGGGGAAGTCCCTTGAATTCCAGAAGATAACCCTGGGAGACTATTTCTAGCGCCCAAGGATCCAGAACATCTCTTGCCCAAGCCTGAGCGAAGAGAGAGAGTCTGCCCCCCACCAGATCCGGTCCCGGATCGGGGGCCAATATTTCATGCTGTCTTGGTAGCAGTGGCAGGTTTCTTGGCCTGCTTTCCCTTGTTCCAGCCTTGCATTGGTCTCCAAGCTGGCTTGGCTTGAGAAGTATTACCCTCTTGCTTAGAGGACGTAGCACTTTGGGCTGGTCCGTTTTTACGAAAGGGACGAAAATTAGGTCTATTTTTTTGCCTTGAAAGGCCGATCCTGAGGAAGGGCGTGGCCCTTACCCCCAGTGATATCAGAGATAATCTCTTTCAAGTCAGGGCCAAACAGCGTTTTCCCCTTGAAAGGAATGTTTAGTAGCTTGTTCTTGGAAGACGCATCAGCCGACCAAGATTTCAACCAAAGCGCTCTGCGCGCCACAATAGCAAACCCAGAATTCTTAGCCGCTAACCTAGCCAATTGCAAAGTGGCGTCTAGGGTGAAAGAATTAGCCAATTTGAGAGCATTGATTCTGTCCATAATCTCCTCATAAGGAGGAGAATCACTATCGAGCGCCTTTATCAGTTCATCAAACCAGAAACATGCGGCTGTAGTGACAGGGACAATGCATGAAATTGGTTGTAGAAGGTAACCCTGCTGAACAAACATCTTTTTAAGCAAACCTTCTAATTTTTTATCCATAGGATCTTTGAAAGTACAACTATCCTCTATGGGTATAGTGGTGCGTTTGTTTAAAGTAGAAACCGCTCCCTCGACCTTGGGGACTGTCTGCCATAAGTCCTTTCTGGGGTCGATCATAGGAAACAATTTTTTAAATATGGGGGGAGGGACGAAAGGAATACCGGGCCTTTCCCATTCTTTATTAACAATGTCCGCCACCCGCTTGGGTATAGGAAAAGCTTCTGGGAGCCCCGGCACCTCTAGGAACTTGTCCATTTTACATAGTTTCTCTGGAATGACCAACTTTTCACAATCATCCAGAGTGGATAATACCTCCTTAAGCAAAATGCGGAGATGTTCCAACTTAAATTTAAATGCAATCACATCAGGTTCAGCCTGTTGAGAAATGTTCCCTGAATCAGTAATTTCTCCCTCAGACAAAACCTCCCTGGCCCCCTCAGATTGGGTTAGGGGCCCTTCAGAGATATTAATATCAGCGTCGTCATGCTCTTCAGTAACTAAAACAGAGCAGCCACGCTTACGCTGACAAGGGTTCATTTTGGCTAAAATGTTTTTGACAGAATTATCCATTACAGCCGTTAATTGTTGCATAGTAAGGAGTATTGGCGCGCTAGATGTACTAGGGGCCTCCTGAGTGGGCAAGACTCGTGTAGACGAAGGAGGGAATGATGCAGTACCATGCTTACTCCCCTCACTTGAGGAATCATCTTGGGCATCACTGTCATTGTCACATAAATCACATTTATTTAAATGAATAGGAATTCTGGCTTCCCCACATTCAGAACACAGTCTATCTGGTAGTTCAGACATGTTAAACAGGCATAAACTTGATAACAAAGTACAAAAAACGTTTTAAAATAAAACCGTTACTGTCACTTTAAATTTTAAACTGAACACACTTTATTACTGCAATTGCGAAAAAACATGAAGGAATTGTTCAAAATTCACCAAATTTTCACCACAGTGTCTTAAAGCCTTAAAAGTATTGCACACCAAATTTGGAAGCTTTAACCCTTAAAATAACGGAACCGGAGCCGTTTTAAAACTTTAACCCCTTTACAGTCCCTGGTATCTGCTTTGCTGAGACCCAACCAAACCCAAAGGGGAATACGATACCAAATGACGCCTTCAGAAAGTCTTTTCTAAGTATCAGAGCTCCTCTCACATGCGACTGCATGCCATGCCTCTCAAAAACAAGTGCGCCACACCGGCGCGAAAATGAGGCTCTGCTTATGCTTTGGGAAAGCCCCTAAGAAATAAGGTGTCTAATACAGTGCCTGCCGATATTATTATATCAAAATACCCAGATAAAATGATTCCTCAAGGCTAAATATGTGTTAATAATGAATCGATTTAGCCCAGAAAAGTCTAAAGTCTTAATAAGCCCTTGTGAAGCCCTTATTTACGATCGTAATAAACATGGCTTACCGGATCCCATAGGGAAAATGACAGCTTCCAGCATTACATCGTCTTGTTAGAATGTGTCATACCTCAAGCAGCAAGAGACTGCACACTGTTCCCCCAACTGAAGTTAATTGCTCTCAACAGTCCTGTGTGGAACAGCCATGGATTTTAGTTACGGTTGCTAAAATCATTTTCCTCATACAAACAGAAATCTTCATCTCTTTTCTGTTTCTGAGTAAATAGTACATACCAGCACTATTTCAAAATAACAAACTCTTGATTGAATAATAAAAACTACAGTTAAACACTAAAAAACTCTAAGCCATCTCCGTGGAGATGTTGCCTGTACAACGGCAAAGAGAATGACTGGGGTAGGCGGAGCCTAGGAGGGATCATGTGACCAGCTTTGCTGGGCTCTTTGCCATTTCCTGTTGGGGAAGAGAATATCCCACAAGTAAGGATGACGCCGTGGACCGGACACACCTATGTTGGAGAAAAATGGCTTACGCTGCATCCAGGTGGATTCTTTCACCACCCTGACATTTTTGGAATCCACCTGGATGCAGCTTACACTGCATCCAGGTGGATTCTTTCACCACCCCTTTTGCTCTCCCTCTCCCCTCTCATTTGCTTTCTCTCTCTCTCCTTCCCCCTCTCATTTGCTCTCTCTCTCTCCCTTCCCCTCTCATTTGCTCTCTCTCTCTCCTTTCCCCCTCTCATTTTCTCTCTCTCTCTCCCTTCCCCCTCTCATTTGCTCTCCCCTCCTCTTTTGCTCTCCCTCTCCCCTCTCATTTGCTCTCCCTCTCCCCTCTCATTTGCTCTCTCTCCCTCTCCCCTCATTTGCTTTCTCTCTCTCTCCCTCCCCCTCTCATTTGCTCTCTCTCCCCTCTCATTTGCTCTCCCCATCCCCTCTCATTTGCTCTCCCTCTCCCCTCTCATTTGCTCTCCCTCTCCCCTCTCATTTGCTCCCCCCATCCCCTCTCATTTGCTCTCCCTCTCCCCTCTCATTTGCTCTCCCTCTCCCCTCTCATTTGCTCTCCCTCTCCCCTCTCATTTGCTCTCCCTCTCCCCTCTCATTTGCTCTCCCTCTCCCCTCTCATATGCTCTCCCTCTCATTTGCTCTCCCTCTCCCCTCTCATTTGCTCTCTCTCTCATTTGCTCTCTCTCTCATTTGCTCTCCCTCTCTCATTTGCTCTCCCTCTCATTTGCTCTCCCTCTCCCCTCTCATTTGCTCTCCCTCTCCCGTCTCATTTGCTCTTCCTCTTCCCTCCTCCGTCTCATTTGCTCTTCCTCATCCCTTCTCTTTTGCTCTCTCCCCCCTTCTCTTTTGCTCTCTCCCCCCTTCTCTTTTGCTCTCTCCCCCCTTCTCTTTTGCTCTCTCCCCCCTTCTCTTTTGCTCTCTCCCCCCCTCTCTTTTGCTCTCTCCCCCCTTCTCTTTTGCTCTCTCCCCCCTTCTCTTTTGCTCTCTCCCCCCTTCTCTTTTGCTCTCTCCCCCCTTCTCTTTTGCTCTCTCCCCCCTTCTCTTTTGCACTCTCCTCCCTTCTCTTTTGCACTCTCCCCCCTTCTCTTTTGCACTCTCCCCCCTTCTCTTTTGCACTCTCCCCCCTTCTCTTTTGCACTCTCCCCCCTTCTCTTTTGCACTCTCTCCCCCTTCTCTTTTGCACTCTCTCCCCCCTTCTCTTTTGCACTCTCTCCCCCCTTCTCTTTTGCACTCTCTCCCCCCTTCTCTTTTGCACTCTCTCCCCCCTTCTCTTTAGCTCTCTCTCCCCCCTTCTCTTTAGCTTTCTCTCCCCCCTTCTCTTTAGCTCTCTCTCTCCCCTTCTCTTTAGCCCTCTCTCTCCCCTTCTCTTTATCTCTCTCTCTCCCCTTCTCTTTAGCTCTCTCTCCCCCCACTCTTTTGCTCTCTCCCTCCCCCCTCTTTTGCTCTCTCTCTCCCCCTCTCTTTTGCTCAATCTCTCCCCCTCTCTTTTGCTCTCTCTCTCCACCCTCTCTTTTGCTCTCTCTCCCCCCTCTCTTTTGCTCTCTCCCCCCTCTCTTTTGCTCTCTTCCCCCCCCCTCTCTTTTGCTGTCTCTCGCCCCCTCTCTTTTGCTCTCTCTCTTTTGCTCTCTCTCCCCCTCACCCCTCTCTCTCCCCCTCCCCCTCTCTTTTGCTCTCTCTCCCCCTGTCCTCTTTTTTCTTTAATTAGGGCACTCACACTGCCTCCCCTTCCCTGCTCAGCCGCCAACCCGCCACCCACCCACACCTCCCGCCGGCACCAGCAGAAGATTGTTACAGACGTTAGAGGCGGAGCACTGATCGGGTTCCGGCTCCATATGCAGCAGATGCCTGAAGCTTCAGAAGCTCCAGGTCTCAGTTGTTTTGTTACAGCTAAAAGTTGGAGCTCCTGAAGCTGTCTCGTCGCTGTGAGGTTGCTGCGCACGCATCCAACATTCCTTTGAGGATGCGTGCGCAACTGCCGACGGATATTACAAACCAAATAATAGTATAAATTGGGTGTTTGTATCAGTGAAATGAGGTTTATTGGATTAACAGAAAATGTGCAAAATGTATCCAAACGAAATTGGACAGGTGTAAAAAATTTGGGCACCCCAACAGAAATATTGTACCAATATTTAGTAGAGCCTCCTTTAGCAGAAATAACAGCCTCTAGATGCTTCCTATAGCCTGTAATGAGTGTCTGGATTCTGGATGAAGGTATTTTGGACCATTCCTAATTGCAAAATCTCCAGTTCAGTTAGGGTTGATGGTTGCCGAGCATAGACAGCTCGCTTCAAATCACCCCACAGATGTTCAATGATATTCAGATCTGGGGACTGGGATGGCCATTGCAGAACATTTTACTTGTTCCACTGAATAAATGCCAGAGTAGATTTTGAACAGTGTTTTGGGTCAATGTCTTGTTGCAATATCCAGCCCCAACTTAATTTCAAATTTGTGACTGATTCCTCAACATTATTCTCAAGTATCTGCTGATATTGAGTGGAATCCATGCGACCCTCAACTTTAACAAGATTCCCAATACCAGCATTGGCCACAGAGCACCACAGAATTAATTCAAGGGTGCCTCAAATTTGGGACTGATTCCTCAACATTATTCTCAAGTATCTGCTGATATTGAGTGGAATCCATGCGACCTCAACTTTAACAAGATTCCCAATACCGGCATTGGCCACACGGCCACACAGCACCACAGCATGATGGAGCATCCACCAAATTTTTCTGTAGGTAAAAAGTGTGCGTCTTGGAACGCTGTGTTCTTTATCCGCCACACATAACGCCCCTTGTTATGACAAAATAACTAAATCTTTGTTTCATCAGTCCACAGCACCTTCATCAAAAATGAAGCTGGCTTGTCCAAATGTGCGTTTGCATACCTCAAGCGACTCTGTGGCGTGTGTGCAGAAAAGGCTTCTTCCGCATCACTCTCCCATACAGCTTCTCCTTGTGCAAAGTGCACTGAATTGTTGAACGATGCACAATGACACCATCTGCAGCAAGATGATGTTGTAGGTCTTTGGAGGTGGTCTGGGGCTGTTTTTGACCATCGTCACCATCCTTTCCCTCTTCAATATTTTACTTGGCCTGCCACTTCTGGCCTTAACAAGAACTGTGCCTGTGGTCTTCCTTTTCCTCACTATGTTCCTCACAGTTGACACTGACAGCTTAAATCTCTGCAATAGCTTTTTGTAGCCTTCCCCTAAACCATAATGTTGAACAATCTTTATTTTCAGGTAATTTGAGAATTGTTTTGAGGTCCCCATGTTGCCACTCTTCATAGGAGAGTCAAAGAGAACAACAACTTGCAATTGGCAACCTTAAATACCTTTTCTCATGATTGGATGCACCTGTCTATGAAGTTCAAGGCTTAATGGGCTCACCAAACCAATTGTGTGTTCCAATTAATTCAAGGGTGCCCAAATTTATGCACCTGTCTAATTTCATTTTGATGCATATTGCATATTTTCTGTTAATCCAGTAAACCTCATTTCACTACTGAAATATTACTGTGTCCTTCAGTTATTTGATAGATCAAAATGAAATTGCTGATCTAAACACCCAATTATTTATAAATGAAAATCATAGAAATTGTCAGGGGTGCCTAAACTTTTGCATACAACTGTATATTTAGAAGGATCCAAGACAAGAACCCTGGACCCGGGACCCAGAATCATCCTAGAACGAATGATGCCCTCAGGGAACACAAGATACCCCTTCTGAAACAATCAGACCGCACAGGGGAAGAGAACTGGTAAACCTGGAGAAAGGGTAAAGGATTCACTAGTAATTCTTAGCCCAAAGGGAAGAGAACACCCTTAGCCGGAGGTCACAAGGAGCTAGGCCGCGACAAAGTCACGCATTTCTCTAGAGCCGAAAGGCCCCAAGGGCAACACTAAGGGAAATGAGAACGAGAACAGAGTCACCTGAAAGAGAGTAGAAAGAAAGGCTAGTCTCCATAATCCTTTCAGATTAACGTTCCAGAGGACCACACCCAAGGGAGAAGAATGCAAAGCATCCCAAACCCAGGCAGAAAAACATCCCCTAAGCAAAAAGCTTGGAAAAAGAGACAACACCTTCTATCGCCCCGATATGGAGACGACTAACTCCCAAAGGAAGACAGAGCCTCACGGCTTTCACTTCCTAATTAAGCGGCCAAAACCACTAGAAAAAAACAGACAAAGTCCAGAAAGTCTCGACCCAAAGGAAGAGAACCTCTAAAAGGAACAAGTCCTAAAAGGACACTTCCAAAGAGACCATGAAAGGCAAAACCGTAAGAACAGCGGCATGAAGGACCTAAATCTTCCAACTAACAACGGGAAGGAACACTCTAGTTCCCGGAAAAATCGGAAATGACTGAGCATGTCGCCGGAGATCTCAACGGAGTCCAGGCCCAGTAGATTGAAAGGCGAATGAGGACTGAACCAATATCCGATGCCCCTAAGCAACCATGGACCCTCAAGTCCTCTCAGGATGCTAGTTGAAGCTTGTAAAATAAAACAAGAAAACAACACAAATCACATTGTGATCACTAGGCGCCCTCAGCAGACCAACCTGACATAAAAAGGCGCCACGTGTCTGAACAAGGCCTCAAAGACAGAAGGATATGCACCCAGTCAGGACTAGCCTGAAACCAAGGGCCCCAGCACTGTCAAGGCCACATAGAGTCTCCCGCAAGATGAAGGGATAAATAACAGTCAGACAGACTTTTGTAAGCAGAGTGACCACAAAATCGCAAATATCAATTCCAGAGAAGAAAGTTCCCGAAGGAAACACACCAGAACATGAGCTTTAGACCAAATAAAAATCATCCTCACTGGATGAAAATAAAAGATAAGGCAAACCGTAGGTTATCGCCCAGGAAGAATGGACAGACCCGCAGGACCAGCCCAACAGGGGTCCGAGACTTCCAAGCTCAGAACTGGAAAAGAATACACAAATAACAAAAAGACTATAAGGAGATTACTTCATCCCCTTATGTCTATGCATGCAAGCCAGTCGAAGATTAAGACTGAGAATCCCCAGACCCATTAAGAGTGGGATCCTCCAGCAACACCAAAAATGTGCCTTAGTAGAACACGAAGGCGCACCAATCTATAATAAAGGTGCAACATACCTCCGCCGGGAGGGCAGAACTGGACCAGGCGATCCCATGCCTGACGAGCTCCGGTTAATGGAATACGGACAATATCATAAGCACACTCCCGGGAGGTGCAGATGCGCCAAAGATATGGCCATGCAGAACCCTGTTGTAACCTCCGGTGGGAACAGGCCACACTCCCTAGAAGGATAATTATTGTTTGGGTTACCTGCATGCGTAGTAAGAGTTGGTGGTAGGGAACTCGTCTCATGGGAAATAGAATCCCCAGAGGCGGATGGCTCAGTGGGCACCCGATTCCCCGATCCCGAGGAACAGAGCACTCTAAAACAGCATTCAGAACATAACTGATGGGCATGTATCACCCGGGCCAATTCATATTCTTCGCAAGAAGTAGAGTCTGAATCAGAGACATCCATCTCCAAAAAATCCGAATCCTCCTTAACTGGGACACTGAATAAAAAAAATGGACCAATAAGAAAAATCTAAACGGCACCTTACACCCCCAATGTCTGGGGCAATCACCACCTCCAGAGAACCAAACACCAGCGGACTAGGATTTCTCTGTCGCCACATGGTCAGGAATGCGGAAATGGAGTCACAAGGTAAACCGTGCAGTCCATGCAAAAGCGTGCCTGACCATAAAGGCCGTGTCACTAGACATAGGCCGTTATGTTCCAAAATAGCCATGAGCAGATGCAACACTACACAGTAGCAGACAGAATCACATAACAAACATGATTATAAACCCCCCTGTTCAATAACCCCCCTCAGGAGATATTAACCCTTGATTCCTATGTTAAAGTTATCCCGAAAGGCTGTAGCCCCTCTCGGATAAACAGTTGTAATTACAATACATCCATAATGAAAGTAAAATGAAACGATCTTACTGGAATCTAAGTCGTAAAAACAGGAACACAGCCCTTCAAGTGTGACAGATAGTAGCGTCGCTTCTGCCATGGACTTGAGAGAAAAAGCAGGCAGCGAAACTCGTCAACGCTGATTGCTTGTGGAGCTGTTTATATGAGTCGGGATGGTTTTACAGAAAGACTCTTCCTGCATCTCCGAACTCTAACATTCACCCATGCTCTCACTGAGAGGCTGACAGGACTACTTAAAACTTCAGTCCCATGCCGAAGAGTACTAGCCTCCATAAGAGACTATTGAAACTTCTGCCAACCTCCTGGGACGAAAAGCAAAGAATGACTGGGGGGATGAGGGAAGTGGGAGGAGTATTTAAGCCTTTGGCTGGGGTGTCTTTGCTTCCTCCTGGTAGCCAGGTTCTGAATTTCCAAAAGTAATGAATGCAGCTGTGGACTCTTTCCATTTATGAAGAAAAAATAAAACAAAAACATAAAAAAAAATCACTTTGTATTGCATATAGCCACTTGTGTAACATTTCTGCTCTATGTGTGCTGCTGGGGGGTCAGATCCCTGCTCTGACAATTAAAGAGGTCAAATTATTTATTTGTATGTTACTGGTAGCCAAGGAGGATAAAGTTACTGTTACATTATGAAACAAAATATACAGTGGGGGCAAGTGCGGAGTCTAAGAAAGAGCTTTGGGAATGGGCTATTCTGTAACCACACCTACTACCAGTGTCATTTACAGGTTGTCCAGTTTTTTTATTGGACGGCAGCTGACAACCCTATACAGAATACTTCTGTCTGGACACTGAATATCTAAAGTTCATATTCTTATTTTCAAAATATAATCAAATGAAAGTAATGATACCCCATGTAAAAAAATGTTTTCAAATGCATTAATTGTGTTGGTTAAAGGTAGGCTCATGATTGTCATACTGATGAACAGCATTTAGAATGTGAAGTAAAAGCAGTTAAAAGTTACATACTAAGTAATATTGCAATACTAGCTGTAAACTTCTTACTAATGTAGCATGTAGTCAAACACTGCATATCTATCAGCCAAAGATAATTAGCCGGAAATAAAATCAGCCAAAGGTCATTAGCAGAAAGCAAATATCAGCCATTAAGAGTGAGAATTATTTGAAAGTGAATAACTGATACTGTTGCATTCCATTGATATTTGTCAAATATTAACTCAAAATGCCTTTCTTCTATTGGTATCCTTTGTTGACAACTTATGGGAATGGAGAGATTCAATAAATTCAATAATTCAATTAATTCAATAATTAATGAATTAGCTTTCAATTAACTTTCACTTTGGTCACGTATATTTTGCTTTTGTGATGCTCTGTGAATATCCCTGTAACCCTTAGAAAAGTCTGTGATATGCCTATTTCTTATAGATTTCTATATGCTTAATTACTAAATGAAGCAGTTTTACTAAATAGAAAGCAGCTATTACAAAAATAAGCAGTATCATCTGAGCTGTTTTGGGTTTTTTTTGCATGGGAATCCAGATTTGAATAGAAACAGAATTTATGTTTACCTGATAAATTACTTTCTCCAACGGTGTGTCCGGTCCACGGCGTCATCCTTACTTGTGGGATATTCTCTTCCCCAACAGGAAATGGTAAAGAGCCCAGCAAAGCTGGTCACATGATCCCTCCTAGGCTCCGCCTACCCCAGTCATTCGACCGACGTTAAGGAGGAATATTTGCATAGGAGAAACCATATGGTACCGTGGTGACTGTAGTTAAAGAAAATAAATTATCAGACCTGATTAAAAAAACCAGGGCGGGCCGTGGACCGGACACACCGTTGGAGAAAGTAATTTATCAGGTAAACATAAATTCTGTTTTCTCCAACATAGGTGTGTCCGGTCCACGGCGTCATCCTTACTTGTGGGAACCAATACCAAAGCTTTAGGACACGGATGAAGGGAGGGAGCAAATCAGGTCACCTAAATGGAAGGCACCACGGTTTGCAAAACCTTTCTCCCAAAAATAGCCTCAGAAGAAGCAAAAGTATCAAACTTGTAAAATTTGGTAAAAGTGTGCAGTGAAGACCAAGTCGCTGCCCTACATATCTGATCAACAGAAGCCTCGTTCTTGAAGGCCCATGTGGAAGCCACAGCCCTAGTGGAATGAGCTGTGATTCTTTCGGGAGGCTGCCGTCCGGCAGTCTCGTAAGCCAATCTGATGATGCTTTTAATCCAAAAAGAGAGAGAGGTAGAAGTTGCTTTTTGACCTCTCCTTTTACCGGAATAAACAACAAACAAGGAAGATGTTTGTCTAAAATCCTTTGTAGCTTCTAAATAGAATTTTAGAGCGCGAACAACATCCAAATTGTGCAACAAACGTTCCTTCTTTGAAACTGGTTTCGGACACAGAGAAGGTACGATAATCTCCTGGTTAATGTTTTTGTTAGAAACAACTTTTGGAAGAAAACCAGGTTTAGTACATAAAACCACCTTATCTGCATGGAACACCAGATAAGGAGGAGAACACTGCAGAGCAGATAATTCTGAAACTCTTCTAGCAGAAGAAATTGCAACTAAAAACAAAACTTTCCAAGATAATAACTTAATATCAACGGAATGTAAGGGTTCAAACGGAACCCCCTGAAGAACTGAAAGAACTAAATTGAGACTCCAAGGAGGAGTCAAAGGTTTGTAAGCAGGCTTAATTCTAACCAGAGCCTGAACAAAGGCTTGAACATCTGGCACAGCTGCCAGCTTTTTGTGAAGTAACACAGACAAGGCAGAAATCTGTCCCTTCAGGGAACTTGCAGATAATCCTTTTTCCAATCCTTCTTGAAGGAAGGATAGAATCTTAGGAATCTTAACCTTGTCCCAAGGGAATCCTTTAGATTCACACCAACAGATATATTTTTTCCAAATTTTGTGGTAAATCTTTCTAGTTACAGGCTTTCTGGCCTGAACAAGAGTATCGATAACAGAATCTGAGAACCCTCGCTTCGATAAGATCAAGCGTTCAATCTCCAAGCAGTCAGCTGGAGTGAAACCAGGTTCGGATGTTCGAACGGACCCTGAACAAGAAGGTCTCGTCTCAAAGGTAGCTTCCAAGGTGGAGCCGATGACATATTCACCAGATCTGCATACCAAGTCCTGCGTGGCCACGCAGGAGCTATCAAGATCACCGACGCCCTCTCCTGATTGATCCTGGCTACCAGCCTGGGGATGAGAGGAAACGGCGGGAACACATAAGCTAGTTTGAAGGTCCAAGGTGCTACTAGTGCATCCACTAGAGCCGCCTTGGGATCCCTGGATCTGGACCCGTAGCAAGGAACTTTGAAGTTCTGACGAGAGGCCATCAGATCCATGTCTGGAATGCCCCACAGCTGAGTGACTTGGGCAAAGATTTCCGGATGGAGTTCCCACTCCCCCGGATGCAATGTCTGACGACTCAGAAAATCCGCTTCCCAATTTTCCACTCCTGGGATGTGGATAGCGGACAGGTGGCAGGAGTGAGACTCCGCCCATAGAATGATTTTGGTCACTTCTTCCATCGCTAGGGAACTCCTTGTTCCCCCCTGATGGTTGATGTACGCAACAGTTGTCATGTTGTCTGATTGAAACCGTATGAACTTGGCCCTCGCTAGCTGAGGCCAAGCCTTGAGAGCATTGAATATCGCTCTCAGTTCCAGAATATTTATCGGTAGAAGAGATTCTTCCCGAGACCAAAGACCCTGAGCTTTCAGGGATCCCCAGACCGCGCCCCAGCCCATCAGACTGGCGTCGGTCGTGACAATGACCCACTCTGGTCTGCGGAATGTCATCCCTTGTGACAGGTTGTCCAGGGACAGCCACCAACGGAGTGAGTCTCTGGTCCTCTGATTTACTTGTATCTTCGGAGACAAGTCTGTATAATCCCCATTCCACTGACTGAGCATGCACAGTTGTAATGGTCTTAGATGAATGCGCGCAAAAGGAACTATGTCCATTGCCGCTACCATCAACCCGATCACTTCCATGCACTGAGCTATGGAAGGAAGAGGAACGGAATGAAGTATCCGACAAGAGTCTAGAAGCTTTGTTTTTCTGGCCTCTGTCAGAAATATCCTCATTTCTAAGGAGTCTATTATTGTTCCCAAGAAGGGAACCCTTGTTGACGGAGATAGAGAACTCTTTTCCACGTTCACTTTCCATCCGTGAGATCTGAGAAAGGCCAGGACTATGTCCGTGTGAGCCTTTGCTTGAGGAAGGGACGACGCTTGAATCAGAATGTCGTCCAAATAAGGTACTACAGCAATGCCCCTTGGTCTTAGCACAGCTAGAAGGGACCCTAGTACCTTTGTGAAAATCCTTGGAGCAGTGGCTAATCCGAAAGGAAGCGCCACGAACTGGTAATGCTTGTCCAGGAATGCGAACCTTAGGAACCGATGATGTTCCTTGTGGATAGGAATATGTAGATACGCATCCTTTAAATCCACCGTGGTCATGAATTGGCCTTCCTGGATGGAAGGAAGAATAGTTCGAATGGTTTCCATCTTGAACGATGGAACCTTGAGAAACTTGTTTAAGATCTTGAGATCTAAGATTGGTCTGAACGTTCCCTCTTTTTTGGGAACTATGAACAGATTGGAGTAGAACCCCATCCCTTGTTCTCTTAATGGAACAGGATGAATCACTCCCATTTTTAACAGGTCTTCTACACAATGTAAGAATGCCTGTCTTTTTATGTGGTCTGAAGACAACTGAGACCTGTGGAACCTCCCCCTTGGGGGAAGCCCCTTGAATTCCAGAAGATAACCTTGGGAGACTATTTCTAGCGCCCAAGGATCCAGAACATCTCTTGCCCAAGCCTGAGCGAAGAGAGAGAGTCTGCCCCCCACCAGATCCGGTCCCGGATCGGGGGCCAACATTTCATGCTGTCTTGGTAGCAGTGGCAGGTTTCTTGGCCTGCTTTCCCTTGTTCCAGCCTTGCATTGGTCTCCAAGCTGGCTTGGCTTGAGAAGTATTACCCTCTTGCTTAGAGGACGTAGCACTTTGGGCTGGTCCGTTTCTACGAAAGGGACGAAAATTAGGTTTATTTTTTGCCTTGAAAGGCCGATCCTGAGGAAGGGCGTGGCCCTTACCCCCAGTGATATCAGAGATAATCTCTTTCAAGTCAGGGCCAAACAGCGTTTTCCCCTTGAAAGGAATGTTAAGTAGCTTGTTCTTGGAAGACGCATCAGCCGACCAAGATTTCAACCAAAGCGCTCTGCGCGCCACAATAGCAAACCCAGAATTCTTAGCCGCTAACCTAGCCAATTGCAAAGTGGCGTCTAGGGTAAAAGAATTAGCCAATTTGAGAGCATTGATTCTGTCCATAATCTCCTCATAAGGAGGAGAATCACTATCGACCGCCTTTATCAGCTCATCGAACCAGAAACATGCGGCTGTAGCGACAGGGACAACGCATGAAATTGGTTGTAGAAGGTAACCCTGCTGAACAAACATCTTTTTAAGCAAACCTTCTAATTTTTTATCCATAGGATCTTTGAAAGCACAACTATCCTCTATGGGTATAGTGGTGCGTTTGTTTAAAGTGGAAACCGCTCCCTCGACCTTGGGGACTGTCTGCCATAAGTCCTTTCTGGGGTCGACCATAGGAAACAATTTTTTAAATATGGGGGGAGGGACGAAAGGAATACCGGGCCTTTCCCATTCTTTATTAACAATGTCCGCCACCCGCTTGGGTATAGGAAAAGCTTCTGGGAGCCCCGGCACCTCTAGGAACTTGTCCATTTTACATAGTTTCTCTGGGATGACCAACTTGTCACAATCATCCAGAGTGGATAATACCTCCTTAAGCAGAATGCGGAGATGTTCCAACTTAAATTTAAATGTAATCACATCAGGTTCAGCATGTTGAGAAATGTTCCCTGAATCAGTAATTTCTCCCTCAGACAAAACCTCCCTGGCCCCATCAGACTGGGTTAGGGGCCCTTCAGAAACATTATTATCAGCGTCGTCATGCTCTTCAGTATCTAAAACAGAGCAGTCGCGCTTACGCTGATAAGTGTTCATTTTGGCTAAAATGTTTTTGACAGAATTATCCATTACAGCCGTTAATTGTTGCATAGTAAGGAGTATTGGCGCGCTAGATGTACTAGGGGCCTCCTGAGTGGGCAAGACTCGTGTAGACGAAGGAGGGAATGATGCAGTACCATGCTTACTCCCCTCACTTGAGGAATCATCTTGGGCATCACTGTCATTGTCACATAAATCACATTTATTTAAATGAATAGGAATTCTGGCTTCCCCACATTCAGAACACAGTCTATCTGGTAGTTCAGACATGTTAAACAGGCATAAACTTGATAACAAAGTACAAAAAACGTTTTAAAATAAAACCGTTACTGTCACTTTAAATTTTAAACTGAACACACTTTATTACTGCAATTGCGAAAAAACATGAAGGAATTGTTCAAAATTCACCAAATTTTCACCACAGTGTCTTAAAGCCTTAAAAGTATTGCACACCAAATTTGGAAGCTTTAACCCTTAAAATAACGGAACCGGAGCCGTTTTGAACTTTAACCCCTTTACAGTCCCTGGTATCTGCTTTGCTGAGACCCAACCAAGCCCAAAGGGGAATACGATACCAAATGACGCCTTCAGAAAGTCTTTTCTAAGTATCAGAGCTCCTCTCACATGCGACTGCATGCCATGCCTCTCAAAAACAAGTGCGCAACACCGGCGCGAAAATGAGGCTCTGCCTATGCTTTGGGAAAGCCCCTAAAGAATAAGGTGTCTAAAACAGTGCCTGCCGATATTATTATATCAAAATACCCAAATAAAATGATTCCTCAAGGCTAAATATGTGTTAATAATGAATCGATTTAGCCCAGAAAAAGTCTACAGTCTTAATAAGCCCTTGTGAAGCCCTTATTTACGATCGTAATAAACATGGCTTACCGGATCCCATAGGGAAAATGACAGCTTCCAGCATTACATCGTCTTGTTAGAATGTGTCATACCTCAAGCAGCAAGAGACTGCTCACTGTTCCCCCAACTGAAGTTAATTGCTCTCAACAGTCCTGTGTGGAACAGCCATGGATTTTAGTGACGGTTGCTAAAATCATTTTCCTCATACAAACAGAAATCTTCATCTCTTTTCTGTTTCTGAGTAAATAGTACATACCAGCACTATTTCAAAATAACAAACTCTTGATTGAATAATAAAAACTACAGTTAAACACTAAAAAACTCTAAGCCATCTCCGTGGAGATGTTGCCTGTACAACGGCAAAGAGAATGACTGGGGTAGGCGGAGCCTAGGAGGGATCATGTGACCAGCTTTGCTGGGCTCTTTGCCATTTCCTGTTGGGGAAGAGAATATCCCACAAGTAAGGATGACGCCGTGGACCGGACACACCTATGTTGGAGAAATCATCATTGTTTGTCATAAGTACTCACCTGATCATAAACAAAATTGAAAACTCCGACACAGTAGACTCTTGCGCCCAAAAGCCGTGCTTTATCAGCCTTGTTAAAAAAAAAAAAAAAAATAGTATTATTTTATTAAACAACAGTTATATTTATTAAAGGCAGGGCTCAAAATTTCAAGTCCTAAGCTACTAGCCAGGACAAAATCTCATCCACACCACACCCCCTCTTTGCATATGTTTAGCCATTGTTAAACAGTTTGTAATAGTTTTTATTTTATACCATAACAAATTAAATAATTTTACATACAGTAATAAATTAACAAAAAATATGTTTATACCAGTTAGAAAAATCAACTAGAGGTTCTGGAGAAGACAACAGCTGGATAGAAAAAGGGAGTTGTTGAACATAGAGAGTGCAGACAGTGCTATCAGTCATGGAAGGTCATAGCAGACACGAAGATAAAAAATGTTTTAATAATTATCCTCCCCTTCTTGACTCCCTCTTATCTCCTATCTCTCTTTTTACCCTCTCCCTTCTCTCTTAGGCCATATCTTCTCTTCACACTCATGTCTCTTTGCTCTTTTTTCTCCATACTCTCTTAAAGTGAAGGTAAAGTTAACCTCATCTCTATCTATAATATCATTAATTTTTTAAAAATAATATGACTTTCATCCATCATATTTGATATAAATCTCTATATTTCAATATTATTACCTTTAAAATTTGATTTTTTTTCGTTCCCAAATTCAACCTGTAAAAATTTTTTATTTTTTACTTTCAATCACGTGTTTTTCTTAACCAACTGATTTTTTGGCGGTTAGGCGGCCGTCAACCGACGTCATCCACCCCTTTACTCGTCGCCGCATATGCAAATTATTTTTATTTAGGTTTTTTAGGTATTTTTATTTAGGTTTTCTCAACCCTGCGTGCTCCTGTTTCGCGCATGTGTGCTTCCTACTACCAATACTACTTTCAATCACGTTTTTTTCTTAACCAACTGATTTTTCGGCGGTTAGGCGGCCGTCAACCGACGTCATCCACCCCTTTACTCGTCGCCGCATATGCAAATTATTTTTATTTAGGTTTCTCAACCCTGCGTGCTCCTGTTTCGCGCATGTGTGCTTCCTACTACCAGGTGGGAATCCCTAAAGACTACGTCATCTCTTTTTACAGATGCCTTTTATAACTTGCTCAAGTTGTAATAATGTGCCTTGTTACCTGCACAGCCTTGTTACCTGTCTGTATGATCAAAGACAGGAGCTGCATTTATTGATATCGTTGAAACGTTTCTTAAAAACATCGATCTATCAACTCGGTATAGTTCAATTGGGCAAACAAAGTTAATAGATCGATGTTTTTAAGAAACGTTTTAGCAATAAGCAATAAATGCAGCTCCTGTCTCTGATTGCATAGTAGGGAATGAATATACCTATTTATTCACTACTATGTTACAAGGCAAATTAGCGCATGCGCATTTTAAAGTAATGGGATGGCCATTGATTACCATCGGCGAGTAACGCATGCGCAATTGAATTCGGGGTTGTGCACGCGCATTTGAGAGCGGGTGGGACCGCTGAAGATGAACTAAATGCCTAAGGAGGAAGTAGGGCTTGGGAGGAGCCGGGAGATTAACGGTAGGGAATTGGAAATTAGTTTTTTAATAAAAATATTTGAAAAATAAAAAAAATGACTTAGCGACTATTATAAGGTGATAGGGAGAAATTGTATATTGGATTGAATAAACAATAACTTTACCTTCACTTTAACTCTACTTTTTTCTCCACTTTTCCTCTGCAATCTCTATCTCTTTCTCTGCCCCAATTACCCTTTCAGAAGTAGCAGTCTAATCACTAATGGAGTCCCTACAGCCCTAGAGGAATAACATATACTTGCACTTTCATGGCTATATAATATCCTTTTAGATAATAGTTTTAGCACACATCCCAAAATGTGTTTATTAGTGCTTCAATAGGAATGTACATTCTGCAAATACAATGTGCTAACTTTGCTACTTACAAGATGCCACCAGACTTCAGACTCAACATTCACTAACTAACTTTCATTCGCCACAATTAAATTTCCACTCACCAATGGCTAGTGAAAAATTTGAGCCCTTTTAAAAGGCCAAATTCAACAGAATTTAAAGGGACATTGTAATGTATACCTTTAAGGGGGAGAAAAGTTTAACAGTAAAACGTTTCTTTACAAAAAAATTTACAGTACGACCTATTGTATACCTTTAAGGGTTACAAAATTTCTGTAGTGGCTATATAAAAGCTATGTAAACAAGAGGCAATGGCAGAAATCAACCTCCCAGTGGGGGGTCCAGAGAGAGTCAAGCCCATCTGAAAGGGTGTTCCTGCAGCAGCTGCTTTGAATACAATGACCTTGTATTAGCAGCTTGTCTTAAAACATTGTGACCTTAAGTAGAGCACTCACCTCTTTAACTGTCAACACAGGTATCTGACCCTCCAACTTGCCGTCTGTCAGCGTAATAACAATACTGGCAGTACTTTTTCCTCCTGCCTTCTCAATTTGTTCATTTGCCTAAAAAATTTAAACAGAGTATAGTTTCAAGTGAACTTAATCCATGAAAAAAACATAAATTATGCTTACCTGATAATTTCATTCCATCGAGGGGAGGAGAGTCCACGGCTTCATTCATTACTGTTGGGAATTAAGAATCTGGCCACCAAGAGGAGGCAAGGCACCCCAGCCAAAGGCTTAAATACCTCCCCCACTTCCCTCATCCCCCAGTCATTCTTTCGAGGGAACCAGGAACAGTAGGAGAAATATCAGGGTATAAATGGTGCCAGAAGATGATTACATTTAGGTCCGCCTATCCGAGATATGGGCAGGAGCCGTGGACTCTCCTCCCCTCGATGGAAATTAAATTATTAGGTAAGCATAATTTATGTTTTCCATCTAAAGGGGAGGAGAGTCCATGGCTTCATTCATTACTGTTGGGAACATATACTCAAGCTCTAGAGCAGTGATTTGCAACCTTTTTTTTGCTGTTGCACACTTTTTTACATTAAAAAATCCTGCGGCACACCACCATCCCAAAATTTTAGAAAATCACACATTGTAGCCTAATACAGGATATATATATATATATACACACACACACTGTGCTGTGCTGTCATGCCATGCCTCCTACAAACTTATTAACATATTGACATTCATTCACAAACAATCATAATGATTGTCTGTGAATGAATGTTAATGTCATGGTTGTAAATGATGCCTGATGAGCCTGTCGCATATCTCCCAATATTTCAAAATTTGAAAGAGAGACACCCCCTCACTGTTGTCAGTCTGCCGCGGCACACCTGAGGATCTCTCACGGCATACTGGTTGAAAAACACTGCTCTAGAGGACACTAATAAGAAGGCACCACAGCCTGCAAAACCTTTCTCCCAAAAACAGCTTCCGCAGAAGCAAAAACGTCAAATTTGTAAAACTTTGTAAAAGTATGTAAGGAAGACCAGGTTGCTGCCTTACAAATCTGCTCCATAGAGGCCTCATTCTTGAAGGCCCAGGACAAAGCCACAACTCTAGTTGAATGAGCCGTGATCCTCTGAGGATGCTTATGTCCCGCTGTCTCATAAGCTAGGCGAATCAAGCTCCTCAACCAAAAAGACAAAGAAGTAGCAGAGGCCCTTTGCCCCTTGCGCTTCCCAGAATACACCACAAAGAGAGATGTAGACTGCCTGAAATCCTTTGTAGCCTGAAGATAAAACTTCAAGGCACGAACCACATCCAGGTTATGAAGTAACCTCTCCTTTGAAGAAGAAGGATTAGGACACAAAGAAGGAACAACTATTTTCTGATTGATATAACGGTTAGACACCACCTTGGGGAAAAACTCCAACCCAGTGTGAAGTACAGCCTTATCCGCATGAAACACCAGATAAGGAGGATCACTTTGGAAGGCAGCTAGTTCAGATACTCTGTGTGCCGATGTAATAGCCAACAGAACAAAACACAAACAAAACCCTCTGCAAAACCTTAAGGACTAAGTTTAAGCTCCAAGGCGGAGCCGACTGTCTAAAGACAGGCCTGATTCTAGACAGAGCCTGAACAAAAGATTAGATGTCAGTGAGCTCAGCGAGTCTCCTAAGCAACAAGACTGATAATGCAGAAATCTGTCCCCTTAAGGAACTAGCGGCAAGACCCTTCTCCAAACCATCTAGGAGAAAGGACAGAATCCTGGATACCTTCACCTTATGCCAAGGATATCCATGCTTCTCACACCAGGACAAGTAAGTCCTCCACACCTTATGGTAGATGCGACGAGTGACTGGCTTCCTTTCCTGAATTAGAGTATCAATCACACTTTCAGAAAAGCCTCTCTTGGCTAAGACTAGGCGTTCAATCTCCAACGCAGTCAGCCTCAGAGAATCTACATTTCAATGTTGAAAGGGGCCCTGTGACAGCAGATCCCTGCGATAGGGTAACCTCCAAGGCGGAGAGGATGACATCCCCACCAGATCCGCAAACCACATCCTCCGCTGCCACGAAGGAGCAATCAGAATGGCTGAGGCCCGCTTCCGTTTGATGCCTGCCACTACACGAGGTAGAAGTGGTAACGGTGGAAACATGTAGCTCTGCCTGGGGATCCCTGGACCTCGACCCGTATCGATGTAGCTTACAATTGAGTCTGGACACCATGAGATCTATCTCCGGCAATCCCCATCTGAGACAAATCTCCGCAAACACCTCAGGGTGGAGAGATTATTCCCCCAGATGGAAGGCTTGTCTGCTGAGAAAGTTTGCTTCCCAGTTGTCCACACCTGGAATGTGAATCGCCGAGAGCGAGCAGTCGTGGGACTCTGCCAACTCCAGAATCCAAGACACCTCTCTCATTACGAGGAGCCTCCTCGTACCCCCCTGGTGGTTGATGTAAGCCACCGAGGTAATGTTGTCGGTCTGGAATCTGACGAAACTGACCGACCCCAGAGAAGACCATGCCTTCAGAGCATTGTAAATTGCTCGTAGTTCCAGGATGTTGATCGGAAGGAGAGACTCCTCCCTGGACCACTTTCCTTGTGCCATCCTGGCACCCCAAACAGCTCTTCATCCTGTCAGACTGGTGTCCATGGTCACAATCTCCCAGGACGGTCTCAAGAAGAATGTCCCAATGGACAGTTGCTCTGGACGAATCCACCAAGAGAGGGAGTTCCGAGTCCGAGCATCCATGGATATCAGCTGTGATAGATCTGAATGATCGCCGTTCCACTGTCTCAACATGCACAATTGAAGGGGTCTGAGATGGAACCTGTTGAATGGCATGACATCTATGCTTGAAACCATGAGCCCTATCACCTCCATACATTTAGCCACCGACGGGCTAGTGGAGAACTGAAGGGCCAGACAGGTGTATGCAAGCTTCCTGCGTCGCTGAACTGTGAGAAATATCTTCATAGACATAGAGTCTATTATCGTGCCCAGGAACTCCACCCTGTTGCTGGGAACCAGGGAACTCTTTCCTGAGTTGATCTTTCAACCGTGAGATTTGAGCAAAAGAAGAAGAGCCCTCAAATGATCCTCTGCGAGGCTGATCGACGGCACCTGAACTAAGATGTCATCCAGCTAAGGTGCCACTGCAATGCCCCTGGATCTGGCCACTGCAAGCAGCGCCCCCAGAACCGTTGTGAAGTCTCTCGGGGCCGTCGCCAGACCAAAAGGAAGGGCCACAAACTGGAAGTGTTGGTCCAGAAACGCAAATCTTAGGAACCTGAAGTGGTCTCTGTGAATTGGCACATGCAGGTAAGCGTCCTTCAAGTCTACAGTTGTTATGAACTGTCCCTCTTGAACTAGGGGCAGAATAGATCTGATCGTTTCCATTTTGAACGATGGAACACTCAGAAAGTTGTTTAAACACTATAGGTCCAGAATCGGGGCGGAACGTGCCCTACTTCTTTGGAACCACAAAAAGGTTGGAATAGTACCCTAGACCCCTTTCTGCTAGGGGCACTGGTACAATAACACAGAGAGGCGAGATCTCTCACACACTCCAGAAAAGGATCTCTCTTCTCTGGTCTTGAAGACAGGGTTGACAGGAGGAATCTGCCCTCGGGCGGATGGGATCTGAACCCTATCCTGTAACCCTGGGAGACAACTTCTAGAACCCAAGGGTTCTGAATGTCCTGCAACCATGCGTCTGAGAATAGAGATAATCTGCCCCCTACGTGATCCGGAGACCGGTCGGAGGCCGCCCCTTCATGCCGATTTCGTCTCAGCGGGCTTCTCGGCTTCCAAGATCCCTTGGACTGGTCCGCTTTCGCTGTGGGTTGCTGGTGCTGGGCCTTGACCGCACGAAAGGGACGAAAAGTAGATCCCTTAGGCTTAGCCTTCTTATCCTACGGTAGGAAAGCTCCCTTGCCTCCCGTTACCGTGGATATGATCGAATCCATCATCACAGATGAAAAAATTGGCGGCCTTCACGCCTTAATCTTTTCCTGTATCTCGTCGATGGAGGGCTCCCCCTCAACCATTTCACACCAATATGTCACAGCTCCAGCGACCACCGCTGGGGGGGGGGGGAGAGAAGAAAGAAAGAAAGAACCTAATCGTTCCCATTCATTCTTAATAATATTTGCCATCTTAACGGGAACTGGGAAAGTCTGAGGTACTACCCACCGTGTCCTCGTATACCTTGTCAAGCTTAGGAATCGCAGGTTCCTCCAGGATCTTAGGTTCTAGAACCTCCAGAGTAGCAAGCACCTGCGGCAGCAGAAAGCACAAATTCTCCATCCTAAATTATAACCAGGCTCCTCCGCAGTCGGAGGTTTAGATGACACTGACTCCGACCCAGAAGGAGCCTCCTCTGAAGAGTCGGAGGGGGCTCATCGTATAGAGCCTCTGGGTCATCCATCGGCGTAGACAAACCCTGGGTCGGGCCTCCATGATACACCCTACGCTTGCGCTTAGCAGAACGTGGTAAGGCATGGATCACATTCAAAAACGCCGATTCCAGTTGGTCCGCAAAGTCTGACGGTCAACAAATCTCTCCCGAAGGAGTAATAGTTGGACCCCGGGGCGCTGCATGTGCAATCAGAGATGAATGTAGGGAAGCACCTCACAGGACAAAGAACCCTCACAATAAACACAGGAATGAGACTTTGTTAAAGAGGGAGAGCCCTCTAACGCGTCAGAGTCCTCTAACGCGTCAGAGTCCTCCATAGCTTGCGCTTTTGTTCAGACTAACTTAAATTACAAAAAGGCACCTTTATACCTCCAATGGCCGGGGCACTCACCTCCTAGGACCCAGACTACAGAAACCGTTAAGTCACATGCGCCACAGATCAACAGAGAAAGAGAGATAGGCACACCTGATCACATGAAGTGCCTGGCAGGACCGCCCCAGCACTAGGGAAAAACGCGCCAAAAAGGGCCGAGCAATGAACCCACTAGTATCCTGAAAGTTCCACACATTGCCAGAGCCTCATCTCGCACATAACGCAGCAATGACACAATAAACAATATCATTTATAAACCCCCCTGTTCAATAATCCCCTTACCAAAAATATTAACCCTTGATTCTGTAAAGATAAAAAGGCGCCACACTGTGACCCTGTCTTCTATGTTATCATTAATAATAAAAAATTAAACAATCTTACCAGAAATTATGCCGTGGAACAGGTACATGGCCCTTCAAGTGTGACAGGTTCATAGCCTCGCTCCTGACATGGACTTGAGTGTAGAAAGCAGGCAGCGAAACTCATCAACGCTGATTGCTTGTCGAGCTGTTAATATGAGTTGGGATGGTTTCGCAGAAAGACTCTTCCTGCATCTCTGGACTCTAACTTTCGCCCAGGCTCTCACTGAGAAGCTGACAGGACTACTTAAAACTCCAGTCCCAATGCAAAGAGTACTACCCTCCATAAGAGACTACTCCAAAACTCTGGCACTTCTCTGCCATCCTCCAGTTACGAAAGGCAAAGAATGACTGGGGGATGAGGGAAGTGCGGGAGGTATTTAAGACTTTGGCTGGGGTGTCCTTGCCTCCTCCTGGTGGCCAGGTTCTTAATTACCAACAGTAATGAATGAAGCCGTGGACTCTCCTCCCCTTTAGATGGAAAATCTATATCGATAGTAGGTGTCAGACAATTTTCATTCAAACTCCACATTTTTTCTTTCATGATTGAATGTACAGTTTATGTATTAAAAAAAAAAAAAAAAATCAAATTTATTTTGATTACCAAATTTATTTTGCTCTCTTTGTGTCCTTTGTATAGAAAGCTTATAGTCCTCATATAAAAACAAAATGTATGCTTACCTGATAAATTATTTTCTTTCGGAATGATTATGGTCCACAGTCCTCCATGACATATGGGATATATTTTCCGCCACTAGGAGGTCAAGAACCCATATCAGGGCTTAAAATTCCTCCCACCTACCGTCTTTTTCTTAGTTTAACGTATAGCCGAGTAAAGAATAGGAAACATATAGGTAGGAAAGGCAAAGCAAGGTCTGTAGGTGTCATTGAACTATCACCCAAACATTGAAATGGGCGGAGCCTGTGGACCACAATCATTCTAAAAGAAAATAATTTATAAGGTTAGCATAAATTTTGTTTTCTTTCGTAAAATGATGGTCCACACTCCTCCATAACATATGGGATTAATTCCCAAGACGACGGTCTATGTTATGGAAACTATGGCCTTAAGGAGTTTCCTGCCAAAAGCTGCTTGTTAAAAAGCAAAACCAAAGCAATAAAATCTTTAAAAAAGTATGCAGAGAAGACAAGTTGCAGCTGTGCAAATCTGCTCCAAAGATGCATAAGTTTAAAAAATCCACAATGCTGCAACTGCTCTTGAGAAAGATCTGTAATACGCTTAGGAGGCGACTTTCCGGACTTCAAGTAAGCCTTGTAAATCCCTTTTTGAGCCAAGAGGCCCTCGCTACCTAAGTAGCTTTCTGCCCCTTACGAGTACCAGAGTAGAGTGTTGACTACCTCAAGATTATGAAAGAGTGGCTACTTAGAGTTAGCAGGATCTTAACACAATGAAGAAACAACCATTTCTTGATTGGCATTTCCCTTAGGAGCTATCTTAAGGGGGAAAACCTTTTCCTTGTGAATCATTAGAAATGGAGAATTACAAGAGAAGGTTAACAGCTCAGAAACCTTCCTTGCCTTGAAGAGATTGCTAATAGTAAGATTACTTTCCATGGTAAAAGTAGATATAAATAGAATGCATTGGTTCAAAGAAACAACCTTGAATGCCGAGAAAAGTAGATTCAGATTCCTGGGTGGAGAAATAGGATTTACAATCGGCCTAATTCTAACACCTGGACAAAAGTCTGAACCTCCTGAAATTTATCTAACTTCCTATAAAAAGGAAAGACAAAGCAGAAATTTGACCTTTGAGAAATTAGCAGTCAACCCCTTGACATGGCCATCCTTAGAAAAACTGAATGAGTCTAGGAATCCTAAAGGAATATCAAGAAAACTCTCTGGCCTGCATCAAAGATTTAATAACCAAATCTATGTCTCAAAACTAGGCATTCAAGATCCACGCCATTAAAGATTAGATTAGAGAGATTAGAGATCCTGAGGAAAAAGAAGACCTTGAGACAACAGGTCTTGTCTCAGAGGAAGAAGTCATGGAGAGCAAGAAACATCTGCACTATATCCACATACCAAGTCCTACAGAGTCAGGCTGGAGCAATTAATATTACTGACTGACTTCTGTATGGTTCAATTATGATTCTTCGAAACAGGTATGCTAGATGAAAGGCCCGTGGACACACCAATGTGTCTATTAGGAGAGCCTTTGGATCTTTTGATCTCACACATTAGCTTGGATGCATGTGATTTAAATGAGAGGTCATCAGATCTTTGTCCTGTAAGCCCATTTTGATCTCTAAGAGATTGAAGATGTCCTAATGGAGAGACCACTCTCTTGGATAGACCGATTGACTGCTGAATTATCCACCTCCCAGTTGTTCACACCTAGCATGTGAATTGCCAATAGGGATCAACAAGTCCTTTCTGCCTAATACAGAGTTTGACACTTCCTGCATGGCCAGTGCACTGTGGATATCCCCCTCCATGATTTATGTAGGCCAGTGCTAAGGTGTTGTCTGACTGCAAACTGATAAACTTTTCCTCCCTCAATAGGGGCCAGGGCTGAGAGCCCGAAGATCGCTGGAAGTGCCAGAATGTTAATTGGTAACCTTGCCTCTAGAGAAAACCAAACTCCTTGCACTCTTCAAGAAACCCAGACCGACCCCCAGCCAGAGAGACTGGCATCCATTGACACAATAGGCCAAGAGGAAGGAAGGAAGGATGTACCAATGGTCAAAGACAGTCTTTGGCCTAGATTTGGAGTTCGGCGGTAGCCGTCAAAACCAGCGTTAGAGGCTCCTAACGCTGGTTTTGGCCGCCCGCTGGTATTTGGAGTCAG
This sequence comes from Bombina bombina, assembly GCF_027579735.1. NCBI lineage: Eukaryota > Metazoa > Chordata > Amphibia > Anura > Bombinatoridae > Bombina > Bombina bombina. The sequence goes on from NC_069500.1 coordinate 868,629,273, forward strand.
TGATTAAAGGGTCTAACGCTCACTTTTCAGCCGCGACTTTTCCATACCGCAGATCCCCCTACGCCATTTGCGTAGCCTATCTTTTCAATGGGATCTTTCTAACGCTGGTATTTAGAGTCGTTTCTGAAGTGAGCGTTAGAGCTCTAACGACAAAACTCCAGCCGCCTGAAAATAGCAGGAGTTAAGAGCTTTCTGGCTAACGCCGGTTTATAAAGCTCTTAACTACTGTACCCTAAAGTACACTAACACCCATAAACTACCTATGTACCCCTAAACCGAGGTCCCCCCACACCGCCGCCACTCGATTAAAATTTTTAACCCCTAATCTGCCGACCGCCACCTACGTTATATTTATGTACCCCTAATCTGCTGCCCCTAACCCCGCCGACCCCTGTATTACATTTATTAACCCCTAACTTGCCCCCCACAACGTCGCCGCCAGCTACTTAAAATAATTAACCCCTAATCTTCCGACCGCAAATCGCCGCCACCTACGTTATCCCTATGTACCCCTAATCTGCTGCCCCTAACATCGCCGACCCCTATATTATATTTATTAACCCCTAATCTGCCCCCCTCAACGTCGCCGACACCTGCCTACACTTATTAACCCCTAATCTGCCGAGCGGACCTGAGCGCTACTATAATAAAGTTATTAACCCCTAACCCGCCTCACTAACCCTATCATAAATAGTATTAACCCCTAATCTGCCCTCCCTAACATCGCCGACACCTACCTTCAATTATTAACCCCTAATCTGACGACCGGAGCTCACCGCTATTCTAATAAATGCATTAACCCCTAAAGCTAAGTCTAACCCTAACACTAACACCCCCCTAAGTTAAATATAATTTAAATCTAACGAAATAAATTAACTCTTATTAAATAAATGATTCCTATTTAAAGCTAAATACTTACCTGTAAAATAAATCCTAATATAGCTACAATATAAATTATAATTATATTATAGCTATTTTAGGATTAATATTTATTTTACAGGCAACTTTGTTATTATTTTAACCAGGTACAATAGCTATTAAATAGTTAAGAACTATTTAATAGTTACCTAGTTAAAATAATAACAAATTTACCTGTAAAATAAATCCTAACCTAAGTTATAATTAAACCTAACACTACCCTATCAATTAAAATAATTAAATAAACTACCTACAATTACCTACAATTAACCTAACACTACACTATCAATAAATTAATTAAACACAATTCCTACAAATAAATACAATTAAATAAACTAGCTAAAGTACAAAAAATAAAAAAGATCTAAGTTACAGAAAATAAAAAAATATTTACAAACATAATAAAAATATTACAACAATTTTAAACTAATTACACCTACTCTAAGCCCCCTAATAAAATAACAGAGCCCCCCAAAATAAAAAATTCCCTACCCTATTCTAAATTAAAAAAGTTACAAGCTCTTTTACCTTACCAGCCCTGAACAGGGCCCTTTGCGGGGCATGCCCCAAGAATTTCAGCTCTTTTGCCTGTAAAAAAAACACATACAATACCCCCCCCAACATTACAACCCACCACCCACATACCCCTAATCTAACCCAAACCCCCCTTAAATAAACCTAACACTAAGCCCCTGAAGATCTTCCTACCTTGTCTTCACCATACCAGGTTCACCGATCCGTCCTGAAGAGCTCCTCCGATGTCCTGATCCAAGCCCAAGCGGGGGCTGAAGAGGTCCATGATCCGGTCAAAGTCTTCATCCAAGCGGGGCAGAAGAGGATCTTCCATCCGATTGAAGTCATCATCCAGGCGGCATCTTCGATCTTCTTCCATCCGGAGCGAAGCGGCAGGATCCTGAAGACATCCAGCGCGGAACATCCATCCGGACCGACGACTGAACGACGAATGACTGTTCCTTTAAGGGACGTCATCCAAGATGGCGTCCCTCGAATTCCGATTGGCTGATAGGATTCTATCAGCCAATCGGAATTAAGGTAGGAATTTTCTGATTGGCTGATGGAATCAGCCAATCAGAATCAAGTTCAATCCGATTGGCTGATCCAATCAGCCAATCAGATTGAGCTCGCATTCTATTGGCTGTTCCGATCAGTTAGGTTTATTTAAGGGGGGTTTGGGTTAGATTAGGGGTATGTGGGTGGTGGGTTGTAATGTTGGGGGGGGGTATTGTATGTGTTTTTTTTACAGGCAAAAGAGCTGAAATTCTTGGGGCATGCCCCGCAAAGGGCCCTGTTCAGGGCTGGTAAGGTAAAAGAGCTTGTAACTTTTTTAATTTAGAATAGGGTAGGGAATTTTTTATTTTGGGGGGCTTTGTTATTTTATTAGGGGGCTTAGAGTAGGTGTAATTAGTTTAAAATTGTTGTAATATTTTTATTATGTTTGTAAATATTTTTTTATTTTCTGTAACTTAGATCTTTTTTATTTTTTGTACTTTAGCTAGTTTATTTAATTGTATTTATTTGTAGGAATTGTGTTTAATTAATTTATTGATAGTGTAGTGTTAGGTTAATTGTAGGTAATTGTAGGTAGTTTATTTAATTATTTTAATTGATAGGGTAGTGTTAGGTTTAATTATAACTTAGGTTAGGATTTATTTTACAGGTAAATTTGTTATTATTTTAACTAGGTAACTATTAAATAGTTCTTAACTATTTAATAGCTATTGTACCTGGTTAAAATAATAACAAAGTTGCCTGTAAAATAAATATTAATCCTAAAATAGCTATAATATAATTATAATTTATATTGTAGCTATATTAGGATTTATTTTACAGGTAAGTATTTAGCTTTAAATAGGAATCATTTATTTAATAAGAGTTAATTTATTTCGTTAGATTTAAATTATATTTAACTTAGGGGGGTGTTAGTGTTAGGGTTAGACTTAGCTTTAGGGGTTAATACATTTATTAGAATAGCGGTGAGCTCCGGTCGGCAGATTAGGGGTTAATAATTGAAGGTAGGTGTCGGCGATGTTAGGGAGGGCAGATTAGGGGTTAATACTATTTATGATAGGGTTAGTGAGGCGGATTAGGGGTTAATAACTTTATTATAGTAGCGCTCAGGTCCGCTCGGCAGATTAGGGGTTAATAAGTGTAGGCAGGTGTCGGCGACGTTGAGGGGGGCAGATTAGGGGTTAATAAATATAATATAGGGGTTGGCGATGTTAGGGCAGCAGATTAGGGGTACATAGGGATAACGTAGGTTGCGGCGGTTTACGGAGCGGCAGATTAGGGGTTTAAAAAAATATGCAGGGGTCAGCGATAGCGGGGGCGGCAGATTAGGGGTTAATAAGTGTAAGGCTAGGGGTGTTTAGACTCGGGGTACATGTTAGAGTGTTAGGTGCAGACGTAGGAAGTGTTTCCCCATAGGAAACAATGGGGCTGCGTTAGGAGCTGAACGCTGCTTTTTTTAAGCTCAAACAGCCCCATTGTTTCCTATGGGGGAATCGTGCACGAGCACGTTTTTGAGGCCGGCCGCGTCCGTAAGCAACTCTGGTATCGAGAGTTGCATTTGCGGTAAAAATGCTCTACGCTCCTTTTTTGGAGCCTAACGCAGCATTTGTTTGAACTCTCGATACCAGAGTTAAATTTATGGTGCGGCCAGAAAAAAGCCCGCGGAGCGTTAGCAGCCCATTTACCGCCGAACTCCAAATCTAGGCCTATGTGTCCTCAAGAAGAAAACTGACTGATAGAAAATCCAAAGCAATCTTTATGCCAGATGTAAATAATTATTTGACCACTGAGGTAGCATAGCCTTTAAAGGGGGTCTTAAGTGAAAAGGGGGCAAAATAAACTGTGTCTGAAGCAGCTACCATAAGACCCACTGCCACCATGCACTGAGCTACCAAGCTCTGAATCCTTACATTGCAAAATTCCATCAGTAAACTAGATGCATAAGGATTGAGTCTAATATGACTTATGTAAATGCTACCCTTATAGCAGGATATAATGAGCTCTTGGGTACATCGATACTCCAACCATGGTCTTGAATGAAGACAGAAGCTGGTGAGTAGGAGCAATAGCTATTGACAGGAAATAAGCTTGCACTAGTATGTCATTCAGATAAGGAGCAACTGAAATGTCCTGATTCTGTTCACTGACAAGATTTCATCCAATACGGGGTTGCAACAAACCTTAGGAACTGAAAGTAATCCCTGTGTATATGGATGTGCAGATAAGACTCATTGAGGTCTATAATAGCACTAAACTGACCATTTGGATGAAGGGTAAAAACAGTGAGGAGTGTTCCCATTAGGAGATGTTAAAGGGACATGAAACCCAAATTATTTCTTTCATGATTTAGAGAATGCAATTTTAAACAACCATCTAATTAACTTCTATTATCTAATTTGCTTCATTCTCTTGATATACTTTTGCTGAAAAGCATATCTATATAGGCTCAGTAGCTGCTGATTGGTGGCTTCACATACATGACTGGTGTGATTGGCTCACCCATGTGCATTGCTATTTCATCAACAACGGATATCTAAAGAATAAAGCAAATTAGATAACAGAAGTAAATTGGAATGTTGTTTAAAATTGTATTCTCTATCTGAATCATGAAAAAAATATTGGGGGGTTTAATGTCCCTTTAAATCCACCACAGTACTGTAGGTCCCTTTGGACAATAAACAGATTGGGGTAAAAACTCTTGACCCTGAAGTTACACAGGTACTGGCATTAATTATTCCCATAACCGCCAAATCCTTTATAAAAGCTGCCGCCTCTGAAGGATCTTTGGCAACATGAGATAGGACCGCTGGTCAATAAGGAGGACTCTGCTTCAAAGAGAACAAAACTCTAAATCTCTTGAAGGATAAAGAGAACCAGTACAGATATCCAAATTTTTTGCTGATGGATCCAAAAATATATAAAAACTTATACATAAGTTTATACAAAGTTTATTAAATCTGTACATGGCATAAGCATCAGATGTAGTATACATGTACCTACTTAAGCATATGCACATATGTAGCCTTACAGACTAGAGGAGCAGCACATATAGACCAACAGATACACATTTTAAATCCAGGTCCAGAATAAGCAGAAATTGTGTATACTTAGAAAGTAAATACACAATGTACTTAATTCAAGAAAATATTCATGATTAAGTGCTCTTCTCTGGATTGATAGAGAAAAAGCCTGGAAACACTGAGGGGGCGGAGCTACTGCCAGGAGAAAAGCTGGTGCTCATATAACATAGTACAAATACTTCTAGTTCCTTTTTAATAAACAGTAGTACACCACACATAATAACCCCATGGAAGTGTCAAAACATTGGTCCCCAGTTTAACTGGAGCCTCCTCTATAAAACCGCATATTGCAAATGCCGGTCTTCTTAACGGGTCACACACCTAAATATTAAAAGTGCCCCCAAAAGCACCCCCAGAGTTGCCAGAGGGCTGCAAAGGGTCAGATAATGCTCCCAATGATGATAGAACCGTTAGGGACCTGATAGGGAGAAAAGATTGTGTCATTAGGAGAGCAGGTTAAGTCCACTGGCTATGCTGTACATGTGTCAGAATACCTACAAATAGCCTCTGGGCTGTGTGTGTGTGCTGTGTAAAGTCACTTACTTTATGCAGAACCCCTCTAGTGGCTTACTAGGCATGTCAAAGCAGCTGCAGCAGTATCCACTAGAGAGCCACCCAGTGCAGGTATCAAGTACCGCAGACGATTGCAGTAGGAAATGCCGGAGTCCTTCAGGGGGAGGCTAGGGATCAGTCCCTGTGATGCCTAAGGATAGTTATAGCTGAAGTCCCATTAGGGAAATGCTGTGCACATACTAGGGTATTCCTGTGTCCCTGCATAATTAAGATGCTGCAAAGAGTCTTTTCTTTATTCTTTGTAAATCATAATCCCCAGGGACTCTAGGTCTCACATAGGTCTGAGCTCTCAATTTGTAATCCATAAGCAAGTAGCTGGAACAACCTCTATCCTCAACCATCTCCTACGAGGCCAAGAACAAAACTAAGAGAGAAATGGGAGGGATTTTAAGCTCTAATAGGTTCTTGACCTCCTCCTAGTGGAGGGAAATATATCCCATGTGTTATGGAGGACTGTGGACCATCATCATTTTACAAAAGAAATCCATAATGCTTTGCATTCTTGGGCACATATTACAAGCCAATCATAAATACATATGGTGCGAGCGGTAGTATACGCACAAAACTATTCATGTCAGATAATGCAGGTACATAATTTCCCTCAGGTAATAGATTTTTAGGAGGGCTTGCACTAAAATTATTCTATGATAACACTCCAGTTCAAAGCATATAGAGAGCGAAACGTTTGCTCAAGCTTTTAGTCAACTGTTATACACCGAACATGTTTTTAAATGCACAATAGCAAACAAACTTATATTCCAGAAGCCTAAAAAGAGAATGTGGTATTTCAGATTGCCAAAGAGCACAAAGCTGTAATGAACTCGCTTGTATCGCTTCCCATTAAAAACTATTAGGTGCGTTAAAAATAATTTGGTTACATTTTAAACCAACAACTATCTCTATGTTAAAGCCCTTTGCCTGCCACACCTGAGATCTCATATCTTTGAGCGCTTATAACCTTTTTTACGCAATTTTAAAAAAATAATTTTTATTAGATAGTGTTAATATGAATACAACTGTACTTTTAAATGTATTTTTGATGTGTTTTGTGACACTTTTTTTAAAGGATGCACAATTCCGACGCACGTTAACTTCAACTGCGCTCAAGCGATCACATTTACATTCAACTAATTAATTACAAGCGCTACATCCGATGCAAACAAACAGGCGAGATAATCCCCTTTTCGATCACGCGTAACTGTTAGCGAGCCACTCGTTATCTTGCCCTTTATGGGTTTAACGTCCTTTTTACACTGCAGTGTACCAAGAACAAAATTATCTTTAAGATTTTTTTTTTCCATCTAGTCAAAATTAAACTTCCATGATTAAGATAGGGCGTGCAATTTTAAACAACTTTACAATTTACTCTTATCATCCAATTTACTTTGTTCTCTTGGTATTATTTGTTGAAAACAAAGGTAGGCTCATATGCTAATTTCAAAGCCCTTGAAGGCCACCTCTTATCACAGTGCATTTTTACAGTTTTTTACAGCTAGACAGCACTAGTTCATGTGCGCCATATATATAATATTGTACTCACTCCCATGGAGTTACCTAGGAGTCAGCACTGATTGGCTAAAATTCAAGTCTGTCAAAAGAACTGAAATAAGGGGGCAATCTGCAGAGCCTTAGATACAAGATAATCACAGATAAAAACATAATTTATGCTTACCTGATAAATATATTTCTCTTGTAGTGTATCCAGTCCACGGATCATCCATTACTTGTGGGATATTCTCCTTCCCAACAGGAAGTTGCAAGAGGATCACCCACAGCAGAGCTGCTACCTAGCTCCTCCCCTCACTGCCATATCCAGTCATTCGACCGAAACAAGACGAGAAAGGAGAAACCATAGGGTGCAGTGGTGACTGTAGTTTAATTAAAATTTAGACCTGCCTTAAAAGGACAGGGCGGGCCGTGGACTGGATACACTACAAGAGAAATAAATTTATCAGGTAAGCATAAATTATGTTTTCTCTTGTTAAGTGTATCCAGTCCACGGATCATCCATTACTTGTGGGATACCAATACCAAAGCTAAAGTACACGGATGATGGGAGGGACAAGGCAGGAACCACTGCCTGTAGAACCTTTCTCCCAAAAACAGCCTCCGAAGAAGCAAAAGTGTCAAATTTGTAAAATTTTGAAAAGGTGTGAAGCGAAGACCAAGTCGCAGCCTTGCAAATCTGTTCAACAGAGGCCTCATTTTTAAAGGCCCAGGTGGAAGCCACAGCTCTAGTAGAATGAGCTGTAATCCTTTCAGGGGGCTGCTGTCCAGCAGTCTCATAGGCTAAGCGTATTATTCTCCGAAGCCAAAAGGAGAGAGAGGTTGCCAAAGCTTTTTGACCTCTCCTCTGTCCAGAGTAAACGACAAACAGGGCAGATGTTTGACGAAAATCTTTAGTAGCCTGTAAGTAAAACTTCAAGGCACGGACTACGTCCAGATTATGCAAAAGACGTTCCTTCTTTGAAGAAGGATTAGGACACAATGATGGAACAACAATCTCTTGATTGATATTCCTGTTAGAAACCACCTTAGGTAAAAACCCAGGTTTGGTACGCAGAACTACCTTGTCTGAATGAAAAATCAGCTAAGGAGAATCACAATGTAAGGCAGATAACTCAGAGACTCTTCGAGCCGAGGAAATAGCCATCAAAAACAGAACTTTCCAAGATAAAAGCTTAATATCAATGGAATGAAGGGGTTCAAACGGAACTCCCTGAAGAACTTTAAGAACCAAGTTTAAGCTCCACGGGGGAGCAACAGTTTTAAACACAGGCTTAATCCTAACCAAAGCCTGACAAAATGCCTGGACATCTGGAACTTCTGCCAGACGCTTGTGCAAAAGAATAGACAGAGCAGAGATCTGTCCTTTTAAAGAACTAGCTGATAATCCCTTGTCCAAACCCTCTTGGAGAAAGAACAATATCCTAGGAATCCTAACCTTACTCCATGAGTAACTCTTGGATTCACACCAATAAAGATATTTACGCCGGGGGGCGGAGCCGACTACCAAGCTGAGCAGTCGCATGTTACAAGAGCTCTGGCACTAAACCTTGTTTTTAAGAGATTTTTGGAGTTTTTTTTAGTAACTGGGCAAATAATTCTGATCCTCTTATAAAGATCCACGGTAGCCCATCTCATAAATCGAGTACTAAACCGGATTTGGTGATCAGAAAGAGGAACTTTGGCTTGAAATGCCTATTCTAAAGACGCCATGTGAACACAGTGCTCAGACGCAAGTCCTAAGATTCTAACACCAGCATGGAAGTTGGACTTTCTACTATATAACTAGAGTAAACATTGGATTCTTTACTACTACTATAGGTTGGAACGGACTCTGAAAAAGTGTGACCTGCACAGCAAAGCAAAATAAAAATATAAGTTGCGTCGTCTACTGAACAACATGGAGGGCTCACATGACGCAGTATGCCAGACAGGCACCCTGAAGCTAGTCATCTCCCTCCTGAAGGATATGGCCGTCCGCTTAGATCAGCACTATACAGCTTGCTCGGCTGCCCTGCAAAATGCTGCTAGTACACCCCTCCTCCCATCGGCTGACCCAGGTCTTACCTATGGCTTATCAGATATCAGACGGTTCAGGCAAGAGGAGCTGGGGGAACATGAACTACACAGGATTCCAGAAGCGAATCTATGCCTAGATGATAAGGCGCAATTTACCGCATTCACCGATACCACTTCAGTAGCTCCAGAGATGCCTCAGGGTCCCGTAGCATCACACGCCTTATGGACAGCAGCTAGCATCTACCGGAAGCCATTCCCACACAGCAATCCAGCTTTACACCCTGGGAACGCTCAGTTACCGCTGAGTACCGTCTATATCCCAGATATACCAGATATTTGCAGCTCCTCAATACCGCAGCTCCCTCTGGAGCGGATGCCTCTTCCTGTAGGCATAGGCTAAGGAACGGATCGTGACATTACACCCTGAGGGGTTAAGTTGTCTGACACGCAGTAGGTCTGGCGTGTCAGCACCCGAACTATCAGGTCATCCCAGTACTTAGACTCTACTACACAAGTCTGGACATATCATGTACGGATGCTAAACTGAGGACACCTCCATGTGTATGTTTAAATTTAACAATAACTCTCAACTCATTATGCCAGTTACCTTGATAATTCATGCACTTGTTTTTCAGTGTTTATTGTATGGCTTGCTAATGATATTTTTATTCAGTTATGTTAACCCATGTTAAGCAAGGATGGTTGAAATGATGATTATTTGTGCATATAAATACAACCAGCTGAATGTTTGAGCCACATATTGTTGTTGAAAATGCTCTCTGCTGTGTATCTTCAGCTCAGTTATAGGCAAAGTTTTTACTAACTGCTGCTTTATGTTATTGTTAAGCATCAGAACCTCCAATAGAATAACTCTCACATAACTATGCTAACATTGAAGTGTTAAACTCTAGGATTTTTTTCTCCCCTGATCACTGGTATAGAGATTGTCAATGGGACATTTTATTTTTGTCTAACTGCCAACTATGGCTCAGCTTATTGGTTTCTGTTATACATTATCATCCTTTCTCACTTTGGTTTCCTTTTTACCCTAGTCTGTCTTTAGTACATATTTTAGTTAGAGTTATACTAAATTAATACTTATTCAAGTTTAATACTTAGATCTACACCTTCATACGCATAGGAGGGTAGGTGAAACAGTAACTGATACCATTTGCTTCCATATATCTTTCTATGTAGACTTACCTTCCTCAGAATTCACACTACCACAATAATATCTCAGATATTGTATGCTAGATGTATGAGACAAATGGATAGTATCACATCAAGGTAGCTTTTGAATTTGAACTCTCCTTTATATACTACTATTCATTATAGAGTGGCTAGCTAGATAGCTATAAAACATTTAGGACTCCTACATGTAAATGATTTAATTTAATAATAGTGTCCATTCTACTATGCCTCTCAGCTATCTAATTGATTTGCTTTTGTCCTAACATCCATTATACAGCTTTATTTAGTTGGAACCTTAAGTTGGAAATCTATAGGGCACAAACAGTACTTCTCCCCCCTCGCACCTATATGTTAATTTAGATTCTATAATGTAACCTAGTATTGTAGGGTGCTGGTCTTCCATATTGCCTACACATCCACATAAGAAAGTGTAAACTACTTCTAGAACATTTTTATGCTTTAAACACGAGATAATATCTTACAGTAGCTATGTGGCCTTATAATGTTTTATAATCATGTGTACCTAGTATCTCCAGATTATAACTTAACAACCAAGGTCACTACAGTAAACCTTTGAACTTAATAATGTCTATGCTCTGTTTGTGACCGTGATAGGTATATAGGCCCCATCTAACACACAACCCGCCCGTATCCCTCACCCTGGCCACTTACTACTGCCTTTGACAGGGCAGGATAGATGCTCCCATTTATAATTTGCTTGTTACATATATATTAACTTTCATGTTCACCCAGTTACTATAAAGTTTGATACGTTACAGTCGAGACTAAAAGTATTGTGAGGCATCTATATTATTTAATCTATTTTCCTTATACCAAAATCTATCTATTTACTTAGATATGCAGCTTCTGGAGATATCTTAGGGTAAAGTTATCTACCATCTACCTTACATCCCGATATATTCGGTTGTGTAGGTATCGGTTTTGTTGCCTAGATGTTGTGTTCTATTTATATTATAAGTTATTTGCTATCATTATCTGCGAATGTATGATCCCTAATTTATCTATGCCCCTGCTTACATTATTGGTACATGATATTTGCTCCGGTTGAGCCTCTCTCCTCCCTTTCCCGCTGGTACTCAATGCCTGCGGTTCATATCCCCCCTCCTTTTTCCCACATTGCCTATAGGTGGCACTCCCCTAGGAGAGGGGCTCACCCAAAGTTCCCCTAGGCTCCAACCACTCTAACGTCCCTACTCCATATAATATAATATTGTAGAGTGCAATTTCTATTTATCTCATAGAAAGCGAATTTGTTTGCATTAATTGCTGGACTAGGATTCAGCTACCTTCTACTTAACTGTCACCCCTCACTTTTTGTAAACAACATGTCCTTCCTCCCCTCGGACAATTCACCCTTTGACTACTGTGGAACGAGAGCCTAGCTCTATTAGATAGTAGCACATGTCTACTCATTCCACCTAAATAGCTAAATTAGACCCCGTCTCATTAACCTAATTAATACTCTCATGCTTTCTGATACACATTTAAAGTTGATCTAATTACACTTGCGGTTTTAGCTTATGTGTATATGTTTTCAAGCTCCCTTTATAGGAGTACAAGAGTTTAGATGAGTGTGGTTATGTTTGTATTAGGTAATTATCCTTTAGTTCCAACTAAATTTACTCCTGGTGTGGTCATACTGGCTGGCTCCGCCCTCCATTCCCCCCTTCATCCCCCCCCCCCTATTACATTTTGAGCGGCTCCTGCCCACTGCATCCCCCTTCCTCATAAAACTATAGAGCTACCTCCTCCCTAGTCTCACTCTTATATGAATTGATATCTTATTCTTCTTTATATATAGCTAGGAGAGGACCATTCTTGCTTATACTACATTTATAATACTCTAAAACAAAACTGAAGTCTTTCTATGTAATACCCCACTTTTTAAAGGAAATACCTGTGATACTAGAATGCATTGCTTTCCTAATTATGCTGTGTATACATTGACTTGTAAATGTTTTGGGGCGCACCCTATACTCTGTATTTGTTTATGACTTCAATAAAAAAATCATTTAAAATAAAAAAAAAAAAAAAAAAAAGATATTTACGCCATATCTTATGGTAGATTTTCCTGGTAACAGGCTTCCGAGCCTGTATTAAGGTATCAATGACTGACTCGGAGAAGCCACGCCTTGATTGAACGCTTGATTCTATCTCCATGCAGTCAGTCTCAGAGAAAGTAGATTTGGATGATTGAAAGGACCTTGTATTAGAAGGTCCTGCCTCAGAGGCAGAGTCCATGGTGGAAGAGATGACATGTCCACTAGGTCTGCATACCAGGTCCTGCGTGGCCACGCAGGCGCTATCAGAATCACTGATGCTCTCTCCTGTTTGATTTTGTCAATCAGTCGAAGGAGCAGAGGAAACGGTGGAAACACATAGGCCAGGTTGAAGAACCAAGGAGCTGCTAGAGCATCTATCAGCGTTGCTCCCGGGTCCCTGGACCTGGATCCGTAACAAGGAAGCTTGGCGTTCTGGCGAGACGCCATGAGATCCAGTTCTGGTTTGCCCCAACGATGGACCAGTTGAGCAAACACCTCTGGATGGAGTTCCCACTCCCCCGGATGAAAAGTCTGACGACTTAGAAAATCCGCCTCCCAGTTCTCTACGCCTGGGATGTGGATTGCTGACAAGTGGCAAGAGAGAAACTCTGCCCAGCGAATTATCTTTGAGACTTCTAACATCGCTAGGGAACTCCTGGTTCCCCCTTGATGGTTGATGTAAGCCACAGTCGTTATGTTGTCCGACTGAAATCTGATGAACCTCAGTGTTGCTAACTGAGGCCAAGCTAGAAGAGCATTGAATATTGCTCTTAACTCCAGAATATTTATTGGGAGGAGTTTCTCCTCCTGAGTCCACGATGCCTGAGCCTTCAGGGAGTTCCAGACTGCGCCCCAACCTAGAAGGCTGGCATCAGTTGTTACAATCGTCCAATCTGGCCTGCGAAAGGTCATACCCTTGGACAGATGGACCCGAGAAAGCCACCAGAGAAGAGAATCTCTGGTCTCTTGATCCAGATTTAGTAGAGGGGACAAATCTGAGTAATCCCCATTCCACTGACTTAGCATGCATAATTGCAGCGGTCTGAGATGCAGGCGCGCAAATGGCACTATGTCCATTGCCGCTACCATTAAGCCGATTACTTCCATGCACTGAGCCACTGACGGGCGTGGAATGGAATGAAGGACACGGCAAGCATTTAGAAGTTTTGATAACCTGGACTCCGTCAGGTAAATTTTTATCTCTACAGAATCTATAAGAGTCCCTAGGAAGGAGACTCTTGAGAGTGGTGATAGAGAACTCTTTTCCACGTTCACTTTCCACCCGTGCGACCTCAGAAATGCCAGAACTATCTCTGTATGAGACTTGGCAATTTGAAAGCTTGACGCCTGTATCAGGATGTCGTCTAGATACGGAGCCACCGCTATGCCTCGCGGTCTTAGAACCGCCAGAAGTGAGCCCAGAACCTTTGTAAAAATTCTCGGGGCAGTGGCCAACCCGAAGGGAAGAGCTACAAATTGGTAATGCCTGTCTAGAAAGGCAAACCTTAGGAACCGATGATGATCTTTGTGAATCGGTATGTGAAGGTAGGCATCCTTTAAGTCCACTGTGGTCATGTACTGACCCTCTTGGATCATGGGTAGGATGGTCCGAATAGTTTCCATTTTGAATGATGGAACTCTGAGGAATTTGTTTAAGATCTTTAGATCCAAGATTGGTCTGAAGGTTCCCTCGTTCTTGGGAACCAGAAACAGATTTGAATAAAATCCCTGTCCTTGTTCCGTCCGCGGAACTGGATGGATCACTCCCATTACTAGGAGGTCTTGCACACAGCTTAGGAATGCCTCTTTCTTTATCTGGTTTGATGATAACCTTGAAAGATGAAATCTCCCTTGTGGAGGAGAAGCTTTGAAGTCCAGAAGATATCCCTGAGATATGATCTCCAACGCCCAGGGATCCTGAACATCTCTTGCCCACGCCTGGGAGAAGAGAGAAAGTCTGCCCCCCACTAGATCCGTTTCTGGATAGGGGGCCGTTCCTTCATGCTGTCTTGGGGGCAGCAGCAGGCTTCCTGGCCTGCTTGCCCTTGTTCCAGGACTGGTTAGGTTTCCAGGCCTGTCTGGAATGAGCAACAGTTCCCTCTTGTTTTGAAGCGGAGGAAGTTGATGCTGCTCCTGCCTTGAAATTTCGAAAATTAGACTGTTTGGCCTTTGATTTGGCCCTGTCCTGAGGAAGGGTATGACCCTTGCCTCCAGTAATGTCAGCAATAATTTCCTTCAAGCCAGGCCCGAATAAGGTCTGCCCCTTGAAAGGAATGTTGAGTAATTTAGACTTTGAAGTCACGTCAGCTGACCAGGATTTAATCCATAGCACCCTACGCGCCTGGATGGCGAATCCGGAATTCTTAGCCGTTAGTTTAGTCAAATGAACAATGGCATCAGAAACAAATGAGTTAGCTAGCTTAAGCGTTCTAAGCTTGTCAATAATTTCATTCAATGGAGCTGTATGGATGGCCTCTTCCAGGGCCTCAAACTAGAATGCCGCCGCAGCAGTGACAGGCGCAATGCATGCAAGGGGCTGTAAAATAAAAACTTGTTGAATAAACATTTTCTTAAGGTAACCCTCCAATTTTTTATCCATTGGATCTGAAAAAGCACAACTGTCCTTAACCGGGATAGTGGTACGCTTTGCAAAAGTAGAAACTGCTCCCTCCACCTTAGGGACCGTCTGCCATAAGTCCCGTGTAGTGGCGTCTATTGGAAACATTTTTCTAAATATAGGAGGTGGGGAAAAGGGCACACCAGGGTATCCCACTCCTTGCTAATAATTTCTGTAAGCCTTTTAGGTATAGGAAAAACGTCAGTACACACCGGCACCGCATAGTATCTATCCAGCCTACACAATTTCTCTGGAATTGCAACTGTGTTACAGTCATTCAGAGCAGCTAATACCTCCCCAAGCAATACACGGAGGTTCTCAAGCTTAAATTTAAAATTAGAAATCTCTGAATCAGGTTTCCCCGAGTCAGAGATGTCACCCACAGACTGAAGCTCTCCGTCCTCATGTTCTGCATACTGTGACGCAGTATCAGACATGGCTCTTACAGCATTTGCGCTCTCTGTATCTCTCCTAACCCCAGAGCTATCGCACTTGCCTCTTAATTCAGGCAATCTAGATAATACCTCTGACAGGGTATTATTCATGATTGCAGCCATGTCCTGCAAGGTAATCGCTATTGGCGTCCCTGATGTAATTGGCGCCATATTAGCGTGCGTCCCCTGAGCGGGAGGCGAAGGGTCTGACACGTTGGGAGAGTTAGTCGGCATAACTTCCCCCTCGACAGAACCCTCTGGTGATAATTCTTTTATAGATAAAGACTGATCTTTACTGTTTAAGGTGAAATCAATACATTTAGTACACATTCTCCTATGGGGCTCCACCATGGCTTTCAAACATAATGAACAAGTAGGTTCCTCTGTGTCAGACATGTTTAAACAGACTAGCAATGAGACTAGCAAGCTTGGAAAACACTTTAAAACAAGTTTACAAGCAATATAAAAAACGTTACTGCGCCTTTAAGAAACACAAATTTTCCCAAATTTTGAAATAACAGTGAAAAAATGCAGTTACACTAACGAAATTTTTACAGTGTATGTAATAAGTTAGCAGAGCATTGCACCCACTTGCAAATGGATGATTAACCCCTTAATACCAAAACGGAATAACAAATGACAAAAACGTTTTTTAAACAGTCACAACAACTGCCACAGCTCTACTGTGGCTTTTTACCTCCCTCAATACGACTTTTGAAGCCTTTTGAGCCCTCCAGAGAAGTCCTGGAGCATGCAGGAAGAAGCTGGATGTCTGTGTCTGTAATTTTTGCTGTGCAAAAAAACGCCAAAATAGGCCCCTCCCACTCATATTACAACAGTGGGAAGCCTCAGGGAACTGTTTCTAGGCAAAATTTAAGCCAGCCATGTGGAAAAAACTTAGGCCCCAATAAGTTTTATCACCAAACATATGTAAAAAAACGATTAAACATGCCAGCAAACGTTTTAAAATACACTTTTATAAGAGTATGTATCTCTATTAATAAGCCTGATACCAGTTGCTATCACTGCATTTAAGGCTTTACTTACATTACTTCGGTATCAGCAGCATTTTCTAGCAAATTCCATCCCTAGAAAAATATTTTAACTGCACATACCTTATTGCAGGAAAACCTGCACGCTATTCCCCCTCTGAAGTTACCTCACTCCTCAGAATATGTGAGAACAGCAAAGGATCTTAGTTACTTCTGCTAAGATCATAGAAAACGCAGGCAGATTCTTCTTCTAAATACTGCCTGAGATAAACAATACACTCCGGTACCATTTAAAAATAACAAACTTTTGATTGAAGAAATAAACTAAGTATAAAACACCACAGTCCTTTTACGACCTCCATCTTAGTTGAGAGTTGCAAGAGAATGACTGGATATGGCAGTGAGGGGAGGAGCTATATAGCAGCTCTGCTGTGGGTGATCCTCTTGCAACTTCCTGTTGGGAAGGAGAATATCCCACAAGTAATGGATGATCCGTGGACTGGATACACTTAACAAGAGAAAAGTATATTAATATAACTGTGTTGGTTATGCAAAAATGGGGAATGGGTAATAAAGGGATTATCTATCTTTTTAAACAATAATTAGAGTATACAGTCCCTTTAAGTACTGAAATAGTTAAACTTACTAGTTTGAAGCCTTCATGCATGTACGTGTCCCCTGTAGGTTTTTCTTTACTCAGCTCTTGAAGTCCCTTTTTGATTATGTCTCTGCCAAAAGTGAATGAAAAAAATAAATATAACATGCAATAATACAATGTGTGCTCCCCTTAATTAATAAAAATTAAAAAAAAAAAAACAATTGCATGGACAAAAAACTAAAATAAAACAATACTTAAGGGTTTGATTTACAAACACTTCAAAGTATTCTCCATTAAAAAAAATCCATCTGCTTCCTGCTAAAGAATTTATTTACTAATATTTTAAAATGAAATTTTACTGAATGTGTTCCTTAGGGTAATACAAATAGCTTTGTCTCATTGCAGAGTTCTTGAGTAATTATGCTCAGGCACTCTGGGAAGGCAAATTGACTATTTCTACATGAAATAACTGTTGTTACTGTGATACTCATTATTCTATGAATAAACACAAATTAAGAATACAATTATATTTCTATACTATGAAATCCCACAAACAGCAAAATAAACACAACTCTAACCAACTCAAAATAAGGGTGTGATAAAAAGAAAAACGTAGAGCATGCATGGACCAACTGGACCAACCGAGAGAGTTGAATACATGTACACTGTATGTTCTGCGGCTGCAACTGTTGTACCACTTTGTTATACATCAATAAAGTTATTTTGAAACCAAAAAAAAATAAAAAAAAATAAGGGTGTGATATATACTTTAAAGCAGTGTTTCTCAACTCCAATCCTCAGGATCCTTAACAGGCCAGATATTCATTATATCTTAAAGGGACAGTTTACTCAAAAATGTTCTCCCCTTTAATTTGTTCCCAATGATCCACTTGACCTGCTGCAGTGTATTTAATTGTTTACAAGTAGCTCCTTTACCCTTATATTGGCATTTGAAATAGTTGATTTAGCATGTGGTATCCCCACCTATTCTGAAAGTGTGTGGCCGCAGGTCCAAGCTATAAATAAGCTTTGTAAACACAGCCAGCAGAAGAAATTACACTCCCAGTGGGATATAGAAGAGATAAGGTAATAAAATGTTGATTTTCCATTGTTCTTTCCAAGTACTGGTGATTGTTTTATGGACAGATATAAGATAAAGAAGCAGGTATATGTACACAATGTGATACAGTAATGAGATCTGATTATACCTAGAAGCCCATTTTATTAGGTTGGGGCTTCAAAACACAAAATCAGAGCTTTAATATACATAAATAAACCTTAAAAAGCTAATTGTCATACATTTTTTACTCTGCAGTTGGTAAAAAAAAGCAATTGTAAACACATTAAGGGAAAAACTATTTTACAGTATACTGTCCCTTTAATTAGAGCACAGGTGAAGTAATCAGCTGATCAGTAACCATGGTTACTAACCTGCTCTCACCCATCAGATGATTATTTCACCTGTGCTCTAGTTAAGATATAATGAATATCTGGCCTGTTAAGGGTCCTGAGGACAGGATTTGAGAAACACTGCTTTAAAGGGACATAAATGTCAAAATTAAACTCATGGTTCAGATACAGCATGCCATTTCAAGAGATGTTTCAATTTACTTATTTATTATTACATTTACTTGATTCTCTTGGTAACTTTTGTTAAAAAGCATACTTAACCCATTTTTTATTTTATGATTCAGCTAGAGCATCCAATTTAAAATAACTGATCACTGATTGGTGGTTAAGCAGATATACTTTGTGGCACAAGATGTGTTCAGTACATCCCAGTAGTGCATTGCTGCTCTGGAGTTCACTTTACCATTATACATTAGATTTTTCTTTGCATAAATGTTTTTTTAGATGATCCATATATATAGCCCATCTGGGGGTGTCTTGGTAAAAATGTATAGTTTTGCTTATTTTTAAATAACATTGCGCTGATTTTCAGACTCCTTACCAAGCCCCAACGTTTTAGGAGAATACCGATGTATACCTACTCCAGCTTGCTGCTATTTGTGTAAAGAGTCTTTTCATATGTAGAGGAAGGGGGAGTGGGTAGTGTCTGCTATTTGCTATACAGCCACTTTCAGTGGGTGTTCCAGCTAACCTTTTCAACAGAGCTAAACTGGGAGCTTCTAGGTAAGTGTTTTTTAAAATGTTTTATACTGGAGTTTTATATAAGTATCTGTGCATATTATTCTTTAGAGTAGTGTCTATTACATGCAGTTAAATGTAAATTGGTGTATACTGTCCCTTTAAACCTCTCTGCAGGGGTTAAAAACAGTTATAGGTGAGCAATAGTGAAATATTAAAATGTCCTAACACATAGGAGCATTATTTTTCCCACTTTTATGTCCCTTTGAAAATTTTGAACCACTGCTGAACTAATTTACGTGTGCACAGTCAAAGCATATTTTACAAGAATCTTCATGAAAATCACAACAACAAAAAAGATAGGAAAGTTTGCTTTATTATTGTTAAAAATTTAAAACAGAAAAAAACATTATTTGACTGTTTCTAAGCTTCACTCATTCCAGAGAGGAAATCGTATATCTCCAACTCTTAAAGGGCCATAATAATCGAAAAATTACAAGCTCTAATTTATTATTGATCCTACACTACTGTGTGTTTAGCTCCCGCAATGGGGATAAAAACACAACAGAAATACCGCTCGAGACCCATAATGCCTGTGATCCAACCAGCAGCATTAGTCACAAGACTCAGCTGTGTAACTACCACTGCTGATTGGACCAGCTGTAGTTACCGCTCAGGACCAGCAGGAGTGAACCCTTTGCAGGTGTTAAACTCACAGTAGTGCAGGGTCAATAGACTTAAAGGGACATAATACTCATATGCTAAATCACTTGAAACTGATGCAGTATAACTGTAAAAAGCTGACAGGAAAATATCACCTGAGCATCTCTATGTAAAAAAGGAAGATATTTTACCACACAATTTCTTCAGCTCAGCAGAGTAAATGCTGTGTAAAAGGTTATACTCAGCTGCTGCCCACTTGCAGGTAAAAAAATAAAAATAAATGAAGAAATGAAGAGCAGCCAATCAGCATCAGCAGTGCTGAGGTCATGAACTCTTTTACTGTGATCTCATGAGATTTCACTTAACTCTCATGAGATTTCATAGTAAACTTCCTTAAACTGAATAGGGAAATAAAATGAGTGTGCACGACGCTCAATCCTTCGGCTGTCCCGGGACAGACATACTGATTTGCTGCTTAAAGTCCTTTGCAATGGGGTTAGAATACTTAGGACATTTTGAGGTAAAATATCTTTCTTTTTTACATAGAGATGTTCAGGTGATATTTTCTAGTCAGCTTTTTACAGCTATGCTGCATCACTTTCAAGTGTTTCAACATTTGGGTATCATGGCCCTTTAAATGACATGCTCTAATGAATTAAAGCATGTCATTTTTCAACTATGATGGCCCTTTAATGGTCAAGATAAAAATATTTAATGCCAGTTGGTATAATGCTGTCTAATAATTTGAACTTCATAAGGGTAAAATTTAACATTATCCCCTTATCATTGTTTATTGTCCACTTTTTTAATTATAGAATTGTGTAAAATGGTACTAAGCTTAATATGTGCCAGCCCTGCTTGGCTGATTACAATCTACATTTTCGAAAGTTAAAGGGACAGTAAACACTCAGATAAAGCATACAATTTTAAAAGACTTTCTCATTTACGTCTGTTATCAGATTGTGTGCAGCCATTTTTTCCTAGTGAGCATGTGCAACAGTTCAGAGTGTATACATATAAGTGTCTGTGATAGGCTGATGATATACAGGGCCAGCAAACTAAGAAAAATTGGAAACTTCTTAAAAAAATATGTTGCTCATTTAAAATTGTACTCTATTGTGTTTAACGATCCTTTAAATAACTTTCCATATACTTCTATTACCTAATTTGCACTATATATCAGCAGTTCTCCATTTGCAAGAGCACTAGATGGTAGCACTGTTTCCTGCATGAAGTGCTCTCCAGACAGACACCTACCTAGATTATTTATTCAACACAGAATATCATGGGAACAGAACAAATTTGAAAATAGAAGTAAATCGGAAACTTTTTTAATGGTATGTTCTGTCTGAACCATAAAAGAAAAAAATTGGGTTTAGTATCCCTTTAAGTCTCCCTAACGGAAAAAGGGGCAACCAGTCGTGGACTCCTTGCTCAGTGTACTTAGAGGAATATGGGTACACCTATTAGCTGGACAGATAGCTCAGCATGCTAAGGCACTGTGGCTGAGCTCTGTAGCAACCCAAGGGTTGCAGGTTTGATCCCCGGTGAGGTCCACTCAGCCTTTCATCCTTCTGAGGTTGATAAAATGAGCAGCCCCTTAAGACCCTTACAGGTGATTAGCCGCACTTTACAAGTACCCAATTCATACTCCTCATTGACAAGGCCCAATAAAGGCCAAAACAATCGTCTGAGGTTGCCATGTTCCTTGTTCAGAAAGGAATTGCCTGGTATTTTGGAGCTGGACTGACTGTAATAGAAGGTATCAGACTGATATGCTACAGGAAAGTTCTACTCTGTGAAAAGAATTACTGGGCTAAAAAGCTGCACCCAGGTGGTAAATCGCCATAGAACAGGCTAACAATGTTATTGAACTGGTTGTTCGTTCCTGTGAGTGTGCTTCTCTGTGTATGTGTGTGTGTATATATATATATATATATATATATATATAAAACTACCAGGCCGTGGAGACATCTTCAAAACTGCTTCCACAGACAGGGGCATGCTCCTGCGCTTTTTTTCCAACAAAAGATACCAAGAGAAAGAAGACAACTTAATAATACAAGTAAATTAGAAAGTTGTTTAAAATTGCATACTCTTTCTGAAACATGAAAGAAAAATTGTACCTTTAAAAGAAAATGAGGACTTACACAATGCAAAACATTAACTAAAGAATTTCGTTATTTCTTACAAAATAAGCTTTAATTTGTGCAAGTTAAAATACTTTGAGGGATGTCTTTCCCTATTAATCCACTTGCTAAAAATGCTTCTGGTCCCATGTTACAGATTGTTATTGTGTCCAATGACACCCACAAGTTTTGCTATATGAATAACAGCCGAACTAACATAAAATTACTGGTTTAACTTGTGGCTGGAGACATAATGTAGTGCCAATTGCTACTTTAAAAATAACTGCCATAAAACATTATGAGTGTCATGTGCTAGTTCAAGGATCATAAACTCACATATTTTTTTCATGTTTTTAAAAGAGCAGGTTTTAACATTAGTATTATGTTGTCCATCAAAAAATATGTTATCTTTAAGGGACATGAAACACAGGCTTTTCATTACATGATTCAAGATAGATCATAAGATTTTAAACAAATTTCCAATTTACTTCTATTATCAAATTTGCTTCATTTTCTTGGTTATCCTTTGTTGAAGGAGCAGAAATGCACTACTGGGAGCTAGCAGAAAGCAATGAGTAAGCCAAGGACAAGAGTTAGCCACTAATCAGCAGCTAGCTCCCAGTAGTACAATGCTGCTCCTGAGCCTACCTAGGTATGCTTTCAACAAAGGATACCAAAAGATTGAAGCAAACGCTTAACAGAAGTAAGCTGGAAAGTTGTTAAAATCACATGCTCTGTCTGAATCAAGTTTAATTTTGAGCTACTGTCCCGGTCTCACAATTTGGGTTTAACTTCAACTTTCAAGGAACACACATCACCTTGTAATTACAAGCATTTCCTGTAGGTTTACAATACAGTCTTTATAAAGTCCAAATAGTGAGCAGTGAGCGTTGGTGTTGATGAAAAATCATGACCACACCCCCGAACGACCATAGCCAGCCTAGGGTTCCCAACCCTCCTGTATTTGCTAGAAAAAGTTTTTTTATTAGTATTAAAGAGTCTTTTTTTAATGGTGTTGCATTTAACTATTTGGCATGGGAAGTGTCGGAAAACATAAATCATGCTTACCATTTAATTTCCTTCTGTACAAGGAGAGTCCATGGCATCATTCCTTACTGTTGGGAAATACTGAACCTGGCCACCAGGAGGAGGCAAAGACACCCCAGCCAAAGGCTTAAATACCTCTCCCACTTCCCCTATCCCCCAGTCATTCTGCTGAAGGAACAAGGAACAGTAGGAGAAATATCAGGGTATAAAAGGTGCCAGAAGAAAAACATAATTTATTCATACCTGATAAATTTATTTATTTCTTGACACGGTGAGTCCACGGATAATCTTAATTACTGTTGGGAATATCACTCCTGACCAGCAGGAGGAGGCAAAGAGCACCACAGCAAAAGCTGTTAAATACCACTCCCCCTACTCACAAGCCCCAGTCATTCGACCAAAGGGAAAGGAGAAAGGAAGTAATCTAAGGTGCAGAGGTGCCTGAATTTTATAGAAAAGCAAACTGTCTGAAAAACAGGGCGGGCCGTGGACTCACCGTGTCAAGAAATAAATAAATAAATGTATCAGGTAATGACACGGTGAGTCCACAGATCATCTTAATTACTGTTGGGAACCAATACCCAAGCTAGAGGACATGGATGATAAGGGAGGGACAAGACAGTTAACCTAAACAGAAGGCACCACTGCTTGAAGAACCTTTCTCCCAAAAGAAGCCTCTGCTGAAGCAAAAGTATCAAATTTGTAGAATTTAGAAAGATGACCAAGTCACAGCCTTGCAAATCTGATCTACAGAAGCTCCATTTTTGAAAGCCCAAGAAGATGAAATAGCCCTTGTGAAATGAGCCGTGATTCTCTCAGGAGGCTCCTGACCAGCAGACTCATATGCCAAGCAAATAACACTCCTCAACCAACAAGAAAGAGAAGTCGCCATAGCTTTCTTACCCTTACGCTTCCCGGAAAAAAACAACAAATAAAGAAGAAGACTGGCGAAAATCCTTAGTCGCCTGCAAATAATATTTCAATGCACGAACCACATCCAGGTTGTGCAACAAACGCTCCTTATGAGAAGAAGGATTAGGACACAACGAAGGAACAACAATCTCTTGATTAATATTCTTATCAGAAACAACCTTGTGAAGAAAACCCAAGGCAGTATACAGAACTACCTTATCAAAGTGAAAAATAAGAAAAGGCGACTCATACTGTAAGGCTGAAAGCGCAGAAACTCTTCGACCCGAAGAAATAGCCAGAAACAAAACCTTCCAGGATAACATCTTAATATCCAAAGAATGCATAGGTTCAAACGGAGACAGTTGAAGGACTCTAAGAACCTAATTAAGACTCCAAGGTGGAGTAGCAGACTTAAACACAGGCCGAATTCTAATCAAAGCCTGACAAAAAGAATGAACATCTGGCACATCCGCCAGGCGCTTGTGCAATAAAATAGATAAAGCAGAAATGTGACCCTTCTCCAAACCCTCCTGGAGAAAAGACAAAATCCTAGTAATCCTAACTCTACTCCACGAGTAGCCTTTGGATTCACACCAATACAAATATTTACGCCAAATCTTATAATAAATCTTCCTAGTCACAGGCTTACGAGCCTGAATCATAGTCTCAATGACTGACTCAGAAAAACCACGCTTAGAAAGAATCAAGTGTTCAATCTCCAAGCAGTCAGCTTAAGAGAAACGAGAGTTGGATGAAGGAAGGGACCCTGCAGAAGAAGGTCCTTCCTTAATAGAAGACGCCAAGGTGGAAGAGAAGACATCTACACCAGATCTGCAAACCAGATTCTGCAAAGCCGTGTCGGAGCGATGAGAATCACTGGTTCCCTCTTTTGTTTGATCCGAGCAATGACCTGAGGAAGAAGAGCAAACAGAGGGAACACATATGCCAGACTGAAAGTCCAAAGAACTGCCAGAGCATCTATCAGAACAGCCTGAGGATCCTTTAACCTCGACCCGTACCTCGGGAGCTTGGCATTCTGATGAGATGCCATAAGATCCAACTCTGGCTGCCCCCAACTGAGAATCAAGCTGGAAAATACCTCTGGATGAAGTTCCCACCCCTGGAATGTGGATAGCAGACAGACAACAATTGTGAATCTCCGCCCACTAAATAATCTTGGCTACCTCTGTCATGGCCAAGGAACTACGAGTTCCCCCCTGATGATTTATGTAGGCCACTGACGTTATGTTGTCCGACTGAAACCTGATAAACTGGGTGGAAGCTAGTTGAGGCCAGGCTAGAAGAGCATTGAAAATTGCTCTCAGTTCCAAAACATTTATTGGAAGAACCGACTCCTCCCGAGTCCATAGACCCTGATCCTTTAATGAACCTCAGACAGCACCCCAGCACAGCAAACTGGCATCTGTGGTCACAATCACCCAGGTAGGTCTGCGAAAGCAAGATTCCTGAGAGAGAAGATCCTGAGACAACCACCATGGAAGAGAATCTCTGGACATCTAATCTAGAACAATCTTTGGAGATAGATCCGCATAATCCCTGTTCCACTGCCTGAGCAAGCATAACTGCAGAGGTCTGAGATGGAACCGAGCAAACGGAATGATGTCCATGACTGAAACCATCAGACCAATAACCTCCATGCACTGAGCTACTGACGGCCGAGGAAGGGACTGAAGAGCTAGACATGTATTGAAAATCTTTGACTTTCTTGCTTCTGTCATAAAAATCTTCATCTCTAGAGAATCTATAATGGTCCCCAAAAATACCACTCTTGTAGCCGGAATTAAGGAACTTTTTCCTAAATTCACCTTTCAACCGTGGGAGCGCTGAAAAGACAACAACAACTCAGTGTGAGAGTTTGCTAGTTGAAAAGATGGAGCCTTAACTAGAATGTCATCCAGATAAGGAGCCACTACAACACCCTTCAATCAAAGCACCGCCAACAATGCTCCCAGGACCTTTGAAAAAATTCTGGGAGCTGTTGCCAGAGCTACAAACTGAAAATGTCTGTCTAGAAATGCAAATCTTAAGAACCTGTGATGATCCCTGTGAATGGGAATATGCAGATATGCATCCTTTAAATCCACTGTGGTCATGAACTGACCTTCCTGAACCAAAGGAAGAGTGGAACAAATAGTTTCCATCTTGAAAGACGGAACCCTGAGAAACTTGTTTACACTCTTGAGATCTAAAATAGGTCTGAAAGTTCCCTCCTTTTTGGGAACGACGAAGAGATTGGAATAAAAACCCAGACCCTGTTCCTGAACTGATAAAGGAACTATCACTCCCATGTCGGAAAGATTCTGAACACAACGTAAGAACGCCTCTCCTTTTATCTGATCTACAGATAACCTGGAGAGAAGAAACCTGCCTCTGAGAGGAAAAATCTTGAACTCAAGCTTGAGCGAAAAAAGAGTCTGCTCCCGACAAGATTCATTCCCAGATCAAGGGCAGACCTTTCATGCTGATTTTGAGTCAGCAACAGGCTTCCTAGACTGCTTCCCCTTATTCCAAGACTGATTTGACTTCCAAGATGGCTTGGACTGTTCCTGCTTGGAGGAAGAAGAGGAAGATTTACCAGAGAAGTTACGAAAGGAACGAAAATTACTCTGCCGATCCTTCTGTTTATTTCTTTTAACCTGAGGAAGAGAATGCCCCTTCCCTCCTGTAAAATCAGAATTAATCTCAGCCAAACCTGGCCCAAACAAGGTCTTACCCTTGTAAAGAATAGACAAAAGCTTAGACTTAGAGGACACATTCGCAGACCAGGATTATAACCATAAAGCTCTGCAAGCTAAAATGGCAAAACCATCTGCAATAAAGGAATTAGACAACTTTAAAGCCTTGATTCCATCTTGAATTTCTTCAAGAGGAGTATCTTGCTGAATAGAAACAGACAATGCATCAAACCAATATGCCGCCGCACTAGTAACCGTAGCAACATATGCAGCCGGTTGAAATAGTTACCCCTGGTGAACATAAATACTTTTAAGCAAAGCTTCCAATTTCTTATCCATAGGATCTTTAAAGGAACAGTTGTCCTCAATAGGAATAGTGGTCCTCTTAGAGTGGAAACTGCTCCCTCCACCTTAGGAACCATCTGCCAAGATTCCTTAATAGAATCAGCAATAGAAAACATCTTCCTAAAAATTGGAGAAGGGGGAAAAAAGGAATTCCAGGCTTCTCCCATTCTTGTGCAATAATATCTGAAACACGATCTGGCATAGGAAAAACTCCCACCAAGGAAGGGACATAAAAAAAAACTTATTAAGATACTAGATTTCTTAGGAATAACCATGACTGACGCCTCAGAGTCATCCAAGGTAGCCAAAACTTTCTTGAGTAAAAAACAGAGGTGCTCTAGCTTAAACCTAAAAGAAATAACCTCAGGTTAAGAAGAAGGATTTACACTATCAGAATCTGAGATCTCACCCTCAGACGCTACTGAAGTATCTTCCTCCTCAGACTTATGAGAAGAAACACTAGACACAAGAGTAACAGAATCAGAAACCTTATACTTCCATTTGCGCTTCCCCTGCAACATAGGAAAAGCAGACAAAGCCTCAGATACTGCCGAGGATATATGGGTAGCCATATCCTGCAAGGAAAAACCAACCTAAGACAAAACACAGGGCACTGCAGAAGATTGGGATGTTTGAGGAGAAATCTGCGGATTAGCTTGAACAAGAGACTCCTGAACAACATCCACCCTAGACAATGAAGGCTCGGAATCAAAAAGTCTATCCTTGTAATGTAATGTTCTCTCAATACAAGAGGAACAAAAAGGGATAGGAGGCTCAATGTTAGTATTTAAACATAGAGAACAAGCAACAGCTTGCAGGGCCTCTTGGTCCATCTTATTCCAAAGGAAACATTCTTAATAAAAAAAGTTCAAAACAGAATTTTAATGAAACAAAAAAAACCTTACTGTCCCTTTAAATTTTATACAGACTTTTTTTTTTTAAACAAAAAAAAATCCTTAAATAAACTGCACAATAAATCTTGCAGCAAAATCTTTCACAAAATGAATGCAAAAAGGGACACAAACATTATAGTTCCTGAAATTCAGACAGAAACTTAAATACAAACAGAGCAGCAGCCCCACAAAAAGACAACAGGCAACCTCTACACCTCAGCAAGCTCTGCTGAGGTGCCTACCTGACCTCCTTGCTGCCGGAAACAAAGTCAGAAAATGATCCGGACCCCCACATAACCGCACCGGAGAGAACGCTGAACCACCTCTGAGGAGCTATGCAACAGAGCTGCAACATCCAGGAACAACAGGAAACAGCTAAAAGGGCCCGCCTAATGTGGGCATGGCCTAACAAACCTCCCAGTAGCCTTTAATACACAAACAAAAAAACATGTACACCAAAGTGAAAACATAATAAACTGAGCCTCCAAACATCCCCAGTGCCTGCAAAAACTGCCATACAATAAACCATTAACCTAAAAGGCTGATTGTATATTTACACAGTATTAACTGTCAAAGTGCCAAATTCTCCTATATCAAAGTAGGGTAAAGAAATAGGCACTTACCTCAAAAATCTGTCCGGCAGCAAAACAGCTCACTTTGTATGAGAGGGGCTTCCTACCTCGCATGGACCTGTGGAAAAAAGAAAAAGGTTGAGTAAACTTACTCAAACATTCAACCAAGGGCAGCATGAAACTACTTGGGAGGCGCAGTAGGGATTATACCCCACAAGTTCCCAAATGCTTAAAAGCCACCACTTGCTCTACTGAAGAGACTGACATGGACTAAGGCTTGCTCTGCTTAAAAAATAACAAACTCTTGATTGAAGAATCAGACACCTTTACCTCTCCTAACTTTACCCCTCCTTGCAACTGATACAAGCAAAGAGAATGACTGGGGATTGTGGGTAGGGGGAGTGGTATTTAACAGCTGTTGCTGTGGTGCTCTTTGCTTCCTCCTGCTGGTCAGTAGTGATATTTCCAATAGTAATTAAGATAATACATGGACTCACCGTGTCATTAGAAAGAAAGTATAATTTAGAGGGCCGCCCATCAGAGAACACGTGCGGGGGCCATGGACTCTCTTTGTACAGAAGGAAATGAAATTATCTGATAAGCATAATTTATGTTTTCCTTCTTAATACAAGGAGAAAACACTGCATCATTCCTTACAGTTGGGAAACATATACCCAAGCTCTAGAGAACGCTGAATGATAACGGGAGGGACAAAAAGAGAGGCGGACCATAATCTGAGGGCACCACAGCCAGCAAAACCTTTCTCCCGAAGGCTGCTTCAGCTGAAGCAAAAACATCAAACTTGTAAAATTTAGAAAAAGTATGTAAGGAAGACCAGGTAGCCACCTTACAAAAACAGAATTTATGCTTACCTGATAAATTACTTTCTCCAACGGTGTGTCCGGTCCACGGCGTGATCCTTACTTGTGGGATATTCTCTTCCCCAACAGGAAATGGCAAAGAGTCCCAGCAAAGCTGGCCATATAGTCCCTCCTAGGCTCCGCCCACCCCAGTCATTCGACCGACGGACAGGAGGAAATATATATAGGAGAAACCATATGGTACCGTGGTGACTGTAGTTAGAGAAAATAATTCATCAGACCTGATTAAAAAACCAGGGCGGGCCGTGGACCGGACACACCGTTGGAGAAAGTAATTTATCAGGTAAGCATAAATTCTGTTTTCTCCAACATTGGTGTGTCCGGTCCACGGCGTCATCCTTACTTGTGGGAACCAATACCAAAGCTTTAGGACACGGATGAAGGGAGGGAGCAAATCAGGTTACCTAAACGGAAGGCACCACAGCTTGCAAAACCTTTCTCCCAAAAATAGCCTCCGAAGAAGCAAAAGTATCAAATTTGTAAAATTTGGCAAAAGTGTGCAGTGAAGACCAAGTCGCTGCCTTACATATCTGGTCAACAGAAGCCTCGTTCTTGAAGGCTCATGTGGAAGCCACAGCCCTAGTGGAGTGAGCTGTGATTCTTTCAGGAGGCTGCCGTCCGGCAGTCTCATAAGCCAATCGGATGATGCTTTTAAGCCAAAAGGAAAGAGAGGTAGAAGTCGCTTTTTGACCTCTCCTTTTACCAGAATAAACAACAAACAAGGAAGATGTTTGTCTGAAATCTTTTGTAGCCTCTAAATAGAATTTTAGAGCACGGACTACGTCCAAATTGTGTAACAAACGTTCCTTCTTTGAAACTGGATTCGGACACAAAGAAGGTACAACTATCTCCTGGTTAATATTTTTGTTAGAAACAACCTTAGGAAGAAAACCAGGCTTAGTACGCAAAACCACCTTATCTGCATGGAACACCAGATAGGGCGGAGAACACTGCAGAGCAGATAACTCTGAAACTCTTCTAGCAGAAGAAATTGCAACCAAAAACAAAACTTTCCAAGATAGTAACTTAATATCTATGGAATGTAAAGGTTCAAACGGAACCCCTTGAAGAACTGAAAGAACTAGATTTAGACTCCAGGGGGGAGTCAAAGGTCTGTAAACAGGCTTGATCCTTACCAGAGCCTGAACAAATGCTTGAACATCTGGCACAGCTGCCAGTCTTTTGTGTAGTAAGACAGATAAAGCAGAAATCTG
Organism: Bombina bombina; assembly: GCF_027579735.1. Taxonomy (NCBI): domain Eukaryota; kingdom Metazoa; phylum Chordata; class Amphibia; order Anura; family Bombinatoridae; genus Bombina; species Bombina bombina. Next base: position 868,659,733 of record NC_069500.1, read on the forward strand.
TCCCTTTAGAGAACTTGCAGATAATCCTTTCTCCAAACCTTCTTGTAGAAAGGAGAGAATCTTAGGAATTTTTATCTTATTCCATGGGAATCCTTTGGATTCACACCAACAGATATATTTTTTCCATATTTTATGGTAAATCTTTCTAGTTACCGGTTTTCTGGCCTGAACCAGAGTATCTATCACAGAATCTGAAAACCCACGCTTCGATAGAATCAAGCGTTCAATCTCCAAGCCGTCAGCTGGAGGGAGACCAGATTTGGATGTTCGAATGGACCCTGAACAAGAAGGTCCTGTCTCAAAGGTAGCTTCCATGGTGGAGCCGATGACATATTCACCAGGTCTGCATACCAAGTCCTGCGTGGCCACGCAGGAGCTATCAAGATCACCGAGGCCCTCTCCTGATTGATCCTGGCTACCAGCCTGGGAATGAGAGGAAACAGTGGAAATACATAAGCTAGGTTGAAGGTCCAAGGTGCTACTAGTGCATCTACTAGAGTCGCCTTGGGATCCCTGGATCTGGACCCGTAGCAAGGAACCTTGAAGTTCTGACGAGACGCCATCAGATCCATGTCTGGAATGCCCCATAATTGAGTTATTTGGGCAAAGATCTCCGGATGGAGTTCCCACTCCCCCGGATGGAATGTCTGACGACTCAGAAAATCCGCCTCCCAGTTTTCCACACCTGGGATGTGGATCGCAGACAGGTGGCAGGAGTGATCCTCCGCCCATTGAATTATTTTGGTCACTTCTTTCATCGCCAGGGAACTCCTTGTTCCCCCCTGATGATTAATATACGCAACAGTCGTCATGTTGTCTGATTGGAACCTTATGAATCTGGCCTTTGCTAGTTGAGGCCAAGCCCTGAGAGCATTGAATATCGCTCTGAGTTCCAGAATGTTTATCGGGAGAAGAGACTCTTCCCGAGACCATAGACCCTGAGCTTTTAGGGATTCCCAGACCGCGCCCCAGCCCACTAGACTGGCGTCGGTCGTGACAATGACCCACTCTGGTCTGCGGAAGCTCATTCCCTGGGACAGATGGTCCAGGGTCAGCCACCAACGGAGTGAATCTCTGGTCTTCTGATCTACTTGAATCATTGGAGACAAGTCTGTATAGTCCCCATTCCACTGTTTGAGCATGCACAGTTGTAATGGTCTTAGATGAATTCGTGCAAAAGGAACTATGTCCATTGTTGCAACCATCAACCCTACTACTTCCATGCACTGCGCTATGGAAGGACGAGGAACAGAATGAAGCACTTGACAAGAGCTTAGAAGTTTTGATTTTCTGACCTCTGTCAGAAAAATCCTCATTTCTAAGGAATCTATTATTGTTCCCAAGAAGGGAACTCTTGTCGACGGAGAACTTTTTTCTATGTTCACCTTCCATCCGTGTGATCTGAGAAAGGCTAGAACTATGTCTGTATGAGCCTTTGCTTTTGACAGGGACGACGCTTGTATTAGAATGTCGTCCAAGTAAGGTACTACTGCAATGCCCCTCGGTCTTAGAACCGCTAAAAGGGACCCTAGCAACTTTGTGAAAATCCTTGGAGCAGTGGCTAACCCGAATGGGAGGGCCACAAACTGCTAATGCTTGTCCAGAAAAGCGAACCTTAGGAACTGATGATGTTCTTTGTGGATAGGAATATGTAGGTATGCATCCTTTAGATCCACGGTAGTCATAAATTGACTTTCCTGGATAGTGGGTAGAATCGTTCGAATGGTTTCCATCTTGAACGATGGTACCCTGAGAAATTTGTTTAGGATCTTCAAATCCAAAATTGGTCTGAAAGTTCCCTCTTTTTTGGGAACTACGAACAGATTGGAATAAAATCCCATTCCTTGTTCCTTTATTGGAACTGGGTGTATCACTCCCATGTTTAACAGGTCTTCTACACAATGTAAGAATGCCTGTCTCTTTATTTGGTTTGAGGATAAGTGAGACATGTGGAACCTTCCCCTTGGGGGTAGTTCCTTGAATTCCAGGAGATAACCCTGAGAAACTATTTCTAGCGCCCAGGGATCCTGAACATCTCTTGCCTGAGCAAAGAGAGAGAGTCTGCCCCCCACTAGATCCGGTCCCGGATCGGGGGCTACTCCTTCATGCTGTTTTGTTAGCAGCGGCAGGCTTCTTGGCCTGCTTACCCTTGTTCCAGCCTTGCATCGGTTTCCAGGCTGGTTTGGGTTGTGAGGCATTACCCTCTTGCTTAGAGGATGCAGAATTAGAGGCCGGTCCGTTCCTGAAATTGCGAAAGGAACGAAAATTAGACTTATTTTTAGCCTTGAAAGACCTATCTTGTGGAAGGGCGTGGCCCTTTCCCCCAGTGATGTCTGAAATAATCTTTCAATTCTGGTCCAAATAGAGTTTTACCTTTGAAAGGGATGTTAAGCAATTTTGTCTTGGATGACACATCCGCTGACCAAGACTTTAGCCAAAGCGCTCTGCGCGCCACGATAGCAAACCCTGAATTTTTCACGGCTAATCTAGCTAATTGCAAAGCGGCATCTAAAATAAAAGAGTTAGCCAATTTAAGTGTGTGAACTCTGTCCATAACCTCCTCATATGGAGTCTCTCTACTGAGCGACTTTTCTAGTTCCTTGAACCAGAACCACGCTGCTGTAGTGACAGGAACAATGCACGAAATTGGTTGTAGAAGGTAACCTTGCTGTACAAAAATCTTTTTAAGCAAACCTTCCAATTTTTTATCCATAGGCAAAACTGGTGTAGACACAGTAGGAGATGATGTAGTATCATGTTTACTCCCCTCATCTGAGGAATCATCTTGGGCAATTTCATTACCTGTGGCAGTACTGTCCTTACTTTGTTTGGACGCTATGGCACAATTATCACATAAATTTAAATGGGGAGACACATTGGCTTTCATACATATAGAACATAGCTTATCTGAAGGTACAGACATGTTAAACAGGCTTAAACTTGTCAACAAAGCACAAAAAACGTTTTAAAACAAAACCGTTACTGTCTCTTTAAATTTTAAACAGAAAACACTTTATTACTGAATATGTGAAAAAGTATGAAGGAATTGTTCAAAATTTCACCACAGCGTCTTAAAGCATTAATAGTATTGCACACCAAATTTCAGAGCTTTAACCCTTAAAATAACGGAACCGGAGCCGTTTATAAATTTAACCCCTATACAGTCCCAGCTATAGTCTTTGCTGAGACCCAACCAAGCCCAGAGGGGAATACGATACCAATTGACGCCTTCTAGAAGCTTTTCCAGCAATTTTTAGATCCTCACACATGCATCTGCATGCCCTGCTCTCAAAAAACAACTGCGCAGTAATGGCGCGAAAATGAGGCTCAGTCTATAACTAGGAAGGCCCCCTGACTGGAAAAGGTGTCTAACACAGTGCCTGCCGTTCAATAAACGTTCCCAAAGTTTATAAATGCAAATTGTCAGCATAAATATGAATAAAATGCCCAAATAAAGCAATCGATTTAGCCCATAAGAATGTCTACCAGTTTTTTTAGCCCATAATAAGCCCTTTATTCTGTTTGTTTGACTAAGAAAATGGCTTACCGGTCCCCATGAGGGGAAATGACAGCCTTCCGGCATTACATGGTCTTGTTAGAAATATGGCTAGTCATACCTTAAGCAGAAAAGTCTGCTAACTGTTTCCCCCAACTGAAGTTACTTCATCTCAACAGTCCTATGTGGAAACAGCAATCGATTTTAGTTACTGTCTGCTAAAATCATCTTCCTCTCACAAACAGAAATCTTCATCCTTTTCTGTTTCAGAGTAAATAGTACATACCAGCACTATTTTAAAATAACAAACACTTGATAGAAGAATAAAAACTACATTTAAACACCAAAAAACTCTTAACCATCTCCGTGGAGATGTTGCCTGTGCAACGGCAAAGAGAATGACTGGGGTGGGCGGAGCCTAGGAGGGACTATATGGCCAGCTTTGCTGGGACTCTTTGCCATTTCCTGTTGGGGAAGAGAATATCCCACAAGTAAGGATGACGCCGTGGACCGGACACACCAATGTTGGAGAAATCTGATCCATAGACGCCTTGTTCTTAAAGGCCCAAGAGGAAGCCAGTGCTCTAGTAGAATGAGCCGTAATTCTCTGAGGAGGTTTATGTCCCGCTGTTCCATAAGCTAAGCGGATAACACTCCTTAACCAAAAAGATAAGGAAGTGGAAGAGACCTTCTGACCCTTACGCTTCCCAGAATAGGTAACTAACAAGAATGAAGTTTGTCTAAAATCCTTAGTAGCCTGAAGATAAAATTTCAAGGCACGAACCACGTCCAAATGATGAAGCAAACGTTCCTTCGAAGAAGGATTAGGACACAAGAAAGGAACCACTATCTCTTAAATTGATGTTGCGGTCAGACACGACCTTAGGGAGAAACCCTAACTTAGTACGAAGGACAGCCTAATCCAAGTGGAATACCAGATAAGGAGGCTCATATTGCAAGGTGGCAATTTCAGATACTCTGCACACAGAAGCAATAGCCAGTAGAAAAAGAGCCTTCCAGGACAACAACTTAATGTCAATATCATGCATAGGCTCAAACGGAGCCCGTTGCAAAACCTTAAGAACCAGATTCAGACTCCTAGGAGGAGCCGAAGATCTAAACACAGGTCTGATCCTAATCAGAGCCTTAACAAAAGACTGAACATCTGGAAACTCAGAGAGCCTCTTGTGCAGTAAAACAGACAAGGCCGAAATCTGTCCCCCCAGTGAACTGGCCGACAGACCCTTCTCCAGTCCATCCTGGAGAAACAGAAGAATCCTGGCAACCTTAACTTTATGCCAAGGAAATCCACGCTCTTCACATCAGAATAAGTAGGTTCTCCACATCTTATGATAGATGCGACGAGTAACTGGCTTACGAGCTTGAATGAGAGTCTCAATAACTCTCTCAGAAAACCCGCTCTTGGCAAGGACTAAGCGTTCAATCTCCAGTTAGTCAGCCTCAGAGAATCTAGATTTTGATGAACAAAAGGACCCTATTCCAGCAGATCCCTGTGACAAGGTAATTTCCATGGAGGAGAAGATGACATCCTCACTAGATCCGCGAACCACGTTCTTCGCGGCCACGATAGAGCAATCAGTATTACTGATGCCTGCTCCTGCTTGATGCAGGCCACTACCCGAGGAAGGAGTGGTAATGGTGGAAAAAGGTAGACCAGATTGAACCTCCAAGGCACTGCTAATGCATCTATTAGCTCCGCCTGAGGATCCCTGGTCCTCGACCCATATCTGGGTAGCTTGGTATTGAGACAAGACGCCATGAGGTCTATCTCCGCATCCCCCACATGTTGCATATCTCCGCAAACACTTCGGGATAGAGAGACCATTCACCCTGATGAAAGGATTTTCTGCTGAGAAAGTCCGCTTCCCAGTTGTCCACACCCAGAATGTGGATCGCTGACAGTGAATAGTTGTGAGCCTCCGCCAACTCCAGAATCCGAGATACTTCCCTCATTGCTAGGGAGCTTCTCATTCCCCCCTGCTGGTTGATGTAAGCCCCCAAGGTTATATTGTCTGATTGGAATCTGATAAACCGGGACAAACCCAGAAGAGGCCAAGCCCTCAGAGCATTGTAGATTGCTTGAAGTTCCAAAATGTTGATCATGAGGGATTGTTCCTCCTGAGACCACAGGCCCTGTGCCTTCTTAGCACCCCAAACAGCTCCCCATCCTGATAGATTTGTGTCCGTAGACACAATCTCCCAGAATGTCCCCGGGACAGATGATCTGGACAGAGTCACCAAGAGAGAGATTCTCTCTAATGGCTTTCCAGGGAAATCTGTTGAGACAGATCCGAATTATCGCCGTTCCACTGCCTCAGCATGCACAGCTGTAATGGTCTGAGACCGAACCTGTTAGGGTATTATGTCAAAATGAAAAAAAGGAAAGAGGCGCCATATGTGTGAATCGGTAACACAAGGCAATCAATAATGAACTGAATACACAGGGTACTCACATGTGACAAAGGCACTCCCTTGTGCCTATTGGAGCAGGCTGGATTTTATTCAGCAATCCAGCAAGCTGAACACAGGCGTATCTAGGACTCCAAAGGCACTTTAAAGCAGGATCAGGAGAGAACCTCTAGGATCTCGGAAGCTCCAGAATCACAGTATCCCAAGATCTGCAGCAAATGGAAGTGAGAGGGCAACAAGACACCCTTCTTGGTAGCGTAAGCTAGGAGAATGAACACTAAGCACTGAGAGTTTAAAACATTCCAATTGGATTTATTAAAAAGTATATAAAACCAAAGTTAAAAACAACTCATGCTTGTTTTAAGAATAGATACAATTATGCAATGCGTTTCTCTGAAGAACGGTTTCATCAGGCATATAAGATTAATGGATCAAAGGTTCATCAGGCAACTTGGCCTCTGGAACCTCTACTGTCGACAGAAGAAAACGTAAATGTTCATTTTTAAATCTAAAGGCTGGCTCCTCCACAGCCAGAGGCCTAGAGGTAGCAGACTCCGATCCAGAAATTTCACCCTCTGAAGACTCAAAGTGTGACTAATCCTGGAATACTTGAAAGGCAGACAAGTCTAATAAATCACTGGATGTCCTCTGGACCGGTGAGCTATGTTTAACCTTTCGCTTGCGCTTGGTAAGGCAAGGTAAAGCACTAAGAGCCTCAGACACTGCTGTCTTTAACTGCGTGGTAAAGTCTGATGGTAAAAGGCTCCCTCCAGACGGAGGATCAGGCATGCTATGGGAAGCTGCATGTGGCGATGGAGATGACTGATGGGTATGCACCTCACAGGACGGCGAGTCCTCAGAGGTGGACGGATCAGTAGTACTAAAAGGGTTAACCTTTTTAGACGTATTAACCTTGTTGATGCATATTGAACATAGTTGAGAGGGCGGGCATACCAAGGCCTCCTCACAATATAGACAGGTATTACTATTAGGAATAGAGGGAGTACCCTCAAGCATATTAGAGTCCTCCATAGCTTGCACTAAGAGTAGGACACAAAATAAATGAAACTCTTTATTTCTCACAAAACGGCACCTGTATACTCCCAATGACTGGCACACTCCCCACCTCCTAGACCCAGGCAAACAGAGAAACAATCGTCTTCTCCGACAGCTAGCTCAGTCAGGAAAGAGAAAACGAAAGTGTGACCACACCCGGTCACGTGGTGCGCAAGGCAGGACCACCCCTGCTATGAGAAAAAGCGTGCCAAGCTACAAGCTGTGCAACATTCAAAATGAAAGTAAAAACATGTATGTTCCGTTACCGCATAACAACAAAAAAATCTCACACATAAAGCAGCATAAAATCAAAGTCTTACATTTGATTAATCCCCACTGTTCAATAACCTCCCTCCGGAGATATTAACCCATGATTCTATTAAGATAAAAGGAGCCACACTGTGACCCTGTCTTCAGCATTTTCAACATATGTAAACATTTAAACGATCTTACCAGAATCTGTGCTGTGGAACAGAAACACAGCCTCTCAAGTGTGACAGTCTTGTAACATCGCTCCTGACATGGACTTGAATGAAGAAAAAGCAGACAGTGAAACTCGTCAACACTGGTTACTTAAAAAGATGGTCAATTTTACACTATTGATCATTAAAATTAGAATCCACATGTATTGTTCATCTAAATCGCACATATTAACTGTAGCTAACGTTATTTCTAAATATATATATTCTTATTTTAGTTTCTTACTCGTTACGATCATTGCTCCTCCCCATGATTCACTTCCTTGAATTTGCTTCCTCCCGGCGACAGATCTAACCGCCCCTCCCCACGTCACTGCCCTGGCATTACAGCCTTCATTACGCTCTACGCGCATGCGTTAGGAGACTAGTTAGGATGCGATTCCGGAGCTAGGGCATGCGCATAATTGATTAAGAGCGTAGTTAGGTTGTGATTCCGGAGCTAGGGCATGCGCAGAATTGATTAAGGGCGTATTGCTTTAGGGCTGAGTCGCCGAGTGGCCTGTACTGTCATTGGCGAATAAAAACACGTGACCGCTCTAAAAACAATGGCGGACGATCGACGGGAGGAGGATGGATATTAGTAAGGTAGGATAATTATATTCAATATCGCTGAAAATATAATGAATATGGCGAAATGATGAATGAAAGTCACATTATTTTATTAGTTCAATTAGGATCGCAAGATGTAGTTAGTCATACTTGACCATCACTTTAAGGAGCTGTTAGCAGGCAGTCTGGATGGGTTCGCAGGAAGACTTTCCCTGCATCTCCAGACTCTAACTTTCGTCAATGCTCTCACTGAGAGGCTGGCAAGACTACTTAAAACTCCAGTTCCATATCAAAGGGCATGTACCCCTCCTGAGGAACACTCCGAAAATCTTCTGACACTTCTCTGCCATCCTCCTGTGATGAAAGGCAAAGAATAATTGGAGGGTAGGGGAAGTAGGAGAGATATTTAAGCCTTTGGCTGGGGTGTCTTTGCCTCCTCCTGGTGGCCAGGTTCAGTATTTCCCAACAGTAAGGAATGATGCCATGGACTTTCCTTGTATTAAGGAAGGAAATGTGAGAAAAGCAAACTTTGGAGACCTATTTACTTTATAAGCTGAGAAGCGCTGACACCGCCTGCACATCAGTATGTGGCTTGTGACTAATGTGCAGACTCCAGAGGATGGCATCATAGTTTCTCAGTTGATAAGGTAATCAAGCCTTAAACCAGGGGTTAACAAATATGTTTAAAATATAGGAGCCATTAAGAATATATAGGAGCCAGACAGTGGTATTTGTATATAAATATATGGAGAATAACCCAAGAAGATAGGAGCCTGAGTAAAATTTTAGGAGCCAGTGGCTCCCTGGATCCTGGGTTTGTCGGGCCCTGCCTTAAATCATGCAACTTTCTGATTGTTGCATTATCTCTCATATACTGGGGTCCCCTGATATTCCTGTGTCTTATCTGCATAAACATCTGGAGAAGTCAACCTTTGCTGTCCACCAACCACAGTAGTACAATCTGGTAGCCCCTCACTACACTCATGTTTACCAGCTAACTTATCAATTGCATTGAGTACCCACCCACTATGGCATCATGAAACCCCTAATGCACACACTCATGCCTACCAAATTTGTTACCCATCTTTCACTACCACACCCTTCTCTTTTGCATAAAACACCTACACAGCCCCATCTTGACCTACAAATCCTACAGGAAGACCTTCATCCAATACCACATATTCCCAACTGAAATATTTGCGGTGTGATCTCCATATGCAATTGCCTATCCTGTGTGTGTCTGTTTATGTGAGTGCTTGTGTTTGAGTTTGTATAATTGTTTCTGTGTGTGAATGAGTGTTACTGTGTGTGAGTGCTTGTTTGTATTTCTGTGTGTGTATGAGTGTTACTGCGTGTGAGTGCTTGTTTGTATTTCTGTGTGTGAGTGGGTGTTTGTATTTATGTGTGTGTGTGAGTGATTCTGTATGTGAGTGCTTCTGTGAATGTGTATGCTTGTGTGAGTGTTTCTGTGTGTGAGTGCTTCAATGTGTTTATGTGTGTGTGTGTGTGTGTTTGTGTGAGTGTTTGTGTGTGTTTGTGAGTGTTTCTGTGTGTGTGAGTGAGTCAATGTGTTTATATGTGTGTATGCTTATGTAAGTGTTTCTGTGTGTGTGTATTTGTGAGTTTCTGTGTGTATATGTGTGTGTCACAAACTTTACATCATTTTCAAGTCTGATTACACTCAAGTCCTATTGTCCAACCTAAGTGTGTGTGTGTGTTTCTGTATGTGTGTGAGTGAGTATATCTGTGTGTGCTTCTGAGTTGTTAAATTATTGAATTAAGTTTTTTTTTCAGTAACAAATTTATAGTGTGTGGACTTCCTGTGTGAAATTTTGTTGGTTCCTAAGTCTCCCTTATTTTCTCAAGAAAAGTTGGCAACCCTATATCAGGTCCTCTTAGATGTCTACAAGTTCCTCGATATGTCTCCTGTTCTACCTGGCAAGAGAGATATTGTCCGTTCTATCTGGCAAGATTACTTTTCCATTACAATACAGATATAGTAATATTTTACACTTACAAACATTTACATAAACCGTGTTTCAAATATGCTTCCAAAATTGCTGCTTTTGTAATTGCTTTAACTTCTTAGCAAGAGGTTCTAATGTATCAACTTTACAAAGCTAGTTTTCAGCTTTTCAGTTTTTCATATATAAAAATACTCAGATGAGCCTTTCTTTATGTATGGGTAGTGAGGCAAATACCTTCTTTGCTCTTGAAAGCAAAGAGCTACAGGAAGTAAAGACAATTATTGCATTTAGACCAATGTAACCACTTAACCCATACTTTAACTTCTGATCCAACGGAAAACCCTCAATGCCTCAGTCACAAAACATTTTATTCATCAGATGTATAATTTAAAGAGACAAAACAGTGCAAAAAACCTTAAATTATGCTTACCTGATCATTTTCTTTTCTTCAGATGGAAAGAGTCCACATCTGCATTCATTACTTTTGGGAATTCAGAACCTGGCCATCAGGAAGAGGCAAAGACACCCCAGCCAAAGGCTTAAATACCTCCCCCACTTCCCTCATCCCCCAGTCATTCTGCCGAGGGAACAAGGAACAGTAAAAGAAATATCAGGGAGAAAAGGTGCCAGAAGAACAAAAATAACAGACGCCCCACAGAAAAATACTGGCGGGGAGCTGTGGACTCTTTCCATCTGAAGAAAATAAAATTATCAGGTAAGCATAATTTAAGTTTTTCTTCATAAATGGAAAGAGTCCACAGCTGTATTCATTACTTTTGGGAAAACAATACCCAAGCTATAGAGGACATTGAATGCAAAAACAGGAGGGTAAAAGAGGCGGCCCATTCTGAGGGCACCAGGCCTGAAAACCCCTACCCAACGACATCCCGCTTCGTCTGAAGCCGAGAACAACTTTGAAAAAAAGGAAAAGGCCCAAGGATACTGACTGCAGATAGTCCACAAGCCTTGCTAGAGACTGCAGGAACTAGACTCGACTGAGTCAACAGCCTCCAGGAGACACCGTCACCCAGCAGTCGGTCTCCAAACAACACACCCCTTACTAAAGAAAGGGAACAAGCTACTGTATTCTTCCACAAAGAAGAAAAGACACAGAGAAAACATGAATGTACTTGTAAAGCGTGGCTAATCCCCCTTAAGGGACTCAAGGCACTCAAAGGAGAAAGGCTGCGGTGCAGAGTAGCCACAGTGCAGAGTAGCATTAGTATGCTGAGCTAGCTGTCCAGCAAGCATAAAGAACTCCAGACCAACAGAGACTTCCCCCCGTCTCCTAGAAACAAGGGGAGTCAACGCCCAGCCCCCAGAAACACAGAAACCACGGGATAAGGCCGGAAGTCTGAAACAGAGAGGATCTTCCCCTAACACAGTGCAACGCACTCTAAAATGCAACTGAAGACGAAGGTCCCCAAGTCGCAAAAAGGTAGCTCAGAATACCGAAATATTCAGAAACTAAACCTCGTGCAGCAAGCTCAGATAGGTCTGATGAACAACACCAGAGGCAAAAACACTGCACGCTGCAGTCATCTAAAAATGACTCTGAAACTTAAATACTTGCAGGGCAAGCAGAAAGCAGCTGAATAGAAGATCCTTCCGATTGCTAAGTATCCACCAACCAGTGAATAACGTTACCGGCTAAGAGCCGCCAGTCCTTCTCACAAATCTTGAACATGGAGAAAGGAGAAACCTCAAGAGACTTACCGTACCTCGAATGCTCCAAGAACGAATTTAGCAGAGCAACAGATCTCAGATCCTGCTCCAACACCGGACCAGCCCAAGCGACAGACATGTCTGATAGACAGGGGGGACAGAAAGACCCCAACCATCAGCCCCCAGGGAATGGAAAGAAAAAGAGGGGACTCACCCACCCCAAAAGAGCTCGGGTGCCAACCCAATCCGCTCCTCCAAAATAAAGCACTCCCAAAGAGAACCCCCTGGGACCTGGAACAGAGAAAAGTGCAATAGATCCGTAGGTAGACCTGTCACAGCTCTCTTAGACAGTCTCTACGTAGAGAGATCAAATTTCAACAGGTGGAACAGAGCCCACAGAGCAGCAGATGCTGCCCCTTACAGAATTAAGCCACCTGATCCAACCTCCTACACACAGGGCAGGACAAAGACCCTCCAGAGAGAAGAAACCCCAGCTCATAAGGAAGACAAACCATCCCCTCAAAAGGGAAGGGCACAGGTAAGAACAGTGTACATGTCCACAAGACATTATTATTATTATTATTATTATCGGTTATTTGTAGAGCGCCAACAGATTCCGCAGCGCTATTAACAAAGGCGTAGTACAAAAAAAAAACAGTTATAGGGATCAAATGGGTAGAGGGCCCTGCCAAGAGTTGCACTGTTGTAGTCAGCTCTTGAGAAGGTGATCAACAAACAACTGGACTCTTAAGCTTACATGCTAGGGGGGTTCAGGGGATAGCAATGGAGGAGAGGAACTGGTATAAAGTAAGGTTAGCGTAGGTTGTATGCATCCCTGAACAGTAGAGTCTTTAGGGAGCACTTGAAGCTTTTAAAACTAGAAGAGAGTCTTGTGGAGCGAGGCAGAGAGTTCCATAAGATGGGAGCCAGTCTGGAGAAGTCCTGTAAACGGGAGTGTGATGAGGTGACAAGAGAGGAGGAGAGTAGGAGGTCTTGAGCAGAGCGAAGGGGACGGGAAGGAGAGTATTTGTAGACAAGATCTGAGATATAGGGGGGAGCAGTGCAGTTGAGGGCTTTGTTTGTCAGAGTGAGAATTTTGTGTTTGATCCTAGAGGCAAGAGGAAGCCAGTGAAGAGATTGGCAGAGAGGTGCAGCAGATGAAGAGCGACTTGTAAGGAAGATGAGTCTGGCAGAGGCATTCATTAAGGATTGTAAAGGAGCTAGGCGGTAGGTGGGGAGACCAGAGAGGACAGAGTTGCAGTAATCGAGGCGGGAGAGGATGAGAGAGTGGATTAAAATCTTAGTTGTGTCGTCTGTAAGGAAGTGTCTAATTTTAGAGATGTTTTTAAGGTGGAAGCGGCAGGCTTTAGCCAAAGACTGAATGTGAGGAGTGAAAGAAAGATCTGAGTCAAATGTGACCCCGAGACATCGGGCATGCGGGGTAGGGGTAAGGATGGAGTTGTCGACAGTTATAGAGAGATTGGGGGTGGAGAGTTTTGAAGAAGGGGGGAAAATAAGGAGCTCAGTTTTGGAGAGATTTAGCTTGAGGTAGTGAGAGGACATCCAGTTGGAGATGTGAGAAAGACAGTTAGTGACACGGGTTAGCAAGGAATGAGAAAGGTCTGGTGCAGAGAAGTAGATTTGGGTGTCGTCGGCATACAAATGATATTGTAAACCATGGGACTTTATTAGGGAACCTAGTGATGACGTGTAGATTGAGAAGAGAAGGGGACCAAGGACAAAGCCTTGCGGTACTCCGACAGAAAGTGGTGACGGGGCAGAGGAAGCCCCAGAGAAGGCTACACTAAAGGTACGGTTTGACAGGTAGGAAGAGAACCACAAGAGGGCTGTGTCACATATGCCGAAGGATTGGAGGGTTTGGAGCAAGAGAGGGTGGTCAACAGTGTCAAAGGCTGCGGACAGATCAAGGAGAATAAGCATGGAGAAGTGGCCTTTTGATTTTGCTGTAAGTAGGTCGTTGGTAACCTTAACAATTGCTGTTTCTGTGGAATGATGGGGACGAAATCCAGATTGCAATGGGTCAAGGAGGGAGTTTATTGTAAGGAAATGGGAAAGGCGTGCATAAGCTAGTTTTTTGAGAAGCTTTGATGCAAGAGGGAGGAGGGAAATAGGGCGGTAGTTGGATGGGGAGGTAGGATCAAGGGAAGGTTTTTGAGGATAGCTGTGAACAGTGCATGTTTCAGCGATAAGGGAAATATACCGGTGCTGAAGGAGAGGTTGAAAGTGTGTGTGAGTATAGGGGTAAGGGTGGCAGAGAGGGAGGGAGACATGAAGTCATAGTATGATCAAAACACGGACTGAATGAAAAAATCATCCAGACACCACTGTTGACCCAACAGAGAAAAAACTCCCCATGAAGAGGAGCACACTCCGTCCGAAGGACAAGTCAGTCCTTAAAGTTTATAACCAGTACCCGAAGGTGGATATGAACTTTGGCCTTCCTGCTTGCAAGCCCAATGAGCTAGCCTCTATGTCGCAACATAGGGTCCCTGAAAAAACTGGGTCATCCCGAACCAGTCCACAGGATCATAAGTCTCAAGACTAGAACCCTGGACCCAGAATCGTCCTAGAACAAATGACACCCCCAGGGAACACAAGATACCCCGTCTGAAGCAATCAGACCTCACAGGGGATGGGAACCGGAAAACCCGGAGAACGGGTACAGGACTCACTCGTAATTCCCAGCCAAAAGCAAAGAGAACACCCTTAGCCGGAGGTCAACATCCGCCCAACAAGGTGCTAGGCTGCGACAAAGTCACACAATTTCTCTAGAGCCCAAAGGCCCCTAGGGCAACACTAAGGGAAATGAGAATGAGATCAGAGTCACCCAAAAGAGAGTAGAAAGAAAGGTTAGTCTTTATAATCATTTCAGATTAACATTACAGAGAACCACACCCAAGGGAGAAGAATGCAAGCATCCCGAACCCAGGCAGAAAACATCCCCTAGCAAAAAGCTTGGAAAAAGAGACAAAACCTCCTATCGCCCCCGATATGGAGACGACTAACTCCAGAAGGAAGATAGAGCCTCACGGCCTTCACTTCCTAATTAAGCTGCCAAAGCCGCCAAAAAAACGGACGAAGTCCAGAAAGCCTCGACCCAAAGGAAGAGAACCTCTAAAAGGAACAAGTCCTAAAAGGACACTTCCAAAGAGACCATGAAAGGCAAAACCGTAAGAACGCCGGTATGAAGAACCTAAACCCTCCAAACCTCCAACCCACAACGGGAAGGAAAAATCTAGCTCCCGGAAAAATCGGAAATGACTGAGCATGTCGCCGTGGATCTCAACGGAGTCCCGGCCCACTAGATTGAAAGGCGAATGAGGACTAAACCAATCCCCCATGCCCATAAGCAACCACGGACCCTCAAGTCCTTTCAGGATGCTAGTTGAAGCTTGTAAAATAAAACAAGTAAACAACATAAATCATATTGTGATCACTAGGTGCCCTCACCCGACCAACCGGACATAAAAAGGCACCACGTGTCTGAACTAAGCCTCAAAGACGGAAGGATTTTTACCCAGTCAGAACCAGCCTGAAACCAAGGGCCCCAGCACTGTCAAGGCCACATAGAGTCTCCCCCAAGATGGAAGGATAAAGAACAGTCAGACAGACTTTTGTAAACAGTGCAACCACAAAAACGTGAGTATCAATTCCAGAGAAGAAAGTTCCTGAAGGAAACATCACATCCACAACATGAGATTTAGACCAAATAAAAATCATAACGATAAGGCATCCTGTAGGTTATCACCCAGGAAGAACGGACAGACCCGCAGGACCAGCCCAACAGGGGTCCGAGACAGAACTGGAAAAGGATACACAAATAACAAAGACTATAAGAAGACTTCATGCCCTTATGTCTATGCATGCAAGCCAGTCGAAGATTAAGACTGAGAATCCCCAGACCAATTAAGAGTTTGATCCTCCAGCAATGCCAAAACGCAGATTAGGGGTTAATAAAATGTAACTAGTGTTTGCGAGGCGGGAGTGCGGCGGTTTAGGGGTTAATATATTTATTACAGTGGCGGTGATGTCCGGTCGGCAGATTAGGGGTTAAAACTTTTAAGTGTTTGCGATGTGGGGGTGGGCCTCGGTTTAGGGGTTAATAGGTAGTTTATGGGTGTTAGTGTACTTTTTATCACTTTAGTTAAGAGTTTTATGTTACGGCGTTAGCCCATAAAACTCTTAACTACTGACTTTTAAATGCGGTAGGAGTCTGGACAGGAGAGTGTCTACCGCTCACTTTTTCCAGCAATCGTAATACCGGCGTTAGGCAAATCCCATTAAAAAGATAGGATACGCAATTGACGTAAGGGGATTTGCGGTATGCGAAAATCGCGGAAAAAAAGTGAGCGGTACACCTGTACCTGCCTGACTCGTAATACCAGCGAGCGTTAAAAAGCAGCGTTGGGACCCCTCAACGCTGCTTTTTAAGGCTAACGCAAGACTCGTAATCTAGGCGCATGTGTTTTAACAGTATCCTTGGAATGGCCAAAATCTGTAAAGACTATAAAAAATATTGAGCCACCTTATAGCAGTAAAATAATACTTGATATACCCACATACTCCGAGTCAATTTTTCCAAACCAATTGAACCACAGATCTCTTTATCAGCCTCAAGAATTATTGATGGGACTCCAGAAAGCAAAACAACATTGAAATAAACAAAAATATAAATCCCATACAATTTTCCATTCACAGCCAAATGCAGAACAAAAACCTTCTCAAACTATAAAAAAATCCTACACTACTGCACCTTTTTAATGGGCATACTTTTCTACAATGATACATTTTGTTTTATAATATCTAAGAGCACAAAATACTTCCACAGTACTCTAACTAGGAAAACATTTCTTTATGGCATCTTTTCTGCAGCAATTAAATTGTCAGGACTTCTATCTCATTCTACATTTCTGCCACGTCTTCAACTGTGCCTTTAAGGATTTACTCTATCACTTAACTCCACCCTATTTATAGCCGACCTAGGCCCTATCTACTTTGCTTAGTATTGAAGCATTACAGCCTCTATGTACCTAGCCTCAAACACTCTGTGAACGCTGTTCTCTACCAAGTGCTGCTCTTTTGCTTTCCTGACCTAGGAACCTACCTAATCCACCTAGCTGCTTGCCACCGAGTCCGTCTCCTGCAATTCACCAACTTGCTTACCCAAGTGCCTCCTCTACTGTGTGTCCAAATTGCACACCTCTCTCCTGTCAGCTCGGGCCGCAGCTCCTCTCTCACTTCAGCGCAGTTACACACAAGCCGGGCGCCCTCTCTGCCGGAGCGGTGACGTCATCCGCCTGCTGCTTATTCCTCAGGATACCAGCGCTGCATCTAAACCGGCTCTGCTCATTCACGCCGCATGTAAGTTCAAACTACCATACCCTGTTATGCTGCATTGACTTTTCTCTATGTACCATATCCAAGTCAAACCTTAGGTTTAAGACTGTTATTCAGCAACGCTTACCTGCTCTACTCGCAAACCATGATAATAGTCAGCTCTGATACTTCTGTTACCTATCTATATATTTATAGCTTAACCTGGCTACCAGCTTGTGTTCTTTATAGTTTGCTTATTCAGGCCTGTACTATCATTTGTTTATTTTCACTTTATTGGATCCATATGCATTATTACTGTTTTTTTCACAATACTTAAACTTGCATACTTTGCATATAGGGATTTACTGGCAATATTTCTCCCTCCTGCAATTATTTAGTGCTTAGTTTCAGCACAGGTGGCAGGCATAGGGTTAAGTAGCCCAAAATCCTTTAACAATAATTCACAGCTTGGTGATACACGTATACTGCTGCTTTCCCTAGTAGCTCTATGCAGTATTCAGTATCTTTCTGCTACACTTAACACCTATTATTTGATCTCAGCAAATTGTGGTCCTAAATCCTGATTGGTTCTTGTCTGTGATTTTAGATACCAGATTAGGACTCTGACAGAATACTAAGCCCTTTTGAATCATGGACCCAGCAGAGATCAACGCAAATATGCAAGCCTTAAAACAAAGGCTTGATTTGGTAACAGATGGCCTTAATACTCTAAAGTTAGAGAATGACACCCTCAAAGCTTATATTAGGGATGTAGTGGACAAAAGAGTTCCTGTTGTTGAACCCCAGGTTAGTCCTCCCGAAAAGTTTTATGGAGACAGGTCACTCTACAGGGAATTTAAAAATGCATGTCTGTTGTTGTTTGCACTCAAACCACATACCTACCCCAATGATAGGATCAGAGTACTCACCACTATATCCTATTTAAGGGGAGAACCCCGTAACTGGGCAAACTCATTTTTTGAGAATAATGACGAAGCTATGGGTCAACTGTATGAAGACCCATATAAACAGCTTACAGCTGAAAATGCAATGCGCAGTCTCAGACAAAGAAAAAGGGTTGTAGAGGACTACATTACAGAGTTCAAAAAATGGGCAAAAGATTCCCAATGGAACAACTTGTCCCTCAGGAACCAGTTCAGGTTAGGGCTCTCTGATGGGATTAAGGATGAGCTATCACGTTCAGATCTGCCCCCTACCCTAGAAGAGCTTATGTCCCTGACCATTACCATAGATAGAAGCCTTAGAGAAAGGCATCAGGAAAGATCCTCACATGACCCATACCAAAAAAAACCTGTAACTACTTCTCATATCTCTACCTCATCAAAAGCTTCTATTGAACCCATGGATATCGGTTTTGTAAAAGGCCCACTAACCCTTTAGGAAAAGCTCAGAAGACGGTCTAACAACCTGTGTCTCTACTGCGCATCTGATGACCATACAGTGAAAGATTGTCCATCCCTTCTGAAGCAAAACAAGGGTAAGACCTTCCATCATTCTTACTGCTGTACCACACAGGATATCAATGCCTTGTACCTAAAACTACCCCTTCTTTTGCAGTGGGATCAGCTACGTCTTCCCGCATCCGCGATAATTGATTCCGGTGCTACCGCTTCCTATATAGACAAAGGTTTCACTGAAGTTAATAAAATACCCTTAATGCAAAAAAGGTCTCCTGTCTTTTTGAGAGGTATAGATGGCAAAACTATAAGTACAGGCCCCGTAAAATACCATACTATCCCTCTACTTGTAACAACACATGATCACCACAGAGAATACATCTCATTCGACGTTATCTCTTTACCTCTTTCTCCCATGATCCTTGGTGTTCAATGGTTACACACTCATAACCCACACATTAACTGGTTTACTTCCTCAGTCTTATTTAATTCTGCTTATTGTGTTAAAACCTGTTTTCCAACTTCTATTTTACACACTTCTGAACTTCCCCATGACTTCTTCCTACCAGAGGTTTATCAAGACTTTGCAGACGTTTTTAGTAAAAAAAGAGGCAGACAGTCTACCTCCTCATAGGAAGTACGATTGCCCCATCGAAATCCACCCGGGTTCTGAGATCCCTTTTGGGCACATATTTCCCCTTTCTAATCCAGAACTAACACACCTAAAAAATTATCTTGACGAAAACCTTAAGAAGGGTTTTATCCGACCCTCAACCTCCCCCGCAGCGGCAGGTATATTTTTTGTTAAAAATAAAGACGGGTCCCTCAGACCAATAGTTGATTACCGTCAATTAAATAAGATAACCGTCAAGAATAGCTACCCATTGCCTCTAATCCCTGAACTTATAGAGAGACTAGAGGGAGCTAAATATTTTACAAAACTTGACCTCAGGGGTGCCTACAACCTTGTCCGAATTAGAGCTGGGGACGAATGGCTGACGGCGTTTCGGACTCGTTACGGCTTGTTCGAGTACGTCGTCATGCCATTCGGGTTATGTAATGCCCCCGCAACTTTCCAGCACCTCATCAATGATTTGTTCAGAGATATCCTAGATATTTTTATTGTTGTATACCTGGACGACATTTTGATCTATTCCAAAACCTTTGAACAACATGTGTCCCATGTTAGACAAGTTCTGTCTAGGCTCAGAACTAATTTTTTGTATGCCAAAGGTGAGAAGTGTATATTCAATTCTCAGTCAATTTCATTTCTAGGTTATGAAATTACCCCCTCAGGTATACGCATGGAGAACAACAAAATAAATGCTGTTCTAGATTGGCCTACTCCAAAAACACGACGTCAGGTACAGTCCTTCATGGGATTTGCTAACTTTTACAGAAAGTTCATAAAAAACTTCTCTAAGTTAGCAATCCCATTGACCAGACTCACAAAAGCCAATATACCTTTTAAATGGACAGAAGAGTCACAAAGAGCATTTGATTTGTTCAAACAGAAATTCACGAGTGCACCCATCTTGCACTTTCCAGACCCAAAACTCCAATATGTCCTAGAAGTTGACGCTTCCAATTATGCAGTTGGAGCGGTATTATCCCAGAGACAGGACATCAAAAAACCCTTGCATCCAGTTGCTTTCTTCTCACGGACCCTTAATCCTGCTGAACAAAATTATCCCATCGGGGATAAGGAACTGCTCGCTATAAAACTTTCATTGGAACATTGGCGTCATCTTCTAGAAGGCACTACCATCCCAACGTTAATTTATACTGATCATCGGAATCTTCAATACTTGAAGTCCACTAGAACTCTCTCTTCAAGACAGGTCAGATGGAACCTGTTCTTCTCTCGTTTCAATTTTCTGATAACTTATCGACCCTCTGGAAAAAACCACAAAGCAGATGCTCTCTCGCGCCTACCTCTGGACACTCCTTCCCAACTTCATCATCAATCCTTGCTTCCATCACAAAATTTAATCTGTTTCGCTTATGATTCTATTCCTATTGTTCGTGAGGAACAACAAAGAGACCAATTTAAACCTCTACATCTTCTACAACTCAAACCAGATGGATGTTATTATCACAAAACCCAGTTATATATTCCTCCCATTCTCCGACCATCCTTATTACATTATGTCCATGATTCCTTGCTAGCTGGACACCCTGGTATTGCCAAAACACAAGAATTAGCTAAGAGAAATTATTGGTGGTCAAATATGACCTCTGATATTGTACAGCATGTGACGTTGTGTGCCACATGTACCACTTCCAAAAGAAAGAAACAACCTCCATATGGCTTGTTGTTGCCACTACCTACTCCAAAAAGACCTTGGTCAGAAATTGCTCTGGATTTTGTAGTGGACTTACCACTATCCTCAAAATATAACACCATTTTAGTTGTCGTGGATATATTCTCTAAGATGTGTCACTTCATTCCTTTTAAGAAATTACCTACCTCTCTGGAAACAGTTCACCTCTTGATCTCCAATGTTGTTAAACTTCACGGTTTACCCAAGACGATCCTCAGCGACAGGGGCACGCAATTTTCCAGTAGACTTTGGAACGAGTTCTGTAAATTATTCAAGATTGATAGACGATTGACTACTGCTTATCATCCCCAGTCCAATGGACAAACTGAACGTTGTAACCAGTGGCTCAAACAATTCCTACGTTCTTTCTGTTCCACTCAACAGCATCTCTGGGCAGACCACCTACCCTTCGCAAAATTCTGCTATAACAACACGTTACATTTTACAACAAACCAAACTCCATTCTTCTCTAACTACGGATTCCATCCCAGTTTTCAGCTACTTCCTACTCAGGACTCCTTATCCCCCACTATCTCTGAATTATCTGATACAATCTCTTCCAACTTCAGGATTATTGAATCCTCTATTGAGAATGCTAAGAAGACATATAAAAAGTATTACGATAGACACAGGACCCCTCCTCCGCAGTACGCTGTAGGCGACTTGGTTTGGCTCTCTACCAAGAATCTCAGGATGAACACGCCCTCGAAGAAACTCTTTCCCTTGTACATAGGACCATTCCCGATTGAAACCGTTGTTAATGTGAACGCCGTTCGGCTCACGCTACCTGACACCCTAAAAGTCCATCCAACATTTCATGTCTCCCTGTTAAAGCCATATCGAGACGTCAGAGACTCCTCATCACATCTCTACCATCCCCCTGTCGTTATTGATCCTGAGCTGGAATATGAGGTACGAGAGATTCTCGATTCTCGTGTTTTTCGTGGTGCCTTACAATATCTTGTAAGTTGGAAGGGCTTCTCACGAGATGATGACTCTTGGGAGCCAGCCACCAGCATCTCTGCCCCTAGGCTGGTTACCCGTTTCCACCAGAGGAATCCCGATTCTCCTGGTCCTTGATCACCGGGGGTGCTCCTTGAAGGGGGGATCCTGTCAGGACTTCTATCTCATTCTACATTTCTGCCACGTCTTCAACTGTGCCTTTAAGGATTTACTCTATCACTTAACTCCACCCTATTTATAGCCGACCTAGGCCCTATCTACTTTGCTTAGTATTGAAGCATTACAGCCTCTATGTACCTAGCCTCAAGCACTCTGTGAATGCTGTTCTCTACCAAGTGCTGCTCTTTTGCTTTCCTGACCTAGGAACCTACCTAATCCACCTAGTTGCTTGCCACCGAGTCCATCTCCTGCAATTCACCAACTTGCTTACCCAAGTGCCTCCTCTACTGTGTGTCCAAATTGCACACCTCTCTCCTGTCAGCTCGGGCCGCAGCTCCTCTCTCACTTCAGCGCAGTTACACACAAGCCGGGCGCCCTCTCTGCCGGAGCGGTGACGTCATCCGCCTGCTGCTTATTCCTCAGGATACCAGCGCTGCATCTAAACCGGCTCTGCTCATTCACGCCGCATGTAAGTTCAAACTACCATACCCTTTTATGCTGCATTGACTTTTCTCTATGTACCATATCCAAGTCAAACCTTAGGCTTAAGACTGTTATTCAGCAACGCTTACCTGCTCTACTCGCAAACCATGATAATAGTCAGCTCTGATACTTCTGTTACCTATCTATATATTTATAGCTTAACCTGGCTACCAGCTTGTGTTCTTTATAGTTTGCTTATTCAGGCCTGTACTATCATTTGTTTATTTTCACTTTATTGGATCCATATGCATTATTACTGTTTTTTTCACAATACTTAAACTTGCATACTTTGCATATAGGGATTTACTGGCAATATTTCTCCCTCCTGCAATTATTTAGTGCTTAGTTTCAGCACAGGTGGCAGGCATAGGGTTAAGTAGCCCAAAATCCTTTAACAATAATTCACAGCTTGGTGATACACGTATACTGCTGCTTTCCCTAGTAGCTCTATGCAGTATTCAGTATCTTTCTGCTACACTTAACACCTATAAGTTGATCTCAGCAAATTGTGGTCCTAAATCCTGATTGGTTCTTGTCTGTGATTTTAGATACCAGATTAGGACTCTGACATAAATCACCCCCCCCCCCTTCCCACAAACCCAAGTTTCTGTCAGCTAGAGGCAGAGAATTCAGTCTCTGTAACAGGATGACATCAACTTAGCAGTGCAAAAGTGCGAGATTCCAAGTGTGCCCTGTGAGGGTGTTAAAGGTACATTTCAGCCAAAATTGGAATCCACATGGATGCGTTACAGTTTTGAATAGAAGCATTATTGTAATATACATGTATTAGCAAAAATGCTACTATTTAAAAGTTATAGCTGGTTCAAAAGTGTATTTAAGTATGCACTTAGAGCAGTAGCCAGGCCAAAAGGAAGAGCCACAAACTGGAAGTGCTGATCCAGAACGGCGAATTTTAAGAACTTGAAGTGATCCTTGTGTTTTGGCACATGTAGGTAAGCATCCTTCAAGTCTATCGTAGTCATGAACTATCCCTCTTGAAATAAGGGCAGAATAGACCTTATGTCTCCATCTTGAACGATGGGACCGACAGAAACTTGTTGGCACTTTAGGTCTAGAATTGGGCGAAACGTACCCTCCTTCTTTGGGACCACAAAAAAGTTTGAGTAGTACCCTAGACCTCTCTCTCTGATAGAGGTAACGGCACAATTACTCCTAGGGAGGAGAGATCCCTCACGCACTCTAGAAAAGCTTCTCGTTTTTCTGGTCTTGAAGACAGGTTTGATAAAAGGAATCTGCCCCTGGGTGGATGAGATTTGAAACCTATCCTGTAACCCTGAGCGATGACCTCTAGAAACCAAGGGTCTTGGACATCCCCCGACCAAGCCACAAAGAGGGATAGTCTGCCCCCAACACAATCCAACGCCAGATCGGGTGCCACCCCTTCATGATGACTTTGGTTCGGTGGGCTTCTTGTTCTGCTTGGATTTATTCCAAGATTGAGATGGTTTCCAAGTTCCATTGGACTGATCAGGCTTCGCGGAGGGCTGCTGGCATTGGGTTTTATCCGAACAAAAGGGACGAAAATTAGGACCTTTTCCTTTAGGTTTATTCTTCTTATCCTGCAGTAGAAAGGCACCCTTTCCCCCAGTGACCGTGGATATGATAGAGTCCAGGCCTGGACCGAAAAGAATCTTCCCCTTAAATGGAAGGGAAAGCAATCTAGATTTTTAAGTCATGTCTGCAGACCAAGACTTCAGCCAGAGAGCCCTACGGGCTAGAACAGAAAAACCTGATGTTTTTGCATTCAGGCGAATAATCTGCATGTTTGCATCACATATGAAAGAATTAGCTACCCTCAATGCCTTAATTCTTTCCTGGATCTTGTCGAGGGGAATTACCACCTCGATCATCTCCGCTAGAGAGTCGCACCAATAGGTAGAGGCTCCAGCTACCACAGCTACCGCCGTTGCCGGTTGAAACAAGTACCCTGTGTTTCTAGCTTCTTATCCATGGGCTCCTTAAACGACTAACTATCTTCAAGCGGGATAGTAGTGCGTTTAGCAAGCGTGGAGATAGCTCCATCCACCTTAGTTACAGATCCTCACAACTCTGAGAGTCTGGAACGGGGAACAATTTATTTTTTTTAGGGATAGAAGGTTCCTCGGGTAATTTAGGTTCCGGAACCTCTAACGTAGCCATCACTTCTTTTAACAAAAAGCGTAAGTGCTCGATCCTAAATCTAAAATCTGGTTCCTCCGCAGTCAGAGGTTTAGAGGCAGCAGATTCTGACCCAGAAAGGACCTCCTCTGAACTATCAGAGGCGTAATCTATTATCAGATAAATCCAACAAATTAGCAGATGACCCCTGGGAAGGATAGCAATATTTGACCTTCCGCTTGTGCTTAGCAGGGCGGGGTAAAGCACTGAAGGCTGTTCAGAAAAGTCTGGCAGTAAAAGGGCCCCTCCCGAAGGAGGATTAGCAGTGCAATGGGAAGCTGCATGTGTAGTAGAAGATGATTGCAGGGAACGCACCTCACGTGGCGGAGACCCCTCAGAGGTGATTGGCTCAGTGGTACTAAACATCTTTATCTTTTAAGATATAACTAACTTATCGAGGCATGTGGAACATAATTGAGCAGGCGGGTATACCGTAGCCTCCTCACAATAAACAGGTATTACCTTTAGCAAAAGAGGGAGTACCCTTTAACGCATCAGAGTCCTCCACAGCTTGCACTTTTAAGATGGACACTAGAACAAGATAAATGGCACTTTTATACCCCCAATGGCCGGTGCACTCACCACCTCCTATGACCCAGGCCTCCACAGAGAAACCACTTCTTCTCCTGTAAACTGTACGGTCAGAAAAGAAAAAGTCAATGAGACCACACCCGGTCACATGGAGTGCCATGCAAGACCGCCCCTGCTCCAAGAGAGAAACACACCAAACAGGCCACGTAGTTATCTAAAAAACAAAAGTAAAAGCTAAATGTTCCACACCTGCCTGAGCCTCATCTCACACTTATCGCAGCATAAAACATAATAAAGCAAGTTATGCATAAATGCCTTCTGTTCAATAACCTCCTTCGGGAGATATTAACCCTTGATTCCATACAGATAAAGGAGTCACACTGTGACCCTGTCTTCTTTATGTTATCATATGAGATAAAATGAAATGATCTTACCGGAATCTCTGCCGTGGAACAGACACACAGCCTCTCAAGTTTGACAGTCTTGTAGCATCGCACCTGACATGGACTTGAGTGACAGAAGCAGGCAGTGAAACTCGGCAACACTGATTGCTTAGGAGCTGTTAATACGAGTCTGGATGGTTTCGCAGAAAGACTCTCCCTGCATCTCCAGACCCTAACATTTGTCAATGCTCTCACTGAGAGGCTGACAAAACTACTTAAAACTCCAGTCCCATACCGAAGAGTACTTCCCTCCATAAGAGACTATTCGGAAGCTTCCAACTCTTCTCTTCTCTGCCATCCTCCAGTGACGAAAAGCAAAGAATAACTGGAGATGAGTGGAGTGGGGGAGGTATTTAAGCCTTTGGCTAGGGAGTCTTTACCTCCTCCTGGTGGCCAGGTTCTGTATTCCCACAAGTAAGGAATGAAGCCGTGGACTCATATTAAGATGGAAAACAGAATTTATGTTTACCTGATAAATTACTTTCTCCAACGGTGTGTCCGGTCCACGGCGTCATCCTTACTTGTGGGATATTCTCTTCCCCAACAGGAAATGGCAAAGAGCCCAGCAAAGCTGGTCACATGATCCCTCCTAGGCTCCGCCTTCCCCAGTCATTCGACCGACGTAAAGGAGGAATATTTGCATAGGAGAAATCATATGATACCGTGGTGACTGTAGTTAGAGAAAATAAATCATCAGACCTGATTAAAAAACCAGGGCGGGCCGTGGACCGGACACACCGTTGGAGAAAGTAATTTATCAGGTAAACATAAATTCTGTTTTCTCCAACATAGGTGTGTCCGGTCCACGGCGTCATCCTTACTTGTGGGAACCAATACCAAAGCTTTAGGACACGGATGATGGGAGGGAGCAAATCAGGTCACCTAGATGGAAGGCACCACGGCTTGCAAAACCTTTCTCCCAAAAATAGCCTCAGAAGAAGCAAAAGTATCAAATTTGTAAAATTTGGTAAAAGTGTGCAGTGAAGACCAAGTCGCTGCCTTACATATCTGATCAACAGAACCCTCGTTCTTGAAGGCCCATGTGGAAGCCACGGCCCTAGTGGAATGAGCTGTGATTCTTTCAGGAGGCTGCCGTCCGGCAGTCTCATAAGCCAATCTGATGATGCTTTTAAGCCAAAAAGAGAGAGAGGTAGAAGTTGCTTTTTGACCTCTCCTTTTACCAGAATAAACAACAAACAAGGAAGATGTTTGTCTGAAATCCTTTGTAGCCTCTAAATAGAATTTTAGAGCACAAACTACATCCAAATTGTGCAACAAACGTTCCTTCTTTGAAACTGGATTCGGACACAAAGAAGGCACGACTATCTCCTGGTTAATATTTTTGTTAGAAACAACTTTCGGAAGAAAACCAGGTTTAGTACGCAAAACCACCTTATCTGCATGGAACACCAGATAAGGAGGAGAACACTGCAGAGCAGATAACTCTGAAACTCTTCTAGCAGAAGAAATTGCAACCAAAAACAAAACTTTCCAAGATAATAACTTGATATCAACGGAATGTAGGGGTTCAAACGGAACCCCCTGAAGAACTGAAAGAACTAAATTGAGACTCCAAGGAGGAGTCAAAGGTTTGTAAACAGGCTTGATTCTAACCAGAGCCTGAACAAAAGCTTGAACATCTGGCACAGCCGCCAGCTTTTTGTGAAGTAAAACAGATAAAGCAGAAATCTGTCCCTTCAAAGAACTTGCAGATAATCCTTTCTCCAAACCTTCTTGAAGAAAGGATAGAATCTTAGGAATTTTTATCTTGTTCCATGGGAATCCTTTAGATTCACACCAACAGATATATTTTTTCCATATTTTATGGTAGATTTTTCTAGTTACAGGCTTTCTGGCCTGAACAAGAGTATCAATGACAGAATCTGAGAACCCTCGCTTTGATAAAATCAAGCGTTCAATCTCCAAGCAGTCAGTTGGAGTGAGGCCAGATTCGGATGTTCGAACGGACCTTGAACAAGAAGGTCCTGTCTCAAAGGTAGCTTCCATGGTGGAGCCGATGACATATTCACCAGATCTGCATACCAAGTCCTACGTGGCCACGCAGGAGCTATCAAGATCACCGATACCCTCTCCTGTTTGATCCTGGCTACCAGCCTGGGAATGAGAGGAAACGGTGGGAACACATAAGCTAGGTTGAAGCTCCAAGGTGCTACTAGTGCATCCACTAGAGTCGCCTTGGGATCCCTGGATCTGGACCCGTAGCAAGGAACCTTGAAGTTCTGACGAGACGCCATCAGATCCATGTCTGGAATGCCCCACAATTGAATTATTTGGGCAAAGATTTCCGGATGGAGTTCCCACTCCCCCGGATGAAATGTCTGACGACTCAGAAAATCCGCTTCCCAATTTTCCACTCCTGGGATGTGGATTGCAGACAAGTGGCAGGAGTGAGTCTCCGCCCATTGAATTATTTTGGTCACTTCTTCCATCGCCAGGGAACTCCTTGTTCCCCCCTGATGGTTGATATACGCAACAGTCGTCATGTTGTCTGATTGAAACCGTATGAATTTGGCCTTTGCTAGCTGAGGCCAAGCCTTGAGAGCATTGAATATCGCTCTCAGTTCCAGAATATTTATCGGGAGAAGAGATTCTTCCCGAGACCAAAGACCCTGAGCTTTCAGGGGTTCCCAGACCGCGCCCCAGCCCACCAGACTGGCGTCGGTCGTGACAATGACCCACTCTGGTCTGCGGAAGCTCATCCCTTGTGACAGGTTGTCCAGGGTCAGCCACCAACGGAGTGAATCTCTGGTCCTCTGATCTACTTGTATCGTCGGAGACAAGTCTGTATAATCCCCATTCCACTGACTGAGCATGCACAGTTGTAATGGTCTTAGATGAATTCGCGCAAAAGGAACTATGTCCATTGCCGCGACCATCAAACCTATTACTTCCATGCACTGCGCTATGGAAGGAAGAAGAACAGAATGAAGTACTTGACAAGAGCTTAGAAGTTTTGATTTTCTGGCCTCTGTCAGAAAAATCCTCATTTCTAAGGAGTCTATTATTGTTCCCAAGAAGGGAACTCTTGTTGACGGAGATAGAGAACTTTTTTCTACGTTCACTTTCCACCCGTGAGATCTGAGAAAGGCCAGGACAATGTCCGTATGAGCCTTTGCTTGTGGTAGAGACGACGCTTGAATCAGTATGTCGTCCAAGTAAGGTACTACTGCAATGCCCCTTGGTCTTAGCACCGCTAGAAGGGACCCTAGTACCTTTGTGAAAATTCTTGGAGCAGTGGCTAATCCGAATGGAAGTGCCACAAACTGGTAATGCTTGTCCAGAAAGGCGAACCTTAGGAACCGATGATGTTCCTTGTGGATAGGAATATGTAGATACGCATCCTTTAAATCCACCGTGGTCATGAATTGACCTTCCTGGATGGTAGGAAGAATTGTCCGAATGGTTTCCATTTTGAACGATGGAACCTTGAGAAATTTGTTTAGGATCTTGAGATCTAAGATTGGTCTGAATGTTCCCTCTTTTTTGGGAACTATGAACAGATTGGAGTAGAATCCCATCCCTTGTTCTCCTAATGGAACCGGATGAATCACTCCCATTTTTAACAGGTCTTCTACACAATGTAAGAATGCCTGTCTTTTTATGTGGTCTGAAGACAATTGAGACCTGTGGAACCTCCCCCTTGGGGGTAGCTCCTTGAATTCCAGAAGATAACCTTGGGAGACTATTTCTAGCGCCCAAGGATCCAGAACATCTCTTGCCCAAGCCTGAGCGAAGAGAGAAAGTCTGCCCCCCACCAGATCCGGTCCCGGATCGGGGGCCAACATCTCATGCTGTCTTGGTAGCCGTGGCAGGTTTCTTAGCCTGCTTACCTTTGTTCCAGCCTTGCATTGGCCTCCAGGCTGGCTTGGTTTGAGAAGTATTACCCTCCTGCTTAGAGGATGTAGAACTTGAGGCTGGTCCGTTTCTGCGAAAGGGACGAAAATTTGGTTTATTTTTAGCCTTAAAAGACCTATCCTGAGGAAGGGCGTGGCCCTTACCCCCAGTGATATCTGAAATAATCTCTTTCAAGTCAGGGCCAAACAGCGTTTTCCCCTTGATAGGTATGTTAAGCAATTTGTTCTTGGAAGACGCATCCGCTGACCAAGATTTTAGCCAAAGCGCTCTGCGCGCCACAATAGCAAACCCTGAATTTTTTGCCGCTAATCTAGCTAATTGCAAAGTGGCGTCTAAAGTAAAAGAGTTAGCCAATTTAAGAGCGTGAACTCTGTCCATAATCTCCTCATAAGAAGAATCTTTATTGAGCGACTTTTCTAGTTCATCGAACCAGAAACACGCTGCTGTAGTGACAGGAACAATGCATGAAATTGGTTGTAGAAGGTAACCTTGCTGAACAAACATCTTTTTAAGCAAACCCTCTAATTTTTTATCCATAGGATCTTTGAAAGCACAACTATCTTCTATAGGGATAGTAGTGCGTTTGTTTAGAGTAGAAACCGCCCCCTCGACCTTGGGGACTGTCTGCCATAAGTCCTTTCTGGGGTCGACCATAGGAAACAATTTCTTAAATATAGGGGGAGGGACAAAAGGTATGCCGGGCCTTTCCCATTCTTTGTTTACAATGTCCGCCACCCGCTTGGGTATAGGAAAAGCTTCGGGGGGCCCCGGGACCTCTAGGAACTTGTCCATCTTACATAATTTCTCTGGAATGACCAAATTGTCACAATCATCCAGAGTAGACAACACCTCCTTAAGCAGAGCGCGGAGATGTTCCAATTTAAATTTGAATGTAATCACATCAGGTTCAGCTTGTTGAGAAATTTTCCCTGAATCTGAAATTTCTCCCTCAGACAAAACCTCCCTGGCCCCCTCAGACTGGTGTAGGGGCATGTCAGAACCATTATCATCAGCGTCCTCATGCTCTTCAGTATTTTCTAAAACAGAGCAGTCGCGCTTTCGCTGATAAGTGGGCATTTTGGCTAAAATGTTTTTGATAGAATTATCCATTACAGCCGTTAATTGTTGCATAGTAAGGAGTATTGGCGCACTAGATGTACTAGGGGCCTCCTGTGTGGGCAAGACTGGTGTAGACGAAGGAGGGGATGATGCAGTACCATGCTTACTCCCCTCACTTGAGGAATCATCTTGGGCATCATTTTCTCTAAATTGTTTGTCACATACATCACATCTATTTAAATGAGAAGGAACCTTGGCTTCCTCACATACAGAACATAGACTATCTGATAGTTCAGACATGTTAAACAGGCATAAACTTGATAACAAAGAACAAAAAACGTTTTAAAATAAAACCGTTACTGTCACTTTAAATTTTAAACTGAACACACTTTATTACTGAATATGTGAAAAAGTATGAAGGAATTGTTCAAAATTCACCAAAATTTCACCACAGTGTCTTAAAGCCTTAAAAGTATTGCACACCAAATTTGAAAGCTTTAACTCTTAAAATAACGGAACCGGAGCCGTTTTTATATTTAACCCCTATACAGTCCCTGGTATCTGCTTTGCTGAGACCCAACCAAGCCCAGAGGGGAATACGATACCAAATGACGCCTTCAGTAAGCTTTTTCTATGTATCTGAGCTCCTCACACATGCATCTGCATGCCTTGCTTCCCAAAAACAACTGCGCATTAGTGGCGCGAAAATGAGGCTCTGCCTATGATTAGAGAAGGCCCCCAGTGAAAAAGGTGTCCAATACAGTGCCTGCCGTTTCTTTAACATAATTCCCAAGAATAAAATAACTCCTCAAAGCTATAAACTATTAAAAATGCTTATAAATCAATCGTTTTAGCCCAGAAAAATGTCTACCAGTCTTTAAAGCCCTTGTGAAGCCCTTTATTCTTATTTAATAAAAATGGCTTACCGGATCCCATAGGGAAAATGACAGCTTCCAGCATTACCAAGTCTTGTTAGAAATGTGTCATACCTCAAGCAGCAAAAGTCTGCTCACTGTTTCCCCCAACTGAAGTTAATTCCTCTCAACAGTCCTGTGTGGAAACAGCCATCGATTTTATTAACGGTTGCTAAAATCATTTTCCTCTTACAAACAGAAATCTTCATCTCTTTTCTGTTTCAGAGTAAATAGTACATACCAGCACTATTTTAAAATAACAAACTCTTGATTGAAGAATAAAACTACATTTAAACACCAAAAAACTCTTAACCATCTCCGTGGAGATGTTGCCTGTGCAACGGCAAAGAGAATGACTGGGGAAGGCGGAGCCTAGGAGGGATCATGTGACCAGCTTTGCTGGGCTCTTTGCCATTTCCTGTTGGGGAAGAGAATATCCCACAAGTAAGGATGACGCCGTGGACCGGACACACCTATGTTGGAGAAATATAATTTAAGGGCCGACCATCGGAGAACACGGGCGGGGGCAGTGGACTCTCCTTGTATATAAGGAAATTGAGTTATCTGGTAAGCATAATTTATGTTTTCCTTCTTAATACAAGGAGAGTCCACGGCTTCATTCCTTACTGTTGGGAAACTTATACCCAAGCTCTAGAGGACACTGAATGAGAACGGGAGGGACAAAAAGAGAGGCGGATCCTAATCTGAGGGCACCACAGCCTGCAAAACCTTTCTCCCGAAGGCTGCTTCAGCTGAAGCAAAAACATCAAACTTGTAAAATTTAGAAAAAGTGGACCAGGTAGCCGCCTTACAAATCTGATCCATAGACGCCTCGTTCTTAAAGGCCCAAGAAGAAGCCACTGCTCTAGTAGAATGAGCCGTAATTCTCTGAGGAGGTTTATGTCCCGCTGTCTCACAAGTTAAGCAGATAAGACTCCTCAACCAAAAAGATAAGGAAGTCGAAGAGACCTTCTGCCCCTTACGATTCCCAGATTAGGTGACAAACAAGGAAGAAGTTTGTCTGAAAACCTTAGTAGCCTAAAGATAAAACTTCAAGGTACGAAACACGTCCAAATTATGAAGTAAACGTTCCTTTGAAGAAGAAGGATTAGGACACAAAGAAGGGACCACAATCTCTTGATTGATGTTGCAGGCTGACACGACCTTAGGGAGAAACCCTAACTTGGTACGTAGGGCAGCCTTATCCAAATTAAACACCAGATAAGGAGGCTCACATTGCAATGCGGCAATCTATTATACTCTGCACGCAGAAGCAATAGCCAGTAGAAAAAGAACATTTCAAGGCCAACAACTAGCTCAGAGCAGGTGGACAGGTTATGGAGCAGCGGTCTTTAGACCGCTGCTTCATAACTGCTGTTTCTGGTGAGCCTGCATGCTCGCCAGAAACACGGGCCCCATGGTAGAAATACCACTCAGGACCCACAGCTGTGTAACTAGCACTGTTGATTGGCTCAGTAGCATTTTCTGCTCATCCACTCTCATCCGTTATAGACTGTAGAAATGCAATAATAAGGGTTATTTAATAATAGGAAATGCCACGTTTTACCCCCTGACTTGTGACAACACTGTTGACTGTTGACTCTCAACATTATAAAATATTTTGTTTAAAGTCGGATGATTTAAATGTTATGTCCGAATCATTCTATTATGATTATGCTTATTTATTGTATTAACTTTATTTAATAAAATATATACTCACATACCATGGTTCACTCATACTCATGTATGAACATATAACTCAGATATAATGTATTTGCAATACATGTAATTTTAAGAAACTTCTGTTATCAAATTTACTTAGTTCCCTTTAGTATTCTTTTTTTAACAACATATATATATGTACATATCGGTAGCAGCAGCAGTGCACTACTGGGAGCTAGCTGATGATTGGTGCCTACACACATTTGTCCCTTGCATTTGGCTCACAAGATATGCACAGCTAGCTCCCAGTTTTCCATTTTCCTTTTCAAATAAAGATACCAAGAGAAGAAGAAAAAAATCATAATAGGAGTAAATTAGAAAGTTGCTTGAAATTACACGCTCTATCTGAATCATGAAAGAAAAACATTGGGTTTAGTATCCCTTTAGGGAAGTTTACTATGAAATCTCACGAGAATTCAGTAAGATTTTATGAGATCACAGTAAAGCTATGCATGACCTTAGCACTGCTGATGCTGATTGGCTGTTTTGTTTTGTTTTTTTCCAACCTGCAGCTGGACAGTAGCTGGAGGATAAATCAGCATTTACTATTGTGAGAATAAATTTTGAGGGAAAATATCTTTCTTTTTTACATAGAGATGTTCATGATTAATTAAATTACTTTTACGATGGGCGGTTGGAGGGGGTTATTTTAGAACAATTAATTAAATAAAGGTATGTTTTAGTACATATTCACTTAGAAATCATGAATTAATGCCCATTTCATTTATTTCAAAGATACAGGCTAGCGTTTCAAAAATTCTACCATTTACCATCACTTTCAATTTTGAGGTCCATGTTCTTTTAAAAAAGGATTTTGTTTTAAAATACAGATTTCCTTTACAAGCTCATTTTTTGGCTACATTGTGTTCAAACTGATAAAAATTAATCTGCTGACTCTTGTGTAATTATGTTGATTCTGTTATTTATTTATTTTTTTTCTTCTGCTTCAGAAACAGATTTTATGTCTCAAAAATAACTCTCACGCCATTACTTTTTTTTTTCTAGATAATCAGAATGTCCTCATGCTTAAGTCAGATGGTGAAGAAAAAAACATAAACTTCTTCTCAGTTTAATATGGAGTTATTTACAAAAAAAATACATATTTTCAATTCAACATATGTGCAAAAAAAATAACAGAGGACCAAAATAAGAATCCCCTGTGCTTATTCTGTTTATCAACACAAAGCTAGGAACCAGATTTGTTAGGCTTGATATATAAGAAATAAAAAATACAGAAAAGGGCTATTGACAGTTTAATCACAAAAAAAGTGGTGATATACAACAGATATCACTCCAGGTGCCATATAAATTACTCCCAATGGGGTCGATTTATGAAGCAGCAGATGCTGCTTTGGACCCATTCTGCTTGAGGTCCGCATGAAGCAGACGTTAAGAAGCAGTGGTCTTAAAGGGACATGAAACCCAAAAATGGTCTTTTATGATTCAGATAGAGAATACAATTTTAAACAACTTTACAATTTACTTCTATTATTTAGTTTGCTTCCTTCTCTTGTTATCCTTTGCTGAAAAGTTTATCTAGACAAGCTCAGGAGCAGCAGAGAACCTAGGCCCTAGCTGTTGATTGGTGGCTGCATATATATATTGATTGTGATTGGGTCACCCATGTGTTCAGTTAGAAACAAGTAGTGCATTGCAGCTCCTTCAACAAATGATACCAAGAGAATGAAACAGATTAAACA
This sequence comes from Bombina bombina, assembly GCF_027579735.1. Lineage (NCBI taxonomy): Eukaryota > Metazoa > Chordata > Amphibia > Anura > Bombinatoridae > Bombina > Bombina bombina. Next base: position 868,694,482 of record NC_069500.1, read on the forward strand.
ATATAAGTACAATGTTTAAAATTATATTCTCTATCTGAATGATGAAAGAATTCTTTGGGGTTTTATGTCCCTTTAAGACTGCTGCTCCTTAAAGGGCCATAATACCCAAATGTTTAAACACTTGAAAGTGATGCAGCATAGCTGTAAAAAGCTGACTAGAAGATATCTCCTGAACATCTCTATGTAAAAAAGAAATATATTTTACCTCAAAAGTTCCTTAGTAGCCACCTCCCATTGTAAAGGATTTCTAAGCAGCATTTTAGTGTGTCTGTCCTGGGACATCTTAGGGGCTGAGCATCGTGCACTCTCATATTATTTCACCAATCAGGTAAAGGAAGCTTGCTATGAATATCTCATGAGAGTTAAGTCAAATCTCATGAGATCACAGTAAGAGTTCATGACCTCAGCACTGCTGATGCTGATTGGCTGCTGTTCATTTCTTCATTTTTTTTTTTTTTTTACCTGCAGCTGGCTGCAGCTGAGTATAACTTTTTACACAGAACTTACTCTGCTGAGCTGAGGAGATTGTGAGGTAAAATATCTTCCTTTTTTATATAGAGATGCTCAGGTGATATTTTCCTGTCAGCTTTTTACAGTTATACTGCATCAGTTTCAAGTGATTTAGTATATGAGTATTATGTCCCTTTAACTCGTCCATCACCTCTGAGGCGGCGGACAGAAATCAGCCCGATCGGATACAATCGGGTTGATTGACACCCCCTGCTAGTGGCCGATTGGACGCGAATGTACAGGGAGAGGCATTGCACAAGCATTTTACAAGAAATGCTTGTGCAATGATAAATGCAGACAGCGTATGTCCGCCCGCACATTAGTAAATCAGCCTCAATGTGTCAAACCGGCTTAATACTTAAAGGGACAGCAAAGTCAAAATTAAACTTTTCATGATTAAGGTAGAGCATGTGATTTTAAACAACCTTCAATGTAGTTCTATCATCAAATTTGCTTTGTTCTCTAGACCTCCTTTGTTAAGAGTAAAGCTATGTAGGCTGATAGAAGATCAGGAGTGTCCACATGGCTTTAGCAGTCTGTGGCAGAAGTGTTATTACTATCTATGTATAACATTGCTATAAACAATGTTGCAAACACTGCTGCCAGATGGCTAGGTACACGTGCACGCTCCTGAGCTCACCTAGAATTACTTTTTAATAAAGGATACCAAGAGAACTAAGCAAAATTGATCAACAGAAGCAAATTGAAAAGTTGCTTAAAATTTCATGCTGGGGTAACCGGGGACTGTGGTACAGAATGTATTGAAGGGGAGCTCTATAACATGTGAGTCGCTGACTATTCTTAGTAATTGTGTACATACTGAACAACAATAGCAAAAAAAATCAAAACAATGTTTACTGTCCCTGTGAGCCATCCAAAGCACAAATTAATTACATAATTTAACATAAATTGATGTAATGATAATTTGTGCAGCAAATATAGAAAATATTTAATATTAGTTTAAGCTTAATATTGGCTTAAATTGGTCAGTAAAATCAACCAGGTAGTGTGTCTATTATAGGTCCTGGTTGAAAACAGAACACCTTTTGCTTTTGTGTAAATGTTTGCTTGTTCCACATTCCCAACAGAGGCCAAAAAGCAAATTCTGTGACCTGAAATGCTGCAAAGCAAATAGCTGGTTTAGGCAATTTGCAGCATGTTGAAACTCTAGGTTACAGGATTTGCTTTTAGCCTCTTTAGGGAGCGTGGGATAAGCACAACTTTTTTTTAACAAAAACAAGAGCTGTTTAATGTCTTTTAATTCCTACTACATTTTCATAACGCAAAATAATATTCAATATGTCTAAGGGGTAAAGTGAATTTAGTAACGCAACTCCAGTTCAAAATGGCTGCTTGTCTCCTGTGCTTTGCCCCAAGGCAAAACATGCTGTGATTTGAGATCTCATCGCAGAAAATGCAGCATGTCTGCAGAAAGAACTGGACACATACAGGAACTATTAGTGCTTTAACTTCAGACTGTTCTCTTCAAGCAGCGCTGTGCTCTGGCTGCACTTAAGTTTTCCTTAACACAGCACAGCCAGAGTGAAGTGCTGTGTGAAGACAACAGTCAAATATGGAGCAGCACTGCCGAGCAGTAGCGCACTGATTGATTACTGTTTCTCAGGAATTTTTTTCAACCTGCCCCTAGCCTTTCACAGTCGGCAAACCTGTGATTCCTAAATGTAAGACGTTTTTGTGAGCGATGCACCTCGTTATTATTACCTTTTTACCTTATAGTTATCTGATGTTAGACCAAGAGCAAAGGAAACAAATTTATTAAAGAGACATTTTAAAAACTTAACAAAACTTCTATTTGCATCTAATTTGCAATGCAATTTTCAACTGCTGCAATATATTCTAAAACTTGAATTGCTTTATTCTTTAGTTAAAAAACACATTGCAGCTAAGCTGATACTTTAGTGTAACAGCCTAATTTAAATTTAATTTCAAAATGATCTGCAGGACATCTTTCACTAAAAATAATTAATTGCAGAAAGTGAAAAAAAAGTTCTGCCTCTGGGGTGCTTTGCTGTCCATCACTACCAGATACTACATGTGAGCAATATATGTTTCCATTAGTAATTACAAGGCTCAGTTGCAATTCTCATTCATCAACTGTGTTTCTCAATAAAACTCAAAGAGGTTTCTCTAAGGGTATGCACAATGCAAAAACATGTCATTTGCATGCAAGTCTTTTTGCAATGCAGTGCTTAAAGGGACAGTCAACACAAAAATTGTTTATTGTTTAAAAAGATAGATAACACCTTTACTACCCATTCACCAGCTTTGCACAACCAACATGGTTATATTAATATTCTTTATAACATTTAAACCTCTAAATTTCTGACTGTTTCTAAGTCCCTAAAGAAAGCCCCATGATCACATGCTTTTTGTATTTGCTTTTCACAACAGGGGAAGCTAGTTCATGTGAGCCATATAGATAACATTGTGCTGATGCCCGTGGATTCAAACAACACAGCGTTAATTGGCTTAAATGGAAGTCAAGAGTTAATAAATAAAAAGTAATGTGATCAGGGGGCTGTCAGAAGATGCTTAGATACAAGGTAATCACAGAGGTAAAAAGTGTATTACTATAACCGTGTTTTCTGTGCAAAACTGGGGAATGGGTAATTAAGGGATTATCTATCTTTTTAAACAATGAAAAAATTTGAGTTGACTGTCCCTTTAAAAGGACATGATACACACATTTTTTCGTTCATGATTCAGATAGATTATACATTTTTAAACAACTTTCCGATTTACTTCTGTTATCAATTTTGATTCTCTTAGTATCTATTTTTTTATCAATGCACTCCTGTGAGCTAGCTGAACACATTTGTAAGCCAATTAAAATGGGCGTACAAATTTAGCCACGAATCAGCAGCTTGACCCAAGCTAGATATTCTTTTCAAAGGATACCAAGAGAATGAAGCAAAATAGATGATAGAACTAAATTGGAAAATTGTTTAAAATTGTATGCTCTATCTGAATCATGAAATAAACATTTTGGGTTTCATGTCCCTTTAATTGATATGTACAATAAACTACATTTTCTGTCTATTTAAAGGAATAAACCATTTAATTACTTTTCTGCTTGATTTGTAATAAATATACACAATAGTCAAGTATAAAATCTTTATGGATAAATTAACAGTTGCTGCAACTGTTTTTTAATGATAAAATTACCTTTTTTGGTGAAGCTATTCCAAACTTTTTACTTCAGTGGACATGGCTAGCAATTTCCATTTGCATTGTTTTGCAGTATCTGATCACCTCTGATAAAGCCAGTTAGGACAGATATGTAGCTAGGTTGGCTTGTGTAGTCTGCGGTGTGCACTTCCAATTCTCGACTTGGAGAGATTTTGCTCAATACATATATCTTTGTTTCTTTAAAGGGACAGGAAACCCAAAAATTTTCTTTCATGATTTGGATAGAACATGCAATTTTAAACAACTTTCCATTTTACTTCCATTATCAAATTTGCTTTGTTCTCTTTTTATCCTCTGCTGAAGGAACAGCATTAAACTACTGGCAACAAGATGAACACATCTAGTCAACCAATCACAAAAGACAAAAGTGTGCAGGCACCAATTAGCAGCAGCTCCCACTAGTGTAAGATATGTGCGTATTCTTTTTTAACAAGAGATACAAGAGAATGAAGCACATTTGATAATAGAAGTGAATTTAAAATTGCATGCTCTATCTGAATCACGAAAGAAAAAATTTGGGTTCAGTGTCCCTTTAATTTTGACTTTCCTATCCCTTTAAATTTTGACCATTAATTTTCAACAATACGCTCAGTAGAAAACAGTGAAGCACTGAACTAAAATACAGAGCATAAGGATATATATATGTACTGTTTAATACTAAACATTACAAAAAAAATAACTACAACATATTTGTTCAAAATGCCGAACCAATTAATGTTGTCACACTCTACTGAATATTACAAATAGTGAAAGGGAAAATATTTACATAGCATTTGTTAATATTTCTTTTATTTATGGAAAGCAACACATTTGCCAGTGTGTATATGTGTTTGATATTTCAATATTAAATTATGCAATGTACTTTTAATATGCAGAATAAATTGTTGTAATGATTATTGTTTAATGTTCTTAAAGTTAAAGAATATACATGTATGTATAAGTGTATATATATATATATATATATATATATATATATATATATATATACAGTATGTATACAGGGCTCGACAAACCCAGGAGCCAGGTAGCCACTGGCTCCTAGAATTTTACCCATGGCTCCTAACTTTTTGGGTTATTCTCCATATTTCAATATAAAAATACCACTGTCTGGCTCCTAAATGTACGACTGGCTCCTAAATTTTCAACACATTTGTCGACCCCTGAATACTGTATATATACTGTGTATATATACTGTTTGTGTATATATATATATATATATATATATATATACACACACACACACACACTACTTTGTGCATATTGTGATAATTAAATTATATATAGTTTTAAAATTACATACTCTAACAAGTTACAACATGTCATTTTTCAACTATTATGGCCCTTTAAGTTATCTAAAATTATGTAAGACGTAAAAATCTCCTTCACTCACTACACAATTCCAAACTCTGTAAGCATCATCACAACAGAAACTGTGTGTTGGGAGTATTATAAAATGGGTTTCCATGGGACTTCCGGTGGGAGGGTGTAGAGTGTGGAAGCAGAGGACAGGAGCTCTGCTGCTTTTGGCCCTAAATATTTGAGAGAAATCTCAGGCAAACACCCTAAAAAGTGCTGCTGACCTTGGCAGGGAAGATAAACACCTGTCCGGTCACAAAGCAGCTAGGAATCGGACATCGGATTCCCCCGCCTCATAAGCCATTGGACAGAGGCAGAAGGGAACGGCTTCAGCTGCAGTAACAGAGACGCTTACCCCATAGAGACTCTGAACACCCACAAATCCACACCGGGTAAGCGGCAGGCGATTGCTGTCAGGGGTGAACCAGGGATGCTGCAAAGGCTATCTCACAGGCTGGGAGGGTTGATGCGGCCACCGGGAAAACCGCCATCTTGCCCCCAATATACAGGCTACAGGCTCTGAGTGCAAAAACGGAGCGGCTTGCACCCGACAAGACACAGCAATAAACAGCTCTCAGTGTCAGAGGCTGGAAAAGGCCGGAACCTTGGTGATATGTTTAAACAAATAAAGGCATAAGGTATACTCTATAGGGGGTTGAAGATTACACCTTCCACTTAATGTTCAACAGTGTTTAATGTAAGGAGGTTTGTGGGACTGTTGTGAGCAAGGATCAGACTCAATTGAGTGGCTCAAGACATAATAAAACAAAGGGACAAGTATACTATTTGAGTGATCAAGCTTAATAGGACTGCACACACTGAATGACCCTCTGATGGCCACGTGACAGCCTTACTTAACTATCAGCAGGGAGAGATTAAACTGACAAGATCAAACTTTTCCTTTTTGCTCCTCTTGCTGGGAGACAGCACAAGGGATTATAAACAAAATAAGACAATAACATAAAGAAACACCACCTGCCACCCCTGACACCTATTGCACTTTGTAGAGAAGTGCACGACCTGCGGAGGCTAAACAGTGACTTCAAATTAGGATAGTTCTAGATCCCCAACGAACTATACCTCCTACTACTGAAATTATGCAGGGCTAGAGGCGATGATTCCATAACCCCCCCTCTCACCCACCGCCTATTACAGCCCATACTGAAGTTGGACTATTTATCACTCTGTGCCTAAAAAGACACCTATAAAGACATTCGAATCAGCAAGCAAACAAGCGCAGTAAAATACCTCAGCTGAGGAACGGGGTGGGGGAACTCTTGGATCTGTATGCAAAAATATTATATCTCATATAGTAAAAAAACAGACACAATGGCGAACAGATTGAAACATGCAGATAAGAAAAAGAACCAAGCGGAACCGCTACAGTCCCCTCCAGGTGTTGAAGAGGCCCTGACCATTAATGCTGGAGATACCCACCCAATTGTTGCTCAGATATCTGCACTATTTCTACCAAAAATAGAGCAGCTACAGACGGGAATGGATTCGCTCACAGCAGAAGTTAAAACTTTTAATGGCAGACTAACTCAAGTGGAACAAAGGGTGGCAGAGGGAGAAGCTCGGCATAGAGAAACGGAAGCCACTGTCCATACACTACAACAACAAACCGACCGATTATGGGCAAAAATCGATGACCTGGAAAACAGGTTGAGAAGAAATAATCTACGAATAGTGGGATTTCCGGAATCCCTTCCAGGGGCACAGTTAATAGAGTTTGCAGAAACCACCCTTCCAGAGTTGCTACACATTCCCCAATCAAACCTTCAGTACACTGTGGAAAGGGCCCATAGAGTTGGGGACCCGAGAAGACAAAGCGACAATAATCAACAGCCGCGGCAGGTTATGGTAAAGTACCTTAACTTCAAAGCAAAAATAGCCATCCTCCAGGCTTACAGGAAGATCCCATCCCTAGAGTTTGAAGGAAGGAAATTGTATCTATTCCAGGACTACTCTGCAGCAGTAGCAGCCAGAAGAAAATAATTCTCGCCCTACTGCAAACAACTGATAGAGCAGGGCAGAACAGCGGGGCCTGCTATACCCAGCCAGACTACGACTGCATACGACAAGAGGACCCTTGCTCTTTGAGTCGCCAAAGCAACTCAAGCTCCATTTACAGAGGGAGAATGAACAACAGCATACATCTGACCACAGAAGATCTCCCTCGACTTCAAGGAGCTGAGGCCCGGTGTCAGGAACACAGAAGAAAAGAAGTAAAGCATTCCAGGGACTGAACCATGTAGAACTATATCCTTTTCATTTGAGGGGGGGGATTTTTCTTCATAGACAAAGAGACTCTGTTGATCACTGAATTGTTGGGAGGAACAAGGGAAAAGAAAGTTATTGTTCTATTGTTCTGTTTAATAATTGTTTTGTATAGCAGCAGGTTAAGACTAATCAGGCGCTACCCCAGGGGGAAAAGAGGACAGACCCGAGAAAAATCATGAGTAAGTAACTCTAGTATACTTAGATTTATCCCAGCAGCTGCACACACCCCATCACACACTCACACACTGATAGACGGTCACTAATACAGGACATAGCCATACTCTCTTAGCAGAATGAGAATCACTATATGGAACGTAGGAGGGATATCGCCCATTAAAAGAAAGACAATCCTAAAACAGCTTAATGCCAAAAAGACAGACATTGCAATATTATAAGAAACACACCTCTCGCAAAAAGAGCACCAGAAGCTCAAACAAAGCTGGGTAGGGGAGGTACTTTACACCCCTTATGAGGGGAAAAGAGCGAGAGGAGTGGCAATCTTGTTCCGTAAGGGTCTAACTTACAATATTACGCAGACGGTGACTTGATTGCCAAATTACAAATAGAGACACAACAACTAGTACTCTGTGGGATCTATGGCCCCCAAACGGGCAAGAGGGAATTCCTAAACCACCTGCAAAGTCAGCTTATACACTTCTCGGACCTCCCCATCGTGGTGGGGGGAGACTATAATATTGCACTGCACACACCAGCTGACAGATTCCGTAACCCCAACAGTGACCCTCAACCACCGCACCCATGGGCGGGATCCAAGAGAGAAACTAAAATACTGAAAAACTTTAGGAACTCGCTATCCCTTATAGATGTCTGGAGAGAGAGAAACCCGGAGGTACGTGATTATACATGCTCACTCCCGTCTAAAACCACTCTCTCCCGCATAGACTACTTTTTAATATCCAAACCTCTCTGCTCTAAGGTTGGGGAGATAAGAATAGACGCTATCACTATCTCAGATCACGCCCCAGTTACAATGGAGCTGCTCACTGACACGCCACAGAGAAAGGCCCACAGGTGGAGTTTCCCTACACACCTGTATCATGACCTGAACTCCAAAAACATTTAATGGGGGAATGGTTAGTGTACAAAGAGCTAAACAGCCAACATCTGAATGATATACCTCTCTTTTGGGAAACCGCAAAGGCTGTGTTGAGGTGAGTAGTCACAGCATACACGGCAAAGCTAACTAAAACCTGTAGGGCTAGAGGGGAGTTGCGCCTACGTCAACTGTTAAATGCCAGAAACCAATACCTACGACACCCAACAGAACAAAATAGACTCAAATATAGAAACATCAAGGCCCTTAGAGACACGCATCTCATACAATCATCGGTTAATGCCCAGAACCGAATGTATGCAAAATTCTACCGCTATGGGAATCGTACAGGGAAGTTGCTGGCCAAAATCACAAAGTTAGACAGAAAACCTAATATAATAACAGCCATCAGAAATGAGGACAAAATACTGACACAAGAAAAAGACATACAGAGAGCATTCACTGATTACTACTCCAATATATATAGCTCCCAAGAGGTAAATGCAGAGAGGAAACAACATTTTTGGAAAAATATGATCTTTCCACAGATAGACGACAGACAGCTACAAAGACTAAATTCCCCAATAAGCCCTCTAGAGGTCATTAGATCAATTGAAGCGTTGTCCCTAGAGAAGACCCCTGGACCCGACGGGTTACCAGGGGAATTCTACAAAATGCTTAAAAATGAGACATCAGAGACACTCACACTACTCTATAATGCGATCTTGGAAGGGAGGGCAAACATGTCCATTAGGTTTACAGAGGCAAATGTGAGAGTTATTCCTAAACCAGACAGAGACCCACTACTGACGTCATCCTATAGACCGATATCCCTGCTCAATTCGGACTACAAACTGCTTACAAAAATTTTGGCCAACAGACTAGCAGGGACACTCCCTTCTTTGGTACACCAGACTGGATTCGTGAAGGGTAGATCCTCGGTTAAAAATATGAGGAAAATTCAACTAGTACTCACACACTACTGGGAGAAAACCAAAAAAGATAAGGCCCAAGATACTGAAGATGCTTGTTTGATACTTGTGGATGCCGAAAAAGCATTCAACAAGATACTGTGGGATCATTTGATCACCACACTAGGGAAATTTGGTATACAGGGAGCCTTCATGAAAGCAATACATAGCATTTACAACGAACCTCACGCAGCGATCCTGATCAGTGGCACACCATCCAAGCCATTCCCGCTTATGAGGGGTACAAGGCAGGGATGCCCTCTGTCCCCACTCCTCTTTGACCTCGCACTAGAGCCACTAGCAATAAAAAATCAGACGAGACACAGAAGGTTTAAGTATAGGCAAAGAGACGATTCATTTGTCCCTCTTTGCGGATGATATGATCTTATATACGAGAGACCCCAGACGAAATATCCCTCATATAATGTGCATTATTGCCGAGTTTGGGGACATTTCGGGATACTGTGTAAATAGAGAAAAATCAGAGCTTCTATGGTTGCAGAATAGGAGACCTACAGAACCCCTAAGAGACACCTTTAAAATAGTGACCAACACATTTAAGTATTTAGGCATCACCCTAGCTAGAAATCCTGCCCAGTGGTACGAGATCAACTTCCGACTACTGTTCAAAGACCTACGACAAATGCTAACAAACTGGTTCGCACTACCGCTGACTCTGTCAGGGAGAGTGGGATTAATTAAAATGATACTATTCCCTAAATTACTATACACCATGCAAATGCTCCCAGAGCTCATACAAAAACAAGACCTAAAGATTTTAAATAGGAACATACTACACTTCCTGTGGAAGGGGAAAAAACATAGAATAAGCTTTCTCAAAATGACGTGCCCACCAGAGAAGGGAGATTTTGGGCTCCCAAAAATTGAACATTATAATTGGGCAGCATTAGCTAAATATGTGATGGACTGGCTACTAGATAGGGGACACTTTACTAACCACAAACTAGAGGCGGAACTCATTAAACGTTGGTCCCTAAAAATGCTTCAACACATGACACGCACACAACTAGATGCGACAGCGGGGGGTGCAGCTCTTCTTCTCCATCCTATAAAATCGTGGTGGAAGATTTGCGGGCACTGGGAGTCTCGCACCGACACATCATATATCTTCCACTGCGAGGCAACCCAGATTTTCAGGCAGGGTTCACTACGAAACCCTTCATGCAATGGGAGGAGTGGGGAGTAACGACTCTCAGGCAGGTATTGTCGGAAAACCAACAAGCAGTCAAACCATTTAGAGACTTACAGACAAGCTTCAATATACCAAACAAACACCACTTTGCTTTTCTCCAGATGAGACACTATGTACAAGATCTTCTAAAAACTGGAACCATGCCAGATGCCAAATGTGACATTTATAAACTTCTGACGCTGACCAAAGGAGGAATGACCTCCATCTCCCATACTTATAGGGCACTACAAACTAAACCCGACAAGGTAGCTGAAACACGACTCCAAGCCATCTGGAACAAATTGACTGGACAGACAACAATAGACAAACAGATTGAAAGCAGTTTCACAAAGGTAAGGAAGGCAACACTGTCCAGTGACATACGAGAGTCGCACACGAAACTTCTACATAACACATACATAACACCCAAAATGCTCCATAAATGGAACCCTGAGACTACAGGTTTGTGCCCAAGATGCTCATACCTCAATCCAAACATCATACACATGATCTGGCATTGCCCGAGATTAACAAAATTCTGGGAGATGACACAAAGATGGATAGAGAGTATTACCGAAGAAAAAATTGACTTGACAATGGAAATGGTGCTTTTTTTACACACACAACCTGAGATACGACAGCACACACAACTTCTCCACAACGTAATATTAGTGGCCAGAAAACTCATTCTCAAACACTGGACAGCACCCTCACCACCACACCTAACACACCTCAGACAAGCAATGCAACAGCAGATGATATATGAACAAGTAGACACGCAGGGAGATATCAAGCTAAGAACCAAACACTTTCTGGCCAAATGGGAGCCACTTATCTGTAGCCTAGACCTATCACAGCAGAAACAGATTATCTACCCACTTAGAAACTCAGAGTACGTGCTGGAGGCCCAACTTCCATTAGTAACCCATGAGAAGGTTGAACAGACTGAAAGGAGAGGTAGAGAATAGACCCTGGGGGGGGGGCGCCTCTAGGAAAGACTGACGAGTACAGACTCCGAGGTTAAGATGAAAGGAAGTGGTAGGAAAGAGGTAAGAACTGTTCATATAAATTGTTACTTGATTGTTAAAAAATTCTTCACAAGAGGCAAAGCAAGTGTGGACTATATCCAACAGCCAACCTGAAGCAACGAACTTATCCAGGCCTACTAATAAGCTCACAGAAGGATGTAGATCTAAGCTGTTTAACGAGGACATATGAGACAGACACACTAATAGACAGTATTTTGGTGTTTAACAAATTGTTATAAGGAAGGACGTATATAAGTTAGAATAGGAGTAGATGGTAGATAGAGAATAGAACTTAAACGGAGTCCAGAGGAAGCAAGATAATAAAAAATGTAAAAGTCCCAGTGCAGTTGTTGTGGCAATATTCTTCACTGTATTTTACAAAGTTTATTCGTATTTACAATGTTTGTCACTGTGAATTGTGCTGGAAAATAAAAAAAAAGTTTAAAAAAAAAATGGGTTTCCATGGCCGAGCAACTGTACATAAGCCCCATATAAACAAGCACAATGCCAAGCATCAACTGGGGTGGTATACAGCATGCTGACTGTGGACTCTGGAGCAGTGGAAATGTGTTGTCTGCGGTGATGAATTACGCTTTACTATCTGGCAGTCTGATGGAAGAATCTGGGTGTTGCGGATACCAGGAGAACACTACCTACCGGAATGCATACCAGTAGAGCACTACCTACCGGAATGCATAGTGCCTACTGTAAAGTCTGGAGGAGGGATAATGGTCTGGGACTCTTTTTTAGGGGTTGGGCTAGGCCTTAGTTCCAATGAAGGGTAATCTTAATTGTACAGGATACAAAGTAATTTTAGACAACTGGGTGCTACCAAATTTGTGGCAAGTTGGGGTAAAGCCCTTTCTTGTTCTAGCGTGACTGTGCCCCTGTGCACAAAGAAAGGTCTATGAAGACAATGTTTGATGGGTTTGGTGTGGAGGAACTCAAGTGGTCTACACACAGCCCTAAAATCAATCCCAATAAACACCTTTAGGATAAATTGGAACACTGATTACAAGCCAGACCTCATCCAACATCAGTGCCTGGCCTTTAGACATACTCTTTTGGCTGAATGGGCACATCCTATAGACACACTCCAACATTTTGTGTAAAGACTTCTCAGAAGAGATGTCATAGTAGCAACGGAAGGGGTAAACTCCAAACTAATTCCAAAAATCTCATATAGGAGTGATGGTCAGGTATCCACATACTCTTCGTCAGTACTGTGAAAAAGTTTTAGGCAAGTGTAAAAAATGCTTTTAAAAATAGAAATAATAAAAGTTTATTTTTTATCAAATAACAAAATGCAAAGTGAGTGAACAGAAGAAAAATATAAAACCAAAACATTATTTGTAGTGACTACCCACTGCCTTCAAAACAGACTCAATTCTTCTAGGTACATCTGTCTGAGATTTTGTAGTCATATAGTCAGGTGCACGATTAAACACTTATACTAAACAGGTGCTAATGATCATCAATTTAATATGTAGGTTGAACGACAATCATTAACTGAAACAGAAACAGCTGTGTAGGAAGAATACAACTGGAACAGCCAAACACTGCTTACAAGGTGAGGTTGCTGAAAACAGCTTAATATTAAAAATCATACACTATGGCTTGACTGAGTACAGCAACAAGACACAAGGCACTTATACTGCCTCAGCAAGGTCTCTCCCAGGCAGAAATTTCAAGGTTCCAGATGTGCTGTCCATGTTCTTCTGAAGAAGCACAAAGAAACAGGCAATGGTGAGGACCGTAGACGCTGCAGTTGTCCAAGTACAGTGCAGCAGATGAAAGACACATCATGCTTACTTCCCTTTGCAATCCTTTGCAATTGCAAGATGTCCAGCTGTACCATAAGCTCAGAATTGGCAAAACCAGTGGGACCATGGTAACCATTCTACTGTCTGGAAGAAGTCTGTCCAAAAGTGGTCTTCATGGAAGACTTGCAGCAAAAGGGCCATGTCTCCGACATGGAAACAAGGCCAAGAGACTCATCTATGCATTAAACACAGGGACTTGGTTACAGAAAAATTGCAGCAGGTGTTTTGTACTGATGAGTCAAAATTTTAAATATCTGGCTGAAGCAGAAGGCAGTTTGCAGGTAACAGTGAAGCATGGTGGAGGTTCCCTGCAAGTTTGGGGCTGCATTTTTCAAATGTAGTTGGGGGATTTGGTCTCCTCAATGCTGAGAAGTACAGGAAGATACTTATTCATTATGCAATACCATCAGGGAGACATTTATTTAGGGTTGCCATCTATACCATGTTTCCTGGACAGTTATGAGTTACACATGTTGCAGGGTGTGCAGAAAGGAACAGGCATTGTGCCTCTGGACAGCAAATAGTGCTGCTTTACAACACTATTCATGTTCCTCCCTGCACATCCCTGCACAATGGGTAACTCATAACTGTCCAGGAAAACATGGACAAGGTGGCAATCCTACATCCATTGGCCCTAAGTTTATTCTGCAGCATGAGAACAACCCAAAACTTACAGCCAAAGTCATTGTCTTCAGAGTAAAGAAAAACAAGGAGTCCTTGAAGTGATTGTGTGGACCCAATAGAGCCCCGATCTTAACATCATGGAGTCTGTCTGGGATTAGAAACACAGAAACAACTGAGATTGCCTAAATCCACAGAAGAACTGCGGTTAGTATTTCAAGATGTTTGGAAAAACCTACCTGCCAAATTCCTTTAAAAAATGGTGTGCAAGTTTACCTAGAAGAAGAATGTATGCCGTTTAAAAAGGCAAAGGGTCGTCACAGCAAATATTTATTTGATTTAGATTTTCTTTATGCTCACTCAATGAGAAAAATAAACTATTAACATTTATATTTTTGAAAGCATTTCTACTTTACAGCATTTTGTACACAGAGATAGAGAAAAAGAGAATATATATATATATATATATATATATATATATATACAGTATCTCACAAAAGTGAGTACACCCCTCACATTTTTGTAAATATTTTATTATATATTTTCATGTGACAACACTGAAGAAATTACACTTTGCTACAATGTAAACTAGTGAGTGTACAGCCTATATAACAGTGTAAATTTGCTGTCCCCTCAAAATAACTCAACACACACCCATTAATGTCCAAACCGTTGGCAATCTGATCCCGCCTATTACGGTGAGTACGGCGCCGAAATACCAGGCAATTCCTTTCTGAACAAGGAACACAGCAACCCCAGACGATCGTTTCAGCCTTCATAGGGCCTTGTCAGATATATATATATATATATATATATATATATATATATATATATATATATATATATATATATAAAAAGCAAAATAGAAGGGAGCAAAGTGTAATTTATGAAAGCAACAAGGATTTATTAAAGTGATGATAAACTGAAAGCAATGTCTACTTCTCATACGATTCTAAAATTAAAATAAACATGAGTTTAAGTTATGAAAAATTAAAATTTTCACTGCTAATACCTTTATTTTCAATGTAATAGCTACTATTTATTGCTATCCGCCGACAGCCCAGAGACAAACTACATTTTTTTTTCTGACGATAATTGCGTGGTCCAATTAAATCCATGGCGTTTTGGCATTTTCGCATCGGGTAGAAAAAAAATTATTCCTTTGCGCATGCGTTAGTGACGTCATGCAGCTTCTGATCGTTCCTTACTCGCATGCGTATTTTCACTATGAAGCTATCTGCACACAGTTCCTTGGAATATAGATATTCAGCGTAATAGTTCACAATTGGTCATCACTTCGTCATCAATATTTCTATTGCAGGTGGAGCCGCAATAGAAATAACTGTGAGAAGAGAAGGAAGTAGAGGGGGCAGAGCATACAAATCAAGCAAAGGATAAGTAAAAATGTAAATGTATTAACTAAATATAATACATTTTAAATTAAAAATACAGCGACTAATACCTACTAGATAGGTTTAAGAAGATTAGATGATTTTAACTAGTAAAAATTCCAACCTCAAACAGGTTGAGGTATGATAAGAGCTCATAAGGTATATGGATTCTCACAGCGGAGTTCAAGGTAGAAGTATCCAAGCAGTTCTCCTGCAATCTATAAAGATCGTCCCATGTGAGATGGAGTCCTGCAGGGTCCGCAGAGTTACAGTCAAATCCTTATGTCTCCAAGACAAATATTTTAAAAGCAAATAAACCACCACAAACTACACCAGCTGCTCAATGTTTTGCCGGCTCAGAAACAGCTGATCAGTGTGGTGTGAAGACGGTGTGCATGGCCTTACGTGTTTCATGGGGGAACTCTCTGCTTCATCAGAGGCTGCATATACCTCCTGGATTGGGCGCTCATAGTCTTATATAATATATATATATATATATATATATATATACATATATACACTCACCAGCCACTTTATTAGGTACACCTTGCTAGTACCGGGTTGGACCCCCTTTTGCCTTCAGAACTGTCTTAATTCTTCGTGGCATAGATTCAACAAGGTGTTGGAAACATTCCTCAGACATTTTGGTCCATATTGACATGATAGCATCACGCAGATGCTGCAGATTTGCAGGCTGCACATCCATGATGCAAATCTCCCGTTGCACCACATCTCAAAGGTGTTCTATTGGATTGAGATCTGGTGACTGTGGAGGCCATTGGAGTACAGTGAACTCATTGACATGTTCAAGAAACCAGTTTAAGATGATTTGAGCTTTGTGACATCGTGCATTATCTTGCCGGAAATAGCCATCAGAAGATGGGTACACTGTAGTCATAAAGGCATGGTTAGCAACAATACTCAGTTAGGCCATGGCGTTTAAACAATGCTCAATTGGTACTAAGGGGCCCAAAGTGTGCCAAGAAAATATCCCCCACACCATAACACCACCACCACCAGCCTGAACCGTTAAGACAAGGCACCATGGATCCATGCTTTCATGTTGTTTACACCAAATTCTGACCCTACCATCTGAATGTCGCAGCTGAAATTGAGACTCATCAGACTTGGCAACGTTTTTCCAATCTTCTATTGTCCAATTTTGGTGAGCCTGTGCCGATTGTAGCCTCAGTTTCCTGTTCTTAGCTAACAGGTGTGGCACCCGGTGTGGTCTTCTGGTGCTGTAGCCCATCTGCTTCAAGGTTCGACGTGTTGTGCGTTTAGAGATGGTATTCTGCAAACCTTGGTTGTAACAAGTGGTTATTTGAATTACTGTTGCCTTTCTATCATCTCTAACCAGTCTGCCCATTCTCCTCTGACCACTGACATCAACAAGGCATTTCGTCGACACAACTGCTGCTCACTGGATATTTTCTCTTTTTCCGACCATTCTCTGTAAACCCTAGAGATGGTTGTGCGGGAAAATCCCAGTAGATCAGAAATTTTTTAAATACTCAGACAAGCCCATCTGGCACCAACAACCATAACACGTTCAAAGTCACTTAAATCCCCTTTCTTCCTCATTCTGATGCTCGGTTTCAACTTCAGCAAGTCGTCTTCAGCACGTCTAGATGCCTAAATGCATTGAGATGATGCCATGTAATTGGCTGATTAGCAATTTGTGTTATCAACCAATTGAACAGGTGTACCTAAAAAAGTGGCTGGTGAGTGTGTGTGTGTGCATATAGATTATATATATATATATATATATATATATATATACACACACACACACACACATGTCCTTTTTTATTTGGTTAGTAACAGCATTTGCAAACGAGGGTTTTTGGTACATTTTTAAAGCAAAAAATTAAGCATGCTGCCTGTTTTTCTATGGCCCACTAGCTAAGAAAAGTTTCAACATTTTTAAATTTTAGAAAAACAAAATCAAAAGGAGAATACAATGTTGTGAAATGTCAAAATTCATATATTAAATTCAAATTTACAAAAATGAGTTTTATGGGAACAAGTCACTCGTTTATGGCTTGTTTAGAGCTACTTTCACACTACAACTGCAGATTTGAGAAGTTGTGACATAGAACGTATGTGGCGATATTATCTCTTTATTGAAAAAAAAACAAAGGATGGCAGAGCACGGATAATGCACTAAAGTTTATTTAGGGAAACATGAATTAAAACAAAAATAAAAATTATACTTGCCAGTATACAGAAGGGCTTAACATGTTTCAGCTTGTGCCGTCCTCAGAAGCTTAATCATACTTTAAATTAGGATGTTAGATATTTATCAATTTTTTCTTGACATTAATTTTTTTTTTTATGTTTTTTAACACCAATAATTCATAATGTCTGCTTGAGTATTAAACCCTAATGGTATCCTAGTACGAAGGGTGAAGATCCAACAGGCTTCCCTCCTTGAAAGTAGAACATCAATATTGCCTCCTCTTGGAGGTCTCCTAACTCTATCTATTACCATCCACTTTAAAAAAAAATACTTCACGGTCATGCTATTCTATAAAGTGAGCAGCCAATGATGAGCATTGATTAGAGGTAGAAATGTCATTCAGATGATCCCTGATACAAACCCTGACTTCCCTAGTGGTCATCCCAACATATTGTTTTTTTGCACTCAATAAGATAAACCACATAGTTGGTCCTACAATTAGTACAGTTTGTTAAATCATATACTCGATGAGTATTCTTAGATTGGAATTGCTTTGTCACCACAGCGTGATACATATCTTTTTTTATTTGGTTAGTAACCGCATATGCAAATGAGGGCTTTTGGTACTTATCTAGAGCAACAAATCAAGCATGCCGCCTGTTTTTCAATGACCCACTAGCTAAGAATAGTTTCAACATTTTTAAATTCTAGAAAAAAAAATCAAAAGAAGAATAAAATGCTGTGAAATGTCAAAATTCATATATTAAATTCAAATTTCAGTGTTTATGAAATAGGTTTTATGGGAACAAGCCACTCGTTTATGTCTTGTTTAGGGCTACTTTCACACTACAACTTCAGATTTGAGAAGTTGTGACATAGAACGTATGTGGTGATCTTATCTCTTTACACTGCTACTAGGCACATTACAATATACATCAACACAATATTTCCATTACGATCGTCTGGGGTTGTCATGTTCCTTGATCAGAGGAGAATTGCCTGGTATTTCGGGGCTGGACTGACCTTACTTGGCGGGATCAGACTGATATACTTCAGGAAAATTTTCTTCTGTGAAAAGCACACTGGTCTAAAAGAGGCTGCTTCCGGGTGGTAAATCGCCATAGAACAAGCCACTGAGCTGTTGTTCGTTCCTGGTAGAGCGCTTCTCTCTTTGTATACAATATTTCCATATTATAGGTAAACAACGGTCAGAAAACAGGATATTTAAAACGGAATTTCATCAAAGTGCCCACATCTATCACCAAAGCTCACTAGCTATAAATGCCTATATCAATAGAAACAAACTAATCAATTGCAGCAAAACAACAATCAAATGTAGCCAAACAATTGGGAAGGCCATACTCCATAAGAAATGTCCAAAATATCTCTAAAGATGTGTGTAAATTCAGGCCCAGGCAGCTCACTGTAAAGGAATATGGCTCCTCTCCCGTGATCTTCAATCTGAAAACAGCAAACAAAAACAGAGGCACCAGTTTGCTGTTTTCAAAATGAAAATAAGACTGCAACCAAAATACATTTCTGATTGGCTTATTTGTTTGTAATATATTTTGAATTTCATCCATAAACAAATTGTGGAAAGGTGTCTTATCTTGTTATAGAAGTAACTAAATAATATCCTTGATTTTGCCTCTAGGCCAACAAAGCCAATTACGGAAAAAGTTTGCTGTCCGTTATCTTAATCAAACAATATCCTTCAATAAAGCTCATGTCTAGGTGAATTTCATCCTTTGCTACGTTTTAATATTAATAAAATATGTGTATTTGCAAATGAAACATGATCATTAATTTTATTTTCATAACTATAGTTGGACGATTATGTATTCCTGCACTGGAAAACGTAGCCATGATTTATTAAACAAAACAACAAGGGAACAGATATTTATCTCTCATTCAGTCTTGTCATAACAAGAGTAAAATTATGCACAATAATTCTGTCTGGCTCTCCCTCTGTGGTAGTGAACTAGGCCCACGAGTCTATGATATGCCAAGAAACAGCCAACAATCAATAAGATAAGAATATGTGGAAGAAAAATTGAGGCACATGTATTTTTAATGGGCCTAAGGCAGCAGTAAACACATTCAAAAAATATTCTGTGCATTTTGGAACTTGGTAGAATTATTTGACTACAGTTAAATTAATATGTTAAGCGTCAGCAAACATAAAAATTGTTGCCAAAGCATTTGCCAGACTGATGTTATTATTTACCACAGATAGCTAGCAATTCTTTTAAAATGTTAAAAATCATCTGGAATATTTTTTAATTCCCTATTTGCTGAGTTCATTCTCTTTATTCAACTTTTTTTTTATTCTATTGAAGTCAAATGGTTCACTCAATTAAACTGCATACTACTTACTTCATAGACTCCCTCTTATATTTATTAGAGGCTAAGGGGTAGATTTATCAATAGTCGAGCGGACATGATTCGCTGTAGAGAATCATGTCCACTCGACCTCGCTAAATCCCAACAGCATACGCTATCTGCATTTAACATTGCACAAGCATTTCTAGTGAAATTCCTGTGCAATGCAACCCGTTGCTCACTGGCAGACAATCGGCCGCTATCAGGGGCTGAAAATCATCCCGATCGTATCGGATCAGGATGATTTCAAACCATAAGGAACAGCGGTCTTATGACCGCTGCTTCTTAACTTCTGTTTCAGGCGATGGGGCTCCGAAGCAGAATCCGCTGCTTAATAAATGGAGCCCTAAGACTGATCACACCGAGAATAACTGACTGGAAGTTTTTTTTTCCTTTAACACAGGAACAGTTGTTTTTAAAATTGTTCTTCCATTAATGTGTTTGCAATTACTTTTTTAACCAACTGTAGAGTATAAAATGTATGATATTTGCTTTTTTAAGGCTTATTTGTGTATATGAATTAGCTGATTTTGTGTTTTGAAGCCACAGTCTAATAAAATGGATTGAGCTTGTAGGTATAATCAGATCTCATTACTTTATCACATTGTGTACATATACATGCTTCTTTATCTTATATATGTCTGTAAATCAAAGACCAATACTTGGAGAGAACAATGGAAAAACATAATTTATGCTTACCTGATAAATTTATTTCTCTTGTAGTGTATCCAGTCCACGGATCATCCATTACTTGTGGGATATATTCCCTTCCCAACAGGAAGTTGCAAGAGGATCACCCACAGCAAAGCTGCTATATAGCTCCTCCCCTCACATGTCATATCCAGTCATTCGACCGAAACAAGACGAGAAAGGAGAAACCATAGGGTGCAGTGGTGACTGTAGTTTAATTAAGAATTTAGACCTTAAAAGGACAGGGCGGGCCGTGGACTGGATACACTACAAGAGAAATAAATTTATCAGGTAAGCATAAATTATGTTTTCTCTTGTTAAGTGTATCCAGTCCACGGATCATCCATTACTTGTGGGATACCAATGCCAAAGCTTAAGTACACGGATGATGGGAGGGACAAGGCAGGAACTTAAACGGAAGGAACCACTGCCTGTAGAACCTTTCTCCCAAAAACAGCCTCCGAAGAAGCAAAAGTGTCAAATTTGTAAAATTTTGAAAAGGTGTGAAGCGAAGACCAAGTCGCCGCCTTGCAAATCTGTTCAACAGAGGCCTCATTTTTAAAGGCCCAGGTGGAAGCCACAGCACTAGTAGAATGAGCTGTAATCCTTTCAGGGGGCTGCTGTCCAGCAGTCTCATAGGCTAAGCGTATTATGCTTCTAAGCCAAAAAGAGAGAGAAGTTGCCGAAGCCTTTTGACCTCTCCTCTGCCCAGAGTAAACGACAAACAGGGCAGATGTTTGACGAAAATCTTTAGTTGCCTGTAAGTAGAACTTCAAGGCACGGACGACGTCCAGATTATGTAAAAGACGTTCCTTCTTTGAAGAAGGATTAGGGCACAATGACGGGACAACAATCTCTTGATTGATATTCCTGTTAGAAACCACCTTAGGTAAAAACCCAGGTTTAGTACGCAGAACTACCTTGTCTGAATGGAAAATCAGATAAGGAGAATCACAATGTAAGGCAGATAACTCCGAGACTCTTCGAGCCGAGGAAATAGCCATCAAAAACAGAACTTTCCAAGATAAAAGTTTAATATCAATGGAATGAAGGGGTTCAAACGGAACTCCTTGAAGAACTTTAAGAACCAAGTTTAAGCTCCACGGAGGAGCAACAGTTTTAAACACAGGCTTAATCCTAACCAAAGCCTGACAAAATGCCTGGACGACTGGAACTTCTGCCAGACGCTTGTGCAAAAGAATAGACAGAGCAGAGATCTGTCCATTTAAAGAACTAGCTGATAAGCCTTTGTCCAAACCCTCTTGGAGAAAGGACAATATCCTAGGAATCCTAACCTTACTCCATGAGTAACTCTTGGATTCGCACCAATAAAGGTTTTTACGCCATATCTTATGGTAGATTTTCCTGGTAACAGGCTTTCGTGCCTGTATTAAGGTATCAATAACTGACTCGGAGAAGCCACGCTTTGATAGAATCAAGCGTTCAATCTCCATGCAGTCAGTCTCAGAGAAACTAGATTTGGATGATTGAAAGGACCTTGTATTAGAAGGTCTTGCCTCAGAGGTAGAGTCCATGGTGGACAGGATGACATGTCCACTAGGTCTGCATACCAGGTCCTGCGTGGCCACACAGGCGCTATCAGAATCACCGATGCTCTCTCCTGCTTGATCTTGGCGATCAGTCGAGGGAGCAGAGGAAACGGTGGAAACACATAAGCCAGGTTGAAGAACCAAGGAGCTGCTAGAGCATCTATCAGCGTCGCTCCCGGGTCCCTGGACCTGGATCCGTAACGAGGAAGCTTGGCGTTTTGGCGAGACGCCATGAGATTCAGTTCTGGTTTGCCCCAACGATGGACCAGTTGAACGAACACCTCCGGATGGAGTTCCCACTCCCCCGGATGAAAAGTCTGACGACTTAGAAAATCCGCCTCCCAGGTCTCCACGCCTGGGATGTGAATCGCTGACAAGTGGCAAGAGTGAGACTCTGCCCAGCGAATTATCTTTGAGACTTCTAACATCGCTAGGGAACTCCTGGTTCCCCCTTGATGGTTGATGTAAGCCACAGTCGTGATATTGTCCGACTGAAATCTGATGAACCTCAGTGTTGCTAACTGAGGTCAAGCTAGAAGAGCATTGAATATTGCTCTTAACATTGAATATTTATTGGGAGGAGTTTCTCCTCCTGAGTCCACGATCCCTAAGCCTTCAGGGAATTCCAGACTGCGCCCCAGCCTAGAAGGCTGGCATCTGTTGTTACAATCGTCCAATCTGGCCTGCGAAAGGTCATACCCTTGGACAGATGGACCCGAGATAGCCACCAGAGAAGAGAATCTCTGGTCTCTTGATCCAGATTTAGTAGAGGGGACAAATCTGAGTAATCCCCATTCCACTGACCTAGCATGCACAATTGCAGCGGTCTGAGATGCAGACGCGCAAATGGCACTATGTCCATTGCCGCTACCATTAAGCCGATTACTTCCATGCACTGAGCCACTGACGGGCGTGGAATGGAATGAAGAACACGGCAAGCATTTAAAAGTTTTGATAACCTGGCCTCCGTCAGGTAAATTTTCATTTCTACAGAATCTATCAGAGTCCCTAGGAAGGAGACTCTTGTGAGTGGTGATAGAGAACTCTTTTCCACGTTCACTTTCCACCCATGCGACCTCAGAAATGCCAGAACTATCTCTGTATGAGACTTGGCAATTTGAAAGCTTGACGCCTGTATCAGGATGTCGTCTAGATACGGAGCCACCGCTATGCCTCGCGGTCTTAGAACCGCCAGAAGTGAGCCCAGAACCTTTGTAAAGATTCTCGGGCCGTAGCCAACCCAAAGGGGAGGGCTACAAATTGGTAATGCCTGTCTAGAAAGTAGTGATGCACCGAAATGGAAATTTTGGACCCAAACCGAATCCGAAAATCCAGGATGCACTTGGCCGAAAACCGAAACGGATACCGAAAATGTCTTTTTTCAAATTATTATTTATTTTTTTTAGTTTTTTTTTTTGCATAATTAGAGCCAATAAAAAAAATCCCACACTTTTATTGAAAGTAACACACTAAAATTGGACAAAAATTTCTTAAAACAATAATATGCTACACAATAATTTTACCAAGAAAAAAAAAAACTGGCAAACAATAATGCCATTTTCAGCCAAAATGTTTCTGCAACCAAAATTTTGGTGCATCCCTACTTAAAACAATTATAAATATCAATATACTGTATTATTCTTCATTTAGTTCTATGTAACAGAATCATATTTAACAGGGTTTTTTTAACTAATTATCCAAATAAAGTATAGTCCTAGAAAACTCATTATATGCAGAACAGTAAGTCAAGTAATAAACTTAAACAGCAGCATCAAATTTGAAACATGCTACACAATAATTTTACCGAAAATGACAGGCTAAAAAAACGAAAACCAAAATAGCCAAAAATGCTATTTTCGGCCGAAACTTTCTGCGGCCGAAATTTCGGTGCATCCCTACTAGAAAGGCAAATCTTAGAAACCGATGATGATCTTTGTGAATCGGTATATGAAGGTAGGCATCCTTTAAGTCCACTGTGGTCATGTACTGACCCTCTTGGATCATGGGTAGGATGGTCCGAATAGTTTCCATTTTGAATGATGGAACTCTTAGGAATTTGTTTAATATCTTTAGGTCCAAAATTGGTCTGAAGGTACCCTCTTTCTTGGGAACCACGAACAGATTTGAATAAAATCCATGTCCTTGTTCCGTCCGCAGAACTGGATGGATCACCCCCATTACTAGGAGGTCCTGTACACAGCGTAGGAATGCCTCTTTCTTTATCTGGTTTTCTGATAACCTTGAAAGATGAAATCTCCCTTGAGGAGGGGAAGCCTTGAAGTCCAGAAGATATCCCTGAGATATGATCTCCAACGCCCAGGGATCCTGGACATCTCTTGCCCACGCCTGGGCGAAGAGAGAAAGTCTGCCCCCCACTAGATCCGTTTCCGGATAGGGGGCCGTTCCTTCATGCTGTCTTGGGGGCAGTAGCAGGTTTTCTGGCCTGCTTGCCCTTGTTCCAGGACTGGTTAGGTTTCCAGGCCTGTCTGAAATGAGAAACAGTTCCTCCCTGTTTTGGAGCGGAGGAAGATGATGCTGCTCCTGCCTTGAAATTTCGAAAGGCACGAAAATTAGACTGCTTGGCCTTTGGTTTGGCCCTGTCCTGAGGAAGGGTATGCCCCTTACCTCCAGTAATATCAGCAATAATTTCCTTCAAGCCGGGCCCGAATAAGGTCTGCCCCTTGAAAGGGATATTAAGTAATTTAGATTTAGAAGTCACGTCAGCTGACCAGGATTTAAGCCATAGCGCCCTCCGCGCCTGGATGGCGAATCCGGAGTTCTTAGCCGTTAGTTTAGTCAAATGTACAATGGCATCAGAAACAAATGAGTTAGCTAGCTTAAGTGATTTAAGCTTGACCATAATTTCATCCAATGGAGCTGTGTGAATGGCCTCTTCCAGAGACTCAAACCAGAATGCCGCAGCAGCAGTGACAGGCGCAATGCATGCAAGGGGCTGCAGGATAAAACCTTGTTGAACGAACATTTTCTTAAGGTAACCTTCTAATTTTTTATCCATTGGATCCGAAAAAGCACAACTATCCTCAACCGGGATAGTGGTACGCTTTGCTAAAGTAGAAACTGCTCCCTCCACTTTAGGGACCGTCTGCCATAAGTCCCGTGTAGTGGCGTCTATTGGAAACATTTTTCTAAATATAGGAGGCGGGGAAAAGGGCACACCGGGTCTATCCCACTCCTTGCTAATAATTTCTGTAAGCCTTTTAGGTATAGGGAAAACATCAGTACACACCGGTACCGCATAGTATCTATCCAGCCTACACAATTTTTCTGGAATTGCAACTGTGTTACAGTCGTTCAGAGCAGCTAAAACCTCCCCAAGCAATACACGGAGGTTCTCAAGCTTAAATTTAAAATTAGAGATCTCTGAATCAGGTTTCCCTGGACCATATCCATCACCCACAGAATGAAGCTCTCCGTCCTCATGTTCTGCAAACTGTGACGCAGTATCAGACATGGCTCTTACAGCACCAGCGCGCTCTGCATCTCTCCTAATCCCAGAGCTATCGCGCTTGCCTCTCAATTCTGGCAATCTAGATAATACTTCTGAAAGGGTATTATTCATGATTGTAGCCATGTCCTGTAAAGTAATTGCTATGGGCGTCTCTGATGCACTTGGCGCCATAATAGCATGCGCCTCCTGAGCGGGAGGGGAAGGTACTGACACGTGAGGAGAGTTAGTCGGCATAACTTCCCCCTCGTCGTCTGGTGATAATTCTTTTATAGATAAAGACTGACCTTTATTATTTAAAGTGAAATCAATACATTTAGTAAACATATTCCTATGGGGCTCCACACTGGCTTTCAAGTCTGGGGGCGCGCACGTGCACGAGGGGGCGGGGGCGGGCGCGTGCACGGGGAGGGAGCGGGTGGGAACCGCTACACTACGGAAAAAATGTGTCCCAAAATAAAAGTGGGACAAAATTTAAATATATAAAAAAAAACCTTAGGTGTCATTTAGGTGGTGGGGGTTGGTCCGTGGGGGGGGGGGTTTGGGGGATTGAGCTACACTACAGGAAAAAAAATAAAAAAAATAAACATTTGATTGTTCAAACTGGGTACTGGCAGACAGCTGCCAGTACCCAAGATGGCCCCCAATAAGGCTGAGAGGGAGGCTTAGAGAGCTGTTTTGGGGGGGATCAGGGAGGTTGGGGGTTAAGGGGGGATCCTAAACACAGCATATGTAAATATGCTTCTTCTTTTTTTTCTTAAAAAAAAACAAAAAAAACTTTTATTTTAGTACTGGCAGACTTTCTGCCAGTACTTAAGATGGCGGTGACAATTGTGGGGTGGGGGAGAGAAGGGAGCTGTTTGGGAGGGATCAGGGGGTGGGATGTGTCAGGTGGGAGGCTGATCTCTACACTAAAGCTAAAATTAACCCTGCAAGCTCCCTACAAACTACCTAATTAACCCCTTCACTGTTAGCCATAATACACGTGTGATGCGCAGCAGCATTTAGCGACTTTCTAATTACCATAAAGCAACGCCAAAGTCATATATGTCTGCTATTTCTGAACAAAGGGCATCCCAGAGAAGCATTTACAACCATTTCTGCCATAATTGCACAAGCTGTTTGTAAATAATTTCAGTGAGAAACCTAAAATTGTGAAAAAATTAACGTTTTTTTACTTTGATCGCATTTGGCGGTGAAATGGGGGCATGAAATATACCAAAATGGGCCTAGATCAATACTTGGGGTTGTCTACTACACTACACTAAAGCTAAAATTAACCCTAGAAGCTCCCTACATGCTCCCTAATTAACCCCTTCAATGCTGGGCATAATACACGTATTGTGCGCAGTGGCATTTAGCAGCCTTCTAATTACCAAAAAGCAAAGCCAAAGCCATATATGTCTGCTATTTCTGAACAAAGGGGATCCCAGAGAAGCATTTACAACCATTTATTCTATAATTGCATAAGTTGTTTGTAAATAATTTCAGTGAGAAACCTAAAGTTTGTGAAAACATTTGTGAAAAAGTGAACAATTTTTTTTATTTGATCGCATTTGGCGGTGAAATAGTGGCATGAAATATACCAAAATGGGCCTAGATCAATACTTTGGGATGTCTACTAAAAAAAAATATATACATGTCAAGGGATATTCAGGGATTCCTGAAAGATATTAGTGTCCCAATGTAACTAGCGCTAATTTTGAAAAAAAGTGGTTTGGAAATAGCAAAGTGCTACTTGTATTTATGGCCCTATAACTTGCAAAAAAAGCAAAGAAGATGTAAACATTGGGTATTTCTAAACTCAGGACAAAATTTAGAAACTATTTAGCATGGGTGTTTTTTGGTGGTTGTAGATGTGTAACAGATTTTGGGGGTCAAAGTTAGAAAAAGTGTGTTTTTTTCCATTTTTTTCTTCATATTTTATAATGTTTTTTATAGTAAATTATAAGATATGATGAAAATAATGGTATCTTTTGAAAGTCCATTTAATGGCGAGAAAAACGGTATATAATATGTGTGGGTACAGTAAATGAGTAAGAGGAAAATTACAGCTAAACACAAACACCGCAAAAATGTAAAAATAGCCTTGGTCCCAAACGGAGAGGAAATGGAAAAGTGCTGCGGTCATTAGGGGGTTAATAAGCCTGATACCAGTCGCTTTCACTGCATTTAAGGCTTTACTTACATCTTTATTAATAAGCCTGATACCAGTCGCTTTCACTGCATTTAAGGCTTTACTTATATTACTTCGGTATCAGCAGCATTTTCTTAGTCAATTCCATTCCTTAGAAAAATATTTTACTGCACATACCTTAGTTGCAGGAAACCTGCACGCCATTCCCTTTCTGAAGTTACCTCACTCCTCAGAATGTGTGAGAACAGCAAGTGGATCTTAGTTACTTCTGCTAAGATCATAGAAAACGCAGGCAGATTATTCTTCCAAATACTGCCTGAGAAAAAAAAACAGCACACTCCGGTGCCATTTAAAAATAACAAACTTTTGATTGAAGAAATAAACTAAGTATAAAACACCACAGTCCTCTCACGACCTCCTATCTAGTTGAGGGTTGCAAGAGAATGACTGGATATGACATGTGAGGGGAGGAGCTATATAGCAGCTTTGCTGTGGGTGATCCTCTTGCAACTTCCTGTTGGGAAGGGAATATATCCCACAAGTAATGGATGATCTGTGGACTGGATACACTTAACAAGAGAAATTAACATTGTATTACCTTATCTCTTCTATACCCCACTGTGAGGGTAATTTCTTCTGATGGCTGTGTTTACACAGCCTATCTATAGTTTGGACCCCAGAATAAGGTGGAGATACCACAGGCTAAATCATCTATTTCAAATGCCAATATAAGGGTAAAGGAAATACTTGTAAACAATTTAACCCCTAGCACTCTCTCACCTTGAGGGAGATCTGGGGGCTCCCACCCGCTCCTACCCATGCGATCTGGACTGTATAGTGACAGGCATCGCCAGGGCTTTACATTTTGTGTGGTGACATCCAAGCAATGACGTGATGACATCACCACGTGACTGTATTGAAAAATTACAATGACAAGTATAGGGAAAGGGGGCATGCTGCTTAGAAGCCTGTATCTCATACATCTAAGCAGCTACAGACTCCCAAGACCAACCATTGGAAAGGTAATCACCTAACCTTTCCAATGGTGTAAATCTTGGGGATCTGAAAAAAAAAAATCAAAAAGTTACAAAAAAAAATATTTAAAAAAATAAAAAATACAAAAACCCTTAAATCAGCTTTGCAACCAGGTGGGAAAGTGCTTAGCACTCAAAGGGTTAAAATTGTATGTTCTACCTAAATCATGAAATAAATATTTTGGGTTTCATATCCCTTTAAATGGATTGGATAGAGCATGACAACTTTTCAATTTACTTCTGTTATCAATTTGGCTTATTATGGCTTTTGTCTTTGTTAAAGGGACAGTCTACCATAGAAATGTTATTGTTTTAAAAGATTTATTACCCATTCCCCAGTTTTGCATAACCAACACAGTTATATTAACCTCTTAAGGACATATGACGGAATTTTCCGTCATAAAACAATTGAGCAATCTGAAAGCTGTGTCCTTAAAGGGTTAATATACGTTTTACCTCTGTGATTACCTTGTATCTAGGAACCTTCTTCCAGCCCCCTGATCACATGA
This sequence comes from Bombina bombina, assembly GCF_027579735.1. Classification (NCBI taxonomy): domain Eukaryota; kingdom Metazoa; phylum Chordata; class Amphibia; order Anura; family Bombinatoridae; genus Bombina; species Bombina bombina. The sequence continues at coordinate 868,723,871 of NC_069500.1, forward strand.
CTGACTGTTTATTATCTATTGTCTTAAAGTTAGCATTGTTTTGTGCTAGATCTTAAATAACCCCCTGTGCCTGAACACAGTGTTATCTATATGGCCCACGTGTACTTTCTGTCTCTTTGTGTTGAAAAGAGATTTAATAAGCATGTGATAAGAGGCAGCCCTCAAAGGCTTAGAAATTAGCATATGAGCCTACCTATGTTTAGTTTCAACTAAGAATACCAAGAGAAAAAAGCAAATTTGATGTTAAAAGTAAATTGGAAAGTTGATTACAATTAAAAGTCCTATCTGAATAATGAAAGTTTAATTTATACTAGACTGTCCCTTTAAAGAGTTATCCTAAGAGAGCTCAGGAGCGTGCACATCTCTTTAGCCATCTGGCAGTTATGTTTGAAACAATGTTTATAGCAATGTTATACATAGCTGCTGCTGCCATAGACTGTAGACTGTTAGCTCTTTGAATCAGGGCCCTGTTCCTCCTGTATTAGCTTTGTTTAGTCTGTTATGTTTTTGTGTCTTATCACAAATCCTTGTCATTGTATACCCCTATCTGTGTACTCGGCGCTAAGGAATTTTACAGCGCTATAAAAATAAATGTTGATAATAATAATAATAATAATAGACTGCTAAACACATTTGCACACTCCTAAGCTTTTATCAGTCTACCTAGATTTACTCTTCAACAAAGGATACCAAAAGAAAAAAAACTATTCTCATAATAGAAGTAAATTGGAAAGTTGCATAAAAGTTTAATTTTGACTTTACTGTCCTCCCTTTAGGGTAAATCTGGTATTAAAAATAAAATTAAATCAAAACTGTTATGGACCTGGAACTTGACATCTCAAAAGCAGAGTGTACTATGAACTCACACAACTCTTTATTTTAAAGGGATATAAAGCAACACCAGGGTAATGCTGTAATGAGCATGGTATAGAAAAGGTCCAGTCACCCTGGGCTAAATTTTAGATGAGACTGTGGCAGTCGGTTAAGTGAGGGGATCCATTGTTGTCTTGGTGGCTCCAAACCAAGATACCTGGGTGTCTAATGCTAGATAGTAAAATATATCATTTTTCATTGCAATAGTCTATGTGTATTTCTTTCCTTTCAATCAACAACAGAACCATTTTTAATGTTGTAAGATTACATAATTACCTCAGATTGAATTAAATAATTAATTGTTTGATTTAAAAAAGTGGTTAATGCATATGTATCACAGTATTAACCATTTTAGTGCAAGAATCAGGCCATGGTCACAACTAAAGTCAATATTAAACTTTCATGATTCAAGTACAGCATCCAATTTAAAAAAAAAAAAATCTTTACAATTTAATTCAAATAACAAAATATGCACAATCTATTCATAAACACATTTTCTGAGGCACTGAGCATGTGCAAGATGTGTATGCATTTTGTGATTGGCTGATGGCTATCACATGGTACAGGAGGAGGGAAACAGAATTAACTTTGAAATTTGCCAGAAAATAAATCTACTACTCATTTGAATATTACATTGTCTTTTATCATGCATTTGTCAATTATGCAATTCTACTGTTTTTAATGGCCCCTTAAACTTAACATCACCTTATAGACTGCATTTTGTGTATATATATATATATATATATATATATATATATATATATATATATATATATATATATATATATATATATAGTGGATATAAAAAGTCTACACACCCCTGTTAAAATGTCAGGTTTCTGTGATGTAAAAAAATGAGACAAAGATAAATCATTTCAGAACTTTTTCCACTTTTAATGTGACCTATAAACTGTACAACTCAATTGAAAAACAAACTGAAATCTTTTAGGTAAAGGGAAATAAAAAAATAATAATAATAATATGGTTGCATAAGTGTGAACACCCTTTTATAACTGGGGATGTAGCTGTGTTCAGAATTAAGCAATCACATTCAAAATCATGTTAAATAGGAGTCAGTACACACCTGTCATCATTTAAAGTGCCTCTGATTAACCCCAAATAAAGTTCAGCTGTTCTAGTAGGTCTTTCCTGACATTTTGTTAGTCGCATCCTACAGCAAAAGCCATGATCCGCAGAGAGCTTCTAAAGCATCAGAGGGATCTCATTGTTAAAAGGCATCAGTCAGGAGAAGGGTATAAAAGAATTTCCAAGGCATTAGATATACCATGGAACACAGTGAAGACAGTCATCATCAAGTGGAGAAAATATGGCACAACAGTGACATTACCAAGAACTGGATGTCCCTCCAAAATTGATGAAAAGACGAGAAGAAAACTGGTCTGGGAGGCTGCCAAGAGGCCTACAGCAACATTAAAGGAGCTGCAGGAATATCTGGCAAGTACTGGCTGTGTGGTACATGTGACAACAATCGCCCGTATTCTTCATATGTCTGGGCTATGGGGTAGAGTGGAAAGACGGAAGCCTTTTCTTACAAAAAAAAACATCCAAGCCCGGCTAAATTTTGCAAAAACACATCTGAAGTTTTCCAAAAGCATGTTGCAAAAGGTGTTCTG